>NW_026057579.1:31447370-31468272 GCF_023721935.1 Panthera uncia
TGAATTTTGTCAAATACTTTTTCTGCATCGATTGACAGGATCATATGGTTCTTATCTTTTCATTTATTAATGTGATGTATCACATTGATTGATTTGCGAATGTTGAACCAGGCCTGCAGCCCAGGAATCGATCCCACTTGATCATGGTGAATAATTGTCTTTATATGCTGTTGAATTCAATTTGCTAGTATCTTGTTGAGAATTTTTGCGTCCATATTTATCAGGGATGTCGGCTTACTTGACACATCTCCAAAAGCAAGGGAATTAAAAGCAAAAATGAACTATTGGGACCTCATCAAGATAAAAAGCTTCTGCACTGCAAAGGAAACAATCAACCAAACTAAAAGGCAACCGACGGAATGGGAAAAGACATTTTCAAATGACATATCGGACAAAGGGCTAGTATCGAAAATCTATAAAGCACTCACCAAACTCCACACCCGAAAAACAAATAATCCAGTGAAGAAATGGGCAGAAGACATGAATAGACACTTCTCTAAAGAAGACATCCGGATGGCCAACAGGCACATGGAAAGATGCTCAACGTCACTCCTTATCAGGGAAATATAAATCAAAACCACACTGAGATACCACCTCATGCCAGTCAGAGTGGCTAAAATGAACAAATCAGGGGACTATAGATGCTGGCGAGGATGGGAGAAACGGGAACCCTCTCGCACTATTGGTGGGAATGCAAACTGGTGCAGCCACTCTGGAAAACAGTGTGGAGGTTCCTCAAAAAATTAAAAATAGATCTACCCTAGGACCCAGCAATAGCACTGCTAGGAATTTACCCAAGGGATACAGGAGTGCTGATGCATAGGGGCACTTGTACCCCAATGTTTATAACAGAGCGTTCAACAATAGCCAAATTATGGAAAGAGCCTAAATGTCCATCAACTGATGAATGGATAAAGAAATTGTGGTTTATATACACGATGGAATACTACGTGGCAATGAGAAAGAATGAAATCTGGCCTTTTGTAGCAACGTGGATGGAACTGGAGAGTGTGATGCTAAGTGAAATAAGCCATACAGAGACAGATACCATATGTTTTCACTCTTACGTGGATCCTGAGAAACTTAACAGAAGACCATGGGGGAGGGGAAGGAAAAAAAAAAAAGGTTAGAGAGGGAGGGATCCAAACCATAAGAGACTCTGAAATACTGAGAATAAACTGAGGGTTGATGGGGGGTGGGGGGGGGTGGGTGATGGGCATTGAGGAGGGCACCTGTTGGGATGTGCACTGGGTGTTGTATGGAAGCCAATTTGACAATACATTTCATGTTAACAAAAAGATAAAATAAAATCCTTCAGCAAAGGGAAAAAACCCAGATGAACTAAATGTGGCCGAATGTTGGTAATTGTTGAATTTGGATGATAAATTGCGGGGAGGTTTGTTGAACTACCTCCTAACTTTTGTAAACGCTTCACATTTCATAATAAAATATTTGTTAAACAAACAAACAAACAAAAAAAAGAATGCTGGTCACAGAGATGGCGAGTTATTAAGAACGAGCTCGTCCAAGAGAGAAAATTTATCTTTTATGGATGACATGATGCACCATCTGGGCTTCGCTTCCAAAGAACAGAAGAAGGCAGAAGAGAAGGCTGGCCGTGACAGAGTAGTCCCTGCAGCTGGGTTTGAGCCCCCCGTCGGGCTCTGTGCTGACAGCACAGAGCCTGCTTGGGGTTCCCTGTCTCCCTCTCTCTCTCTGCCCCTCCCCTGCTCATTCTCACTGCCAGAAGAAATAAATAAATTCCTCAAACGTTCCACAACAGCTTATTCGAGACAAAACGGGGAAGGGACGAACACCTCCTCAGCACCCGTCACCTCGCAGGCACTGTGCAGGTGCCTCACATCGGTTATTCCCACGATGCTCGCAAGAAGCTGCTGCGAGAGTGACTGCTGCCGAAGCGTACAGGGTGAGGGAACCGAGGCTCGGCGACATTCAGTGACAAGTCAAAACGACACAGCCAGACAACGGGAGAGCAAGGCCGGAACTTGACGGAGTGACCCTAACCCCAGCCCGCTCCGTGTTCAGTCACACACCAGTCCCCGCCTGCCCTTGACTCATCAGGCAACCACAGCCTCCAGCTCAACGGTCACCTGCAGCCACTCTGTGTGCCCCCCCCCCCCCGAGCCAGAGCCGTACCTTGTCTGTGACCAGGGGCAGCCGCATGCTCTCCAGCTGGCCTCCGGGTTGGCTGAAGACAAAGTGGTGCTCTTTGGACTTGGGGATGATGAAATGTAGCTGGATTTCCTCTCCTAGCATGGAGTAAGAGAAGGCAAAGGCGTGCAGGGTGGACTCGTAGAGCTGAGGCGTGAGGGGAAAGGACAGAGCTTGTCGTCAGAGTCCGGCATTACCTCCCAGAAGAGCCCAGGCCCGTCGTGGCCGTGACACCGCACAGGTCACTGCCACCTGCCCCGCAGCCCGAGAAACCCACAGGCTGGCCCCGGTACGAAGCGTGGACGCCCAGGTCTTGCGGCTGGACAGACACCCGAGGCCACGCCCACTCAGTTGCGGACCCTCCCCCCCACCCCTCATTATTATTATTATTATTTTTTTTTTTAATGTTTATTTATTTTTGAGAGAAAGCGAGACAGAGTGCTAGCAGGGGAGGGACAGAGAGAGAGAGGGAGGCACAGAATCCGAAGCAGGCTCCAGGCCCTGAGCTGCCAGCATAGAGCCTGACGCAGAGCTTGAACTCGGGAATGGCGAGATCATGACCTGAGCAGAGGTCAGATGCTTCACCAACTGAGCCATCCAGGCGCCCCCACCCCCCCCACCCCTCATTCTGATCCCGCTCCACCCAGTGACGCCATTTCTGGCCCCAACCCCTTGTGGACTCGTGCTAGGTCACCCACGAAAGCATTCACACCACACGTCTCACTGCTTGATGCCAGGAAATGGATTCTCCCATCGCAGGCGTTATGCGTAGAAACTCACTAATAAAACTATCAATAACTACACGCGCTTGCACACTTGCGTCACACTCGCTGTCTCGGGCCCCCTCCACCCTTTGGGGCTGTAATTAACGCCATGAAGCAGGTAGTTCCACCATCCCCTCTTTATGGATGTGGAAACAGACGCTCAGAGGTCTTGGGCTCAGTCCTATCCCTAGGGTCTAGCCTCACGTCCCCTCACCCCCTCCCGGTCGGCCCGCCCCCGCCCCGTGGCTCTGCCCAAGCCTCCTTCGGGCCTCAGCTCGGGCATCCAGCCCTCCCCGACCCCTCCCCAGACCTGCAGCTAGTTGGTGCAGGCCACTCCTGAGGCTCCCCGAGGCCTGGAGGGGGTGGACACAGGCCGGGGTACGTGGGCCATCACTGCCACTGTGGCTCCCCCAGAACCACAAAGCCCTTTGGGGGCAGAGATGAGACAGAAAAAGATTTTGACCTGGGGAGGCAACAAGAGGGGGTGTAACTGAGGAAGTTTCATACAACGGATCAGGGAGCCGGGAGAGGAGAGAAAAGACTCCAGGGTGCACAGGGGCACAGAAAGGCCAGCAGGGAGCGGGCGTGTCATGTGGCCCTCAGCACTCCTCCCGTGGCCTGGTTCCGAGTCCCCTGCAGCCGGGGCCCCCAGACCTGAGCACCCTGAACACGGCGGGTGCGGGGCCGGGGTCGGGGTCTCCGCGCTCAGTTCTGTTAACTCACTGCAGATGCCAACCGTGGTGACCACGACTCTACAGCCCGTGGATCTCCGTTTCTTTAATGTCAAAATTAAGAAAACGCTCTCACGTACATACTCTCTGCTTTGAAAGAATAACTTCATCCCCACGGGGAAAAACATGAGGACGGTTTATCTGCACAGGATTACTATTTTTAATTCTTAAAAAAAAAACAAAACTGCTCATATGTGTTTTCTAATTTTGTCTACAGTAAAATCGCATAGTTTTGCTTTTGTTTTTGTTTTTAAACCGTCTAAAAGAAGACGGGTGCTACTTCAGCGACAGCTGAGCTCCAGGCCGGGCGGATGTGGGAGAATTAGAGCCCCGATCTGCTGTGTCCCTCTGCAAAAGGGACAGACGCGGCAGGCCGGTGCTCAGGCCACCTCTGGAAGGTGCCAAGGCCCTTCTGGAAGCAGCCAAGGCATGGGCTTTCCGCACACCAGCTCCAGCTGCTCCTCCCCTTTCCCTGCTTAGGTCTGAAATGAAAACACACACTAGACGTAAAACCCCACCTGCTACTGCTTCTGCGCGACCAGCCTCGCAGGCCCGCTGTGAATTTCCACGTGGCCATGACGAGACCACGCAGAAGGCAGCTTGGCCCCCATCAGGCCGCTCCATGCCATTCTCCCTGGAAAAGCCCCCGTCCCGCTCTCCACACAGCATCCGGGGCCTTCTGTGGTGTCTCTCTGCTCCCCACCGCTACCCCAGCATCCTCTCCTGGGCTCGCCCACCCCTTGCACCTTATGGTCCAGCGATGCCCGACTGAAATCCCTTCTAATTCCCCCAGAGACCCCGTGCCTCCCTCTACTCACATGCTTCTGTCTGCCCCGGCCCCTTGGCAAATTCTTATTGATTCTTCAAAACCCTCTCCTCTGCTCCCTGCCCAAGACAGTATCTTCATTTATAAAATGGGGATAATGTTATTTCCTTGTGCGGTTTTAGTGAGAATAAAAAGCTAGACAGGGCAGTTCCCTATCCAGTACACTCTGAATGAACTGGAGATGTGCCTTGAACACAGCCACCTGCAGGTGACCAGCCAGAACCCGAGACAGGCAGAGCCCAGGGGCAACAGCCTTAATCCATTTGCCCCAGTGTCTGGGGTAAATATCATTTTCTATCACGTAAAAAGGTTAGAGGAAGGGGTGCCTGGGTGGTTCGGTTCATCGAGCGTCTGACTCTTGATTTCGGCTCGGGTCATGATCTCACGGTCGGGGTTTGAGCCCCACGTCGGGCTCCACGTTGGGCGTGGAGCCTGCTTGAGAGTCTCTCGCCGTCTGCCCCTCCCCCACTCACTCACTCACCTCCCTCCCTCTCAAAACAAGAAAAATAAAGGTTAGAGGAAATATGGACATATCGAAAGTGCCTGGTGCATTGCCTGGCATGTAGTAAGTGCTCAGTAAGTGCACGTTCCGATCTCCTTCTCTAAGTATTTCTACGTGCCAACATTACTGCTTTCCTGCCAGCTTTACATTGCGCTGAAGTTCTGCCCTGTCCAAGTGCATCTCTCCACCCCTAGATTGTGAGTCTTATTTTTACGTTCATTTATTTTTGAGAGACAGAGAGAGACAGAGCGTGAGCAGGGAAGGGGCAGAGAGAGACGGAGACACAGAATCCAAGGCAGGCTCCAGGCTCCGAGCTGTCAGCACAGAGCCCGACGCGGGGCTCGAACCCACAGACCGCGAGATCATGACCTGAGCCGAAGTCGGACGCTCAACCGACTGAGCCACCCAGGCGCTCCTAAACTGTGAGTCTTGAATACGGGGATAAAGCTTATTCATCTCTGTGACCGGTGCAGAAGCGCTCGGTGCCTGCTGCACTGAACTAACTTTGGCAATTGCCAGGAGGTCAAGAAAACGAAGACATCCGCAGTCAGTTAACGTTGCTACTGGTAAACGTGTAACCCCAGGAGAATCACGGTTTCTGTAGCGTCGGCAATGATTTCGCAGCTTACTGAAGGGAACTGAAGATACAGGAGACCGGGAAGCAAGAGCTTCCAGAACTTTCCACGCCCGCCCCCCCCCCCCCCCCCCCCCCCCCCCCCCCCCCCCCCCCCCCAGCAACCGGAACGAAAACACAGAGAGACCAGAGGACCAATGGTGTTAGCCTGTTAGCCACCGAGGAACGTGTGGAAGGGCCGCCGGAAGCGCTCCTGGAGACGCAGGGCCTCTGCGCCCCACGGCCTACCTGGTACCGGGGGTGGAAGCCCATGTAGTGGTGACACTGCTCGCAGTGGTGGTATGTGTTATAGGCCGCGTACTTGGACAGCCTCATCCGCGCTGTCTGGCGCCGCACGTAGAGCTCCTCCGGCTTCCGGGACGTCCCCCTGGCTGCAGGAAACCCCGGCGTTACAGAGCCGCAGAAGGACAGGACAGACATTCTCTCCGCCGCCCGCTCGCAGTGGAAGGAACTGAAATGCCGTAATAGGATTTTGTGCGACGGCACCTGCCTGGGCCCCGAGGTGACTCGGCGGGTCAGAAACGACAGAGGTTCAGCGGGAGAAACTAACAGGCCACGTTCACGAGGGGTCTCGCCGACGGGCCCACGAATATCCTATACGCACATCTTTAAGGATTCGCCACCTGACAACGCAAATGGGTGGCCGACTTCATACGCAGACCCTGCACTACAGAGGAATTGTCTCTGTTCTTTTCAAAGGACTTAGCAAGATGAAGACTTTAACACTAAACCTTAATTAGGGACTGGTCTGTATGAAGGATCATTCGCTGAACACGGTTCTAGGGAGAGACAATTATCGGCTTGACACGGAGACTGGTGAGTATCTTCCTTTCCTTTCCACTCACCAAACTGTTCTGGTCAGTGCTCAATATCGCACCAGCCACGAATATCTGATGGTTGCCGAAGGTGACCCTGAAACCCTGCAGGGTCATAATGCTGTGAAAGTCGGCGGTCCCCGAAGGAGGAGGGAGAAAACAGGACACTGAGGGTAGAGAGGGAGATGGGTGCATTTCGTGAGGACAACTCAAATTCCTACATAAACACCCATGCCTTTTATCCTCTCTTAACCAGAACCTTGAGGATATTCTGACCGTGACCACCGGCCAAGAGAGCGCGCATCAAGGTCAGCATGTGCTGAGCCGCAAGGCTGCCTTCGCGGGAAGAGCTCTTCCTCGTCTGGTGGGTCGGTGACCTCAGTTCTGTACCAGGCACTGATGGCTATTCACCACCGCACCACCGAGCTCACGGCCCACACGGTTCCACTCCGCCCTTTGCGAGGCTCGACCCGGGACTCTGGAGGAAGGTGGGGCAAGAGATTTAGAAGTCTGACCTTCACTCTTCACGCTCTGAAGGTGGGAACAGATCAGACTGGCGTCTTCATACTTCGGGTCGTGAATAATGTAGTCAAAAGGCAACTTCTTGAACAGCTCCAGGTCTGGCCAGGGGTCACTGAGCTGGAGGTAATGCCAATCGGACTCCTCTCTGAGGTCTGTAAGATTGTTGGAAACACAGGCAGGTGACAAACTAGGAAATGAGAATGGCCGATTTAAAAAAAATTTTTTTTTAATGTTCTTATATTTTATTTTTGAGAGAGACAGAGTGTGAGCGGGGGAGGGGCAGAGAGAGAGAGAGAGAGAGAGAGAGAGAGAGAGAGAGACATAGAGACACAGAATCTGAAGCAGGCTCCAGGCTCTGAGCTGTCAGCACAGAGCCCGACGTGGAGCTCAAACTCACGAACTGTGAGATCGTGATCTTGGGTGAAGTCGGATGTTTAACCAACCGAGCCACCCAGATGCCCTGAGAATGACTGATTTTTAAATGTGTCCAAGGACGATGCTCGTGGTGGAGCTATCACTGAGTCTATGGGCTACTGGGGCGGGGGGGGGGGGTGCTACTGTATCTCAAAAGCTCCCAGAACATACTGCATCTTCAGGATTGTTCTAAGGAGGCAAGAGGTGCCTCTGGGTCCACCTCGTAACCAGAGGACCCGCCTATGCTGTGTTTCCCATGGGATGAGTTTGCTTTCCTGGCTCCCCCACTGACTTCAGCAACTCCCAATATACCTACCACTTGCTCTGAGCTTCCCCCCAGCCCCCTCCCCCACATACGTAGGTTCCCAACGCCAATGGAACCTAACATAGTTCTTGTTCTTGTTTTAGATCTAAACGCTACGCAGCCAATATGGCCACGTCCTATCACTGCACCTCTAGAAAGCCTCTTCCAAGTGTTCAGACCCATTGGTTCCTCCCTTCTGAATGCCAACACCACACGTGGTCCAAACTCCATCTCTACACTCGCCGTGTATCATCTTGCGATAACTGGTGTAGTCTATGACGCTCACGCTAATTGCTTGCTGGCTCAAAAGCAAAAAAAGTCTAGTTGGTCCAACTCAAATTATGTAACATATTGATTTTACATCTAGGATATGTACACATGACCAGAGTACCTGTCTAGAAGAAAGAGAAGGAAGGAAGGAAGGAAGGAAGGAAGGAAGGAAGGAAGGAAGGAAGGAAGGGAGGGGAGGGAAGGAAGGGAAGAAAGAAAGAAGAGAGGCATGTTTATTGCATATTTAGTAGGCACTCAAGGCTTCATATGTAGAACATCATTCAACCTTCACAATGCCCCGTAAAACAGAAATTATCCACGTTTTACCAAGAAAACCAACGTATTAAGAGACTATCTGAGAAAATGGGCTTTGAAGTTTAACAAGCTGGGTTCAAATCCTGTCATTGTCATTGGGGTATCCAAGAAAGTGAGGACACGGAGACTCAACAGGGCTGCTGGTTTTCATCTGGAATAAAGTTCCAAACTGTGGGTGGGGCGGGGGTAGTGTGAGAGCTCACAGGTGGGATGAAGAGCCTCTCTCCTTCAAAGGGACCTCGTCCCCTTCAAAGGGACGACCAAGGGCTGGATGGGCTTCCTTGGTTCCAGATTTCCTTCAAGTCAAAACTCAAACACGGTCAAGAGCATGTAAAGAATAAAGAAGTGTTGTGTTTGCAAATGACAGGACTTTCTTCTAAGGCTGAATAATATTCCACTGCGTGCATATACCACACTTTTCTTTACCCATTCATCTGCTAATGGCCTTTTATCCATCAAGGGACCACATATGGTTGTTTGTGTATCTTGCCTACCGTGAATAACACTGCCATGAACCTGGAAACTACGAATATGTCAGTTAGCTTGACCGCAGTGGTGATTTCACAACGTACATGTGTATCAAATCATCAGGTCGTACACTTCCCACGTAAACGATACCAATAAATAAAAAAAAGTGCCATTTAGCCTCCGCGCAACTCACTGGTTCCCTTTCTTTGCAACTCGGACCAGACTCCTCATACAAATTTTAATTCCCAAAGCAACGGATTCATTTACCAGACCAAGTTTACGAGCCGCTGAAGGAAAGTATGCAGAGACACTGGAGCATAAAACAGCGGCTCAAAGACAGTCTTACCTTAATCAGGGCAAACTCTGTTCCGAGAATAAGGAGAAATGGCTTTCCCCCCCCATGTCATATACTTGGGTTTTGCCCTAAGATATTGACCTATGCGCTCGGCTGCCCGAGTGGGGACCTGCCCGGATGGATAACCCCGCTGCTGAAGGCCGCGGTCAAATCCAGCTCAGTTCCAGCTCTGCCGTCTCCCAGCTGGGTTCCTGAGCAAGTTACTTATCAGGAAATAAGCAATTATTCTCAGGGTGATGTGCAGAAAATTAAATGTGGCCATTTACGTAAGGTGCCCAGCACACTGCTTGCCACTTAGAAGATACTCTGTAAACAGTAGTTATTTTTAGTGGAGTAATTCCATCCCCATGAAGGCCTCCCAGGCACTATTCTGATATTGAGCAAGATGACGACAGACAAGGGAGAGACAAGAGCACCCCACGAGGCCCCGGCAGTGAGCGTGGTCACTGATCTGAGAATTCCATCTGGAGGGCAAAAGACACAAAGTCAACCCGAGCAACCAGTGACAGAGGATTCCAACCCCAAGGGTCACCAACGCACGACTCACGGATATTGATCTCTTCTTCATCATAAACATCCACTTCCGTCAGCCGGATGAGCATTCTGGACAAAATACTAAGGAACTGCAGGTAAGCACCTGTCTTCCCAACCTGTGAAGACATTAAAATTGGAGCCCACGGTCCGCACACCATCTACGTGCAGGCACCGGCCGGAGCACCGGACCCACTTCGTTTCACCCACCTTTTTCAAAGACCTCACCTAATTAAAGCGAGAGCCTGGGGGGTGCAAAGCCATTTCTGGGGAAACGAGGCCCCAAGAAGCATGGCAGGCCGCAGAGGGACTTCCGTGAGCGGCAGACCCGCCTGCTTACAAATCGCGGCCACGCGTCTCTAGTTTTAATCGGTCACATTTTCTAAGCTGTTAGAAATAGGACTTTACCACAAACTGAAGGAAGGTTGCTTCAAAAAATGAACTGCCAATATGAAGCATAGTAATGTCTTACGAGAATCTTGCACAATTACAGATTGCTATTCTTGTGTTAATACGTCTATGGTAAGAGAATAAAATCTTTTTTTCTTTTTTTAATTTTTTTTTTTTCAACGTTTTTTTATTTATTTTTGGGACAGAGAGAGACATAGCATGAACGGGGGAGGGGCAGAGAGAGAGGGAGACACAGAATCGGAAACAGGCTCCAGGCTCCGAGCCGTCCATCAGCCCAGAGCCTGACGCGGGGCTCGAACTCACGGACCGCGAGATCGTGACTTGGCTGAAGTCGGACACTTAACCGACTGCGCCACCCAGGCGCCCCGAGAATAAAATCTTAAGACATAAAAGGCTGGCATCTCATTTCTCCTCTCCTAAGACCAGGAAAAGAAATAAAATTATTTTTCTCTCCTTCCTGCTCTTCCTTCCTGTATCCTAGAGTCCCTGTTCCCTCAGCCCAGCAGCAGGCTAGGACACCATGAAGCTTCGTAAAACCTGGTCACAGTTGGTTAAATGGGCACCTGTGGGCCAACTTCCCACCCTGTTACTCCGGGAATGTGCTTTCTGATCTCTCGGCTCAATGCCTGGTTTGTAGCCAGCACTCAACAAATGGTGATGAACAGAAATGACTTAAGGAAATATGAAATATGACTGGGGGAAGCTTCAGAGAAAATATTTGCAATACATGCAGTAGACAGAGGATTAAATTCTGTAACCTCCAAAGAGCTCCTGCAAAGTAACAGGAAAATGTCAGATGCCTGAAGGAAAAATAAACAGGAGAAACAGGGCAGAAAATCCCTGTGAAAGCCATAGCAGTGACCAAGAAATATATAAAAATATATTCAACCTTAAGAAAACTATAATATACTAGGTTTCATCTATCGAATAGACAAAATTTTCTTTAAGATTGAGATATCCAATAACATGACAGTGTGGAGAAACCAGGACCCCTTTTTCCAGTTTATAAAAAGTTAACAGGGGCGCCTGGGTGGCTCAGTCGGTTCAACACCCGACTTTGGCTCAGGTCATGATCTCACGGTTCGTGAGTTCGAGCCCCGCGTCGGGCTCTGTGCTGACAGCTCGGAGCCTGGAGCCTGCTTTAGATTCTGTGTCTACCCCTCTCTCTACCCCTCTCCTGTTTGCACTCTCTCTCTCCCTCAAAATAAACATTAAAAAAATTTTTTTAAAAAGTTAACACACGTTCCCGTAAAAATTCCAGAAACACACGGTGACAACGAAAGAGAATGTTCACAAATCCTGGTCCCTCTCCAGGTTAACAATTCAGCAGCAATCCTGCCAGCGATTTTTTGGGGGGTATTTTTCACACACAGAGACATACACATACACGCTGATACTTTTTTTTTCCCTTGACATTACACTATGCACGTATTATTCTATAACTTAATTTTTTTTTTAATTTAAATATCTTAAACCTCAGTGTCAGTATACAGGCCTCTGACTCCAACTTCCTAGGCTGAATTGCATGACACAGTTGTGCCCGAATTTATTCAACCAACTTTGACCAATGGAATTTAAATTGTTTCCAGTCGCTTTTTTTCACTATTGTAAACGATTCTAAAATTAACGTTCTTACACATATTTGGCGGGGGGGGTTGTATTTCTTGGGGCAGGGTCATCATAAGGAAATTAATACACTGAGCTGGAAGGGAGCAAGTCTCGCACTGTGACAGTGGCAGTACTGACGGGGACAGGAATAACTAGGACACATGCTTTCTATGGTCAGGCCGTGCCCCAGGCACCCTGCGGGGATTCCCTTGCCCGGTGCTCACATTTCTGACGTCATTCTCAGGTGAGGACACCGAGGCACGGAGAAGGCCGGGTCCCACGCGGGGTGTCAGGTGAGACCCGAGGCCGAACTTGACCCCGGGCGAGAGCCCACCTTGCACCTCAGCACGGTTCCGACAAAGGCCCTTCCAAGACCCGACCCAGTCTTCCCTCACACGCTCCGGACTCTTGGCAGACGTCTGCCATTTTGACAAGTGAAATGGCCTTTCGTTGTTAGGAAACCACAGTGGGGCCAGAGGCTGGGATAGGGACAGGCGGCCAAAATCCTCCAGCGCAGAACCCAGGGCAGGGGGGCGGGTGTGTGTTTCTACCTGGCACGGACCGGCCACGGGACCGAACGAAACGAGGTGGGGAAAGCGGAGTCACAGTCGGACGGAGAAGCACCCGGAGAGAAGCCCCCCGGCCCCCCGCGTCACACAAGGCAAGACGCTGAGGTCAGAGGACAGAAGTCGGCCAGCCGTGGGGGGGGGGGGGGGGGGCAGGCAGGACTCGGCCTCCACCCGGCCGCCCGCTGTAGGGTCTGCTGCGGGGATGGCGAGCTGTGAGGGTGTCGGCCCCCCCGCACCGGCCCGGTGGGCGCGAACCCGAGAACCCCCACGGGGCCCGGGCCCCGCAGGGCGGCACCCACCTGAGGGGGCCCGCTGAGCAACAGCCGGCGTGGGTGGAAGCTGTCCACGCGGCCCTCGGTGCGGTTGCTGTAGTCCATGTGGCTGGGCCGGGGCACCGTCCACTGCCGGTAGTAGAGGGACTGCTCCGTGGACGTCATGGTCTTGCTGAGCAGCGGGCGGAAGGAGCTGGCCCACATGACCGAGTGGGAGGGCAGGAGCGAGGCGGCCTTGGGCAGGCCGCTGCTGTCGGTGGCCGTGACCATGTCGTACACCAGCTTGGGCAGGAAGACGACGGGCGGCTGGCGGCAGGCCTTGGTCAGGGAGCACTGGGAGGCCTGCGGGACGAGCGCCCCGGACGAGGACGACGAGCCGGAGGAGGACAGCTGGGAGGACGACGGGGTGACCGACACCTGGACGCTCCTCTGGCTGCTCCTGGGGCCGGAGTCCGGCTGGGCGGCCAGCCCGGGGCTGCGCCTGCTGATGACCGACGGCGGTCCCCGGCCAGCGTGGGGCCTCTGCCTCTCCCCGGGGGCCCTGCCCTCCTCCGATGGGCCGCAGGGCTGCGGCGATCGGGCCCGCTCCCCCTGCGAGGGCGCCCCGGGCTGAGCCGAGGACTCGCGGCACGGTGCCGAACCTGGGGAGGGATGCACCTGTCAGTCACGCCCCGGGAAGGACCCTCGCAAAGGAGCCCACCTTTCTGCTTTCCGCAGCGCAAACCCCCCGCACTAGACAATCGCTGGGGATCTTCCTGAACGCAATTCCACCTCTGGGCAAATATCAACCCTTTGGTTCTATGACAAAGGCAAGACTTGCTGAAGGGAGAGGGAGACAGCGGTTGTCTTGTGGCAGGACTTCAGCCCACACCCTCCCCAGCACCCCGCCCACTGCCTCAAAAGCCTCTCCTTTGCAACCTCCTGACCGGACCTGTTCCACAACACCTTGCCTCCAGGGCTCAAGCGAACTCTGCCCCCCCCCCCCACCCCCGTCCCCCCGCCCAGCTCACCCCCCCCCCCCCCCCCCCCCCCCCCCCCCCCGTGCACGTGTTCCCCGGGAACGCCTCTCCCTTCTAGACCCTCACGGAGCTCACATCTCACCTCTGCACCAGGACAGCGGTGGCTTCTGGTTCAAACTGGCAGCGAAACTCACAGGACTCAGTGGGCTTTACCAAACACCAGACCTGACTTAACCTTTAGGAGAATCCGGGCAAGGAAACGCAGCCCACACAGCAGCCGCTCGAATACGGACTCTCTTCGGCCCCTCCCCCACGTGGAGCACGTTGAGACCCTGGCGAGCGTGGTCAGCCGGGCACACGGGGCCGGCACCCTGCTCTCCTTTTTATCATCCCAGCTCACGGCAGCCCCGCAGACAGCAGGCCCCGCAGGAAGCAGGGCAGATGGGACACTGCACGGTTGTCTTCACCGTCCTTCCCCAGGGGCCGGTGTGGAGAGCAGACTAAGGGAGGCCCGGTACCCCGTACACCCGCCTCAGAGAGGCCTTCCCGCCGCCCCGCAGCCCTCGGCTCGGCCTGCAGCCCGTTCCCCACACCACGCGGGTGACTTCCCCCTCGGATCCGAGCTCCCCGGCAAGGGCCCCACCACTCAGCCCCGCAGCTGGCACCTGGCACCCTTCGAGGGAGGGCACGCACCGGCCAGTGCCCCTCCGCCGAAGGCCTGACTCCTGCTGAAATACCTCGTCGTCCTCAGACAAGGCACTTGAAGTGACTGGCTCAGAGTCAAGGGACGAGCCGAAGACAAGAGACGGGGAGGCAGTAAGGGACCTGGGCGCCTGGCCTGGGGCCAAGGGGACAGATGGGCCCGAAGCACGTGAAAGGGGAGTAAGTTTGCAAAAGTAGACCAAGGGAACCCCGATGTCTTCATCCACTTCCCTAGGTTGTGATGGCCGGCCTGGTAGGACCCGGAGGACGGACACCCACACGGACCTTCCTCTCCATCCACCCCAGACCTCAGCTGCTCTGCCCTCCCTTGAATCCAGCGGCTCTGTCAGTCTATCAGATGAGACTCACCCCCACCCAGGTCCCCACCCTGACTCGTGTGGCTGTGGCTAAGCCTCACCTCCCTGGGCCCCCAAGTCCTTCACCTCTGAAACGCATGGGTTGTACCCAAGGGCACGAAAGGCATCTCATCAGAGACCCCTACGACCTCAGGACCCTCTGAGGAGTCCTGATTAAGAAAATTGTCTCACCTGACTGAAGAACCCCAGGAGGACAGAGGCCAGCTCATAGCTTGGACCCTCTACTCCTGAAGACACTGCACGGACCAGTGTGCCCCCAGAACCTTCTAGAAAGCGGTCAGGCCAGGACTGGGGAAGAAGCAAACCACCACTTCTCTCGATTCTGAACAGCATCGGTTCATTCGCTCACCCATTCGCCAGCTCCACCCTGGGGCCCCAGGCTCCCCGTACCGTTTGGGGCAGCGGACCCCGGAGGCCGCCGCACTTGGCTTTGCTGACTGACCCGAGCCGAGGAGAAGGTCTCCCTTCCGCCACAGAGTTACGGGCCCATGTGGAGGAGGCCTCGTTCTGACCCCCTCTGGCCACAACTGTGGGGAGACCCCCACACGAGGGCTGTGAGGGGAGGGGCAGAAGCCAGGAAGGCTCTGACCCCCACAGCTACGCCCTGACCGCGGCCAGGCGCCTGCCCGGAGCTGCAGCCCGTGTGACCGTTCACTGTGCCCGAGCATCAATCACGCTCACTTCCACAGCCTGAGCCTCCTCCGTCCAGAAGATCTTCTCTTCCCAAAGAGACCCAAAGGCCAGCTGCCCTCTGAAACCGGCAGCGACTAGGCCAAAACCTGCCCCCACCGGAGACAAAATTTCCTCTTCGTATGTGCGACTGTCACCCTTCACGCGTGACCATGTGTGCACAAACGATAAGACAGCCTCTCTGGTAACGTAACATGGTCGAAGAGGAACGATGGACTCCCTGACGGCAGGACTGTATCCAGTCTTTCAATGCCCTGACTCAGATGCCAAGTCGGTTCTCGGTAACGGTCGCGACAGGAGGACGGGCAGTGTCGTTGGCGGTGTGCCAGTCCTGACCGCTCCCAGACACCAGGCGTCTCTCAGGCAGAGACTGGGCATCTTACCCACCTTCCCCGCGGTCTGGGTCCAGGGCTGGGTGAACACCTGCTGCCATTTGCTGCGTCCCCCCGCCCCCCGCCCAGAGAAATCTGTGTCCACTTCTCTCTGCCCTCAGCCTCGACCAGCACACCTCAGGTCAGCCCCTCTCCTCCCCGAAAGCGCAGGGATTCATTCCCCTGCGGAGCAGCAAGGCCACACCGCCCAGCACCGGCCACCGAGGGGGGCGGCGTCCATGATCTTCCCCCGGGAACGCTGAGGTCCTGCCCAAACGCCTCACGTCCCAGATCCCAATCCGGAAACACAACTACTCCCTCAGAAAGCCCAGTTCTTCCAAGGGTCCCTTCTCTTTCCAGTTCTAGGTGAAAATTAAGGATCTCTTTTCATTCTCCGAAATCTCAAAAAGAAACGTCCCGACACGCAACTCTCCCACCTGGAGACTTACCGGAAGCTTTCGAGGAGAGGGAGGACGACGCCGAATCATGGGAGCAGGACCTCTCCCGCTTCACCGGGCTCCTCTTCTCCGAGGTGGAGCCTGCCCCAAGATACACGCTCGCTGAAAATGCCTCGTGATCCCCACCTCGTGTGCCCGCCCAGCACTTCACAGTTGGCAAGCTGTGCTCCCACCTAGCACCCACCCACCCACCCAACCACCCGGCTAGCATCCTCTAGGCACCCACCTCTGACAGAGCCCTGAGGAGGCAGGTGGGGAGGGACACAGGGCGGGCCACCCAGGCGCTCACGGCTCATGGGGCCCCTTCCCGTGAGCCGCAGCCACAAGGGGGCGTAAGAGGTGCAGACAGAGACCTGGACGCTGGGGGGCCAGGCCCCCACCCAGCACAGGGAAGCAGGAGCAGGTGATATCCTGGAAAGGTGACCCGACCTGAGCTCTGAGGGGCCAGCAGGGGCTTCTAGGTGAAGCCCAGAGGTGGGGGAACTCAAAGCCAGGGGGGAGCCTCTGTGTGGCCCAGACGTGACAAGAGCAGAGCACAGCCAGGGAACCCAAGAGGTGAGAGTGGCCAACAGCACGGGGAACAGCGGGGCGGGGGGCTGAGAGCGGAGATGAATGAACACTGAGGCTAGAGAGGTAGGCTGTGAAACACCCAGACTGTGGACTCATCCCACGGGCGACAGGCATTTTAACGTCGGGGTCACATTCACGTTTGTGAAAAGAAGCTACGAGTCTGCACGGCAGGCCTTCTAGACTCCGTCTTACAGGTGAGCAGTCTGAGGCCAGGAAACGAGGCACGGCTGTCCCAAGTCACACAGCCAGCAGACGGACCGGGAAGAGAAGCCTGGCCTCCCGACCCTGCTACACCGTCTACCCCGCAAACACTTTGCGGTTTTGAATCGACAGCTTTGTCCTTTTCCTTGCTGTTGACGACAGCCACATGCTGTGCTCTGCTCTACCTGCCCCGCTACGATTCGGGGCTGCATTTCCAGCTCTTCAAAGGAAACGGGGTCTTTCTCATAAATCTCGATAACGGACACATCCTGTCGATTCACACTACCAGAGGGTAAGGCCATGAACGAGTCAAACAGAGCATGAACCTGAGTCCTGAGAAACTCCAATTTTCCTTCCTATTCTCTAAGACTTCCAGAGCTAGGAAGAACCCATGGGGATTCCCATTTTCTCACACCGCCAAAAAAAAAAAAAAAAAAAAGGCGGGGGAGAGAGCAGAATCAGAATTCAACAGTGGACTCGGAGCTGCTGAGCATCGCCCGGGGCCCGAGGGTCACAGCCATCTGGACGAGTCCAGGCAGCCCCCCCGGGGAAGAACAGCGGGGAGCAGACCCACCACCTCTCACCTTCCGTCACCAGCTCCTCGTCCTCGTTGTCTGTGCTGCTCAGCTTTTCCGCATCGCTCTCCAAGGGCTCGTTCCGGGCCGCCTTCTCCAAAGAAACCTCGTTGCTCACAAAGTAAGCGGCCAGGCCCAGCTCCTGCTCCAGAGCTGTTCTCACCAAGCAGGAGGAGTTTATCAGACGCAGGTCACAGTACCTCAGAGACCTGGAGGGAACAAGAAGGGACCTACTGAGTGTCTTCTACAACGGAGGCACTGCTCCCGGCGCTGGGGGGAAATGGCGATCGGGACCAGCACCCTGCCCCCTCTTCAGGGCCGCAGGACTCGTCTAAACAAAGAAGCAGACGGCATCGCGGTGAGCCTTTGGCAACCAAGTCTGTGGAACGTGAAGTCTCCTGGGGCACCTGCTATGTATTCAGCCCTGTCCTGTGTGTCATCAAAAGAGTGCTTTCAGGCCAGAAGAAAAGCAGGCTTGCACCCCAGCTCTGCCACTTCCTGGGGCCAGAACCTTCTGTAAGCTGGGCAACGTCTTGCAGGCTCAGACTGTTTTCATCTGAAAGGGGAGAGTGAACATTAAGAGCCATCGAAGTGCACCGTCTGAGGATGACACGCAGTTAAGTGGGAAGTTTAATTATTCAATCGACACTTAAAACGTGCCCAGGACGGAGCTGGATGGCAATCAGATCACTGCCACATTAGAAATACGTGTCTGTCTGGAGAGACAGACACCAGCAAGCGATGAAAGAGGCAGAGGAGGGGACCCAGAGGACAGGCCGACGCAGGGCTCGGGGCGCTTGGTGGAAACAGCAAAAGGCCTGGAGAGAGGCAGGTGTGGGTTCCAATCAGGCCCTATGGCCTCAGGCAAATGACTTTCCATTGGCTCATCTACAAAGCAGGAGAGTGATGCTGTTGTTGCAAGGAGTAAACGCTGTGTTGAAAGTCCGGCGCGGAGCCTGATAAAAAGAAGGTACTCCGTGAATGTTTGCTCAAACCTAAGATCGCTAAAGACACGGTCTTAGTCCTTAGGGAGCCAAGGAATGGGAAGAAACAATCCATGCGAAAAGCAACAACCAAGGTCAAACGTTCTGGCCCGTGAGGATGCTGCGTGCCGTGGCCCTTGTGGAAGGAACCCAGGCTTTGGAGTTGGGCAGCCTGGAGTCCATGGTCTGCCACCCAGGCTTAATCTCTGGAAGTCCCCATTCCTTCACCGCTCAAAGGACCTCTGAAATATTACCTTCCCCCAGGGTTATAGTGAGAGTAAAATGAACTACGGCAGTGAGAATCTAGTCCAGTGCCAGCACGTAACAGGAGCTCGATAAATGACTGCTCTTACTGTTTCGTTTTACCAGGAAAGACGTGCAAAGGCCCCACAGCCTGGCTGCCTGCTCTTCTCCATGGGACTTAAGTAAATCTTTAGGAGCCAACCTGGCATCACCAATTCAAGCAACTGCCTTACTGGAGGCCCAGTGACTTTCAGTCCTGAGTGTCTACCTGTCTGTGTGACGGTCTAGAGACCCCAGGAGACACTGAGGGGGCTTGCGGCTGACTTCTCCATCCGTGGCTGTGGTCTCCAGGGGAACAGCCTTCGAGATAGCGTTATGTGTGGAAGAAGGGGTTCTTCCTACGTGGCATCAGCTGCCTGCCACCTCCCAGAACACCTCCCGCCCCAGGAGGGCCTGGCTGCCACAGCAGCCTGGACACCAGGAGAAATGTGGCTTTGGCCCCCCAGATGATCCGATACTTTCCTAACTGGAACAGCCATCCCTAACGCACATGGTGATCATCGTGCAGAGAGACAGAGGGAGGCATCAAACCCTAACTCCAGCTGTCGGGCCTCCACCCACGGAGCCCAGAAACAGCCATCCCACCACCCACGGAGCCCAGAAACAGCCATCCCACCCCGCCCTCGGCCCAAATGGCGCCTAAGAACTAGGAAAAGCGGCCCAGACCTCAGAGACGTCTCACTACCGTAGGCTGGAAAACCGTCGTAATGAACACAAATCTTTGATGACTCCGAACGTAAAGATTCCACCTGCCGTCAGACAGGGGAAGCCTGGCCTGCCAACCCCCCAAAGCTGTGTGCCTGTGGCCCTTCGAAGACCCGCCGGGGCACAAGCCCCCTCCCCTCACCTTGGTAAGGATTCCCCATGAGGGTCCATCCCACTGAAGATCAGGATGCAGGGCAGGCCCTCCAGCTCCAGGTAGGTCTGAGGTCTCCACTCGGCGTCCTCGATCTTCTGCCACAGCTGCGGATAATTAAAAAGCCACAAAGCAGTGAGACTCCTTCCTTCCGGGCGAGCCCAGCTCTGTCCTTTCGAGAAAAGGACAGTTCCTCATACTGCAAACAAGCATGTCGTCTGCACTGGCACTGTATTCCCAGCCCCACGGCCCGGCGCGTATCAGCTGTTCCCGAAATACCTGCTGACTGATCCTCTGGAAGAAAGCGCACATCCTCGATTGCGTCTAACGTTTTTGCTGTGTTTTCTTCGCCGTGCTGCCCTGCGTTGCCTTTCACCCACTTCCTACTCAACTGTGCTCTCTGTATGCTTTCTAACCCTCCTGCCTTTCCTATCCTCTCTTGATGGGTTCAGTCAGAAGCTGTGGGCCAGGAGTTTAAAAAAGCAAGACAGGGTTATTGGGCGCCTGGGTGGCTCAGTCGGTTGAGCGTCCGACTTCGGCTCAGGTGATGATCTCGCAGTTTGTGAGTTCAAGCTCCGTGTCGGGCTCTGTGCTGACAGCTTGGAGCCTGGAGCCTGCTTCGGATTCTGTGTCTCTCTCTATCTGCCCTTCACCGGGTCGTACTCCCTCTCTCTCTCTCAAAAATAAACATTAAAAAAACAAAAAGCAAGACGGGGTGCCTGAGTGGCTCCATCCGTTAAGCATTCAGCTTTTGATTTAGGCTCAGGTCATGATCTCATGGCTTGTGGGTTTGAGCCCCACGTGGGGCTCTGCCCTGACAGCATAGAGCCTGCTTGGGATTCTCTACCCTCCCCTCTCTGCCCTTCCCCTGCTCATACTCTCACTATCACTCTCAAGATAAATAAATAAACATTAAAAGTAAATAACTAGGGGCGCCTGGGTGGCTCAGTCGGTTAAGCGTCCGACTTCAGCTCAGGTCACGATCTTGCCGTCTGTGAGTTCCAGCCCTGCATCGGGCTCCGTGCTGACGGCTCCGAGCCTGGAGCCTGTTTCGGACTCTGCGTCTCCCGCTCTCTCTGTCCCTTCCCCTGCTCGTGCTCTGTCTCTGTCTGTCTCTCAAAAATAAGCAAACGTTTAAAAAAAAAAAGTGTGCTTAAAAAATAAAAATGAATAAAGAGCAGGCCAGTGTGATTTAGGGAAGCAACATTCATTAAGTAATTTGGTATCGCTGGATGAAAGCTGCAGGTGGGGACACGAGTGGCAGCCAGAGGGGTGGCTGGGTATAGAGGGCACGTGAGAGACACCAACACTGAGGCACGTGTCGCTGCTCCGTCGCCCCCCCCCCCCCCCCCCCCCCCCCCCCCCCCCCCCCCC
>NW_026057579.1:31468372-31484725 GCF_023721935.1 Panthera uncia
CCCCCCCCCCCCCCCCCCCCCCCCCCCCCCCCCCCCCCGCCGCCCGGTCACCGCGCGCGCACGCGCGCGCGCGCACACACACACACACACACACACACACACACACACACACACCACCCCTACCCTGCCGGGCATCTTTCACCCCGCCCGTCCCCGACCACCGCGCCCACCTTGAGTTGCTTCACGAAGTGCTTCCCGACAGTGATGCCGGAGCTGGGGTTGCCCAGGATGATCTCAAAGTGCTCCTCCAGGGCCAGGCGTGCCCGCACGTGGGCCAGCCGCTCGTAGGCCACGGCCGCCAGCGGGGAGCAGGGCACCCGCAGCAGGACCATGAGCCCGTGGCCGCAGGGGCACTGCTTGGGGGAGTTGATGAGGTTCTGGGTGATCTCCAGCGTCTCCACCGACGTGTAGTTCTTCATCTGCGACAGGCCGCTCACGGCCATCATGGCGGCCGCGTAGTGCTGCACGAGAACAAAGGTCCTGATCACCGCGCTGTGCAGGCGGGGGAACCTGCAACAAACAAGAGAGGCGGAGCATGACCGCGCTGTCACGGGGCTCCAGGATGCCCGGGGCGCTCCGCGAGGACCACGACGACGACGACACGATGGCGGTGGCCTTCGCCCAGCCGCCACGTGGCCCAACACATCCACCGGCTCGGGGGCGGCGAGACCCCGGAATCGCAGACGCGTGGCATTTCCTTTCAGAGCCGCCTGCATCCAACCTGCAACACAAGCCTCCCTCAGAGGGCGCGTCAGACGCCGCTCCGCCATTGCCGGCGGGGAAACGGGAGCACAGGCTGGGGGCTGCTGTCGAAAAGATCGGGAAACGGGAAGACACAGCAAAAGGAACGATCTAAAATGAAACAGAGGGAAGCAAAAACCAAGGGCCGCAGCATCGGAAGGCTGAAACTTCAAGCACCTTAACGTACATGGCATTGGATCACTCTAAAAGGGAGGAGGAGGAGGAACGCAGAAAAAAAAAAATTAGAGGAAACAAGGACCGAATTGTTCTCGTACTTGCTGAAAACTCAAGTCAGGACAAGAAACGTGAAGAAAATTATACCATGGCGGATCTTAATTTGCTTAAAATCAGTAACAGATTAAAAGTCTGAACACTTCGGGGCCCCTGGGTGGCTCCGTCGGTTAAGCGTCCGACTTCGGCTCAGGTCATGATCTCACGATTCGTGAGTTCGAGCCCCGCGTCGGGCCCTGTGCTGACAGCTCGGAGCCTGGAGCCTGCTTCGGATCCTGTGTCTCCCTCTCTCTCTGCCCCTCCCACACTCACGCGCTCTCTCTCAAAAATAAATAAACATTAAAAAATTAAAATAAAAACAAGTTAATTAAAGTCTGAACACTTTAAATCTCTGCAGTTTACTCTATGTCACTTATTCCTCACTAAAGCTATTGTTTAAAAAAAGAAAAAAAAAGGAACCACCGTATGGGAGGCAAGAACTCGCCCAGCTCTAAACAGCACGTACAGGTGCAATGTGCTTGCCCCTAAACCTTTGTGGTTGGCTCTACAGGAAGGAAGCTCCCCAGAAAACATATCGGAATAAAAATGGGAGTTGTTAAACGTCTAAATCTCTTAAGTCCCAATAAGTTTGTGTCAGATTTGCGGTTTCCCAGACAGATTTTCCAGCCATATGCTGGGGTCTGTGTGCAACACATGGCGAATCGACAGTCTGGCCACGCACGTGGTGGGGAGAGGCAGTAACCAATGTGTTCTTACCTTTATCGCCTTCTGTCCCAGTTGCCTGTTTCAAGAGAGTTTTCCAGACACAGGATTCCCAGGAAGGGCAGCATGGTGTGGCGGAAAGAACATCAAACCTGGCTACAGTCCGGGCTGCCACAAACTGGATGTGTGACCTTGGGCAAATCGCTTCTCCTCTCCGGGCCCCAGTTCTCACAATTGTAAAATGGGGTGGTTGGGTGAAATGATTCCTAGGAGTCCCTAGGATTCTCCATAACTCAACACTCCAAAGCCTGATGTTCTCTTCTCACTCCGTGAAATGTGAATTTTAATCTCTGTGCAACACTTCCAGTTTAGCAGAGGGGCGGGAAAGGAAGAGGATGATGGTGACAGGGACAGTTGTGATGGTGGTGACAACGGCAGTGGCAGCTGACATGAGCACGTAATGTGTGCCAGGCACTGCTCTTAACGTTTTGTGTGTATTCGTCCACTGAACCCTCATGACATTCCCATGTGGTAGGTACTCTTATCCCCACAGAGGATTGAGACACTTTTCTAAAGTCTCAGCTCATAAGGGATAGACCCAGGACTCGAACCCAGGAAGTGTGACTTTGGAGCCTGAGCGCTCAGCGTACAACTGTTCCTGAGTCTGCACAGGCTCGTGTTTCCTAAAAACTCTCATGAGAAGCCACTAGAAAAGCAGATTTGTTCCCAGGTGAGGGTACGGAAGTTCAGACAGGTTCGGCGGGTTTGCTGAAGGTTAAAACTAATAAAGTATAGGGGCGCCTGGGTGGCTCAGTCGGTTAAGCGCCCGACTTTGGCTCAGGTCATGATCTCGTGGTTCGAGGGTTCGGGCCCCACGTTGGGCTCTGTGCTGACAGCTCGGAGCCTGCTTCAGATGCTGTCTCCCCCTCTCTCTGCCCCTCACCCGCTCATGATCTGTCTCTCCCTGTCTCTCAAAAATGAATAAACATCAAAAAAAATTTTTTAATAAAAAAAGACTAATAAAGTATAAAGCCAGAATGTATGGTTCCCTGGCCACTAGCCGTGAGACCTTGCTCCATACGTATGGTTAAGTGGTTCTACTGTTTTGGAGTCGATGGCAAGGATTTGGTCTGGCTTCACTCCAAAACCTCCCACGTGACCTAGAGCAGGTGACCCAACCTAAGTGTGTATCTTCCTCTGCCACATGGGGGTAACAGGATCCGTCTCACCGTGCCACCGTGAGGATTACACGAGGCAATACACGTAGAGTACTGGGCCCAAAGTTACCTACAGCTCGCTAAGCAGCCAGCAGGAGGAGGTGCATGAGCAGGGCAGAGAGGCAGAGGTGGGGCTCCCTCGCTCAGCAAGTTTATGGCTCTCGGCTGCCCGTGTGTGAGGTGGAGAAGCGGCCTGATTAAGACCATCAGCGTCACCGCGCCGAAAAGGATTTCGTTCCTCAAAGGGCATTCTGGGGAACGCCAGTCCCCCGATGTCCAGGAGATGCCACCTACTCTAGTTCCACTCTAGTCACAGCACGCGGGGCAACGGAAGGCTCGGGGACTCTCGTGGAAAAGCAAACCTTAGACGTAAGGGTGCTCCGACACGGTTGACTGTGGAACCCCTTTCGGCAGAAACAGCCGTCAGCATCCAGCCAAAGCAGGACAGCTCAGAAGACAGCTTGGAACCCAACTTGAGAAGCACACGCCTGGTTTAACGCCCTCGTTGGCAAGTGAGGACGAGGTGCCGTGAAGGCAGGTGCCAGGGCCCAGCTCAACACCAATAGTTAGCGGCAGAGATCATTTTGTTTTGCACTAGCCAGTCTGTAAAACTTGGCCGGGCTTCCCGACGTACAAACTGCGTGGATGGCGGCAATCGCTTAACCTCCGGGGGCCTCGGTTTCCTCGTCTCGGAAATGGCAGCATTAAAATCCACCTCCGAGGTCTGCTGTGACACGGGCTAAAAGGGCCGGCTGTAGACTCGGGCTGATTCTGGAGGTTCACAAAACCGGCTGCAGCCCTTGCCCGACGTGTGGCCCAAGGAAGTCACGGGGGCCCCTCTGAGCCTCTGTTTACTTGCAAAAGGGAGATAATCATAGCGACGGCGAGAGAAGTGGCGAGGACTGAATAAGACAGTGAAACTAAGGAGCAGCGCCTAGCACACAACCAGCACTCAACAGATGATACACAAAGGACGTGAGAGATGAAGCCCCCTGGGACTGTCGCCGTCACTCCCCTTAAAACCTTTGGGTGTCTTACCTCCCACTTCCTTGGTTTCCCTGAGTCTCAAACACCCCATTCCACATTCCAACGTGTTTCTGCCCATTCTCATTTCTAAAACGTTCTAGAACAATGGCACAACAGATATCACTGGCCCAACGTGCAGGGCAAGAAATAAGCCAGGGTCCCTTTCATGGAGGGACTGTCACCCAGGAAAGGAGGAAGGCGGCTCCCTCCCTGGAATTCTCTGGCTGCACATGCTTCCACTGGCACGGGACTCCTGAGCATTTGTAGCAACTTCCAACAGAGACGTGTACCTTTTTCCTAATGCCGTGACCATGGCCTCAAAGGAGCTGTCATATCTGAGCAAAGGGAGGCTGTGTCCCGAAAGGGTGGACTCAATGAACTCTGACAGCCCGAAGTACTTCTTGTTCTCAGGATATAAGTCCACCCCCTAAAACAGAGAGGAACATCGGTCACTCAGACACTGCATTTGTGGGGACTCACAGATTCACACGCCGCAGATGACCAGGACCAGCCTCTTGATCTAAATGGTGCTGACTCTGTTGTCCTTTGCACGATGCTTTACACGTTACTTCTCTCCGCAGACCCAGAGCACAGAGCGTTCTCTACTGAAAGGAGGGTGCGTCCCTATCCGTCAACACTTTTCCATTCATTTGACCCCAGTGCCTTTGCCAAGAAGAAAACCAGCCTCGTTCTTTAAACCCACAACTTTGTTAAGACTTTCTTTCCAACCGTTTTAAGCTAGTTTTAGGGAAAGGCAAATCAACCATCTGACATTCAGCTGCTATTGAAATCAGCAGGAAAAAAAAAATGCACCCCCCTAATCAATTTCACTCCCACTGACTTAACATTCCTCCCAAACTATCATCAGAGCCTCTCAAAAGTCAGAGCATAGCAGATAAAACGGCAAAGACACGACCTTTGCCCTCAAACAGCACCACGGTTGAGCGTGGGGGCCACAGAGCCAGGCGGACTGGGTCATTTCCTGGCTCTGCCACGATCTGGCTGCACAGTCTTTGGACGAGTGGCTCAGTCTTCTTCTCTCCATTTGTAAATTCTCTCCATTTGCAAATCAGAAATCGTCCAAGCCCCTGCCTCGTGTAGGAGTTCATATGACAAAGCCCTCAGAACAGTGCCTCCCTACGCACATTAAGACGGGGAATCTAACTAATGTATGTTGGGAGAGTTTCTAAAGACCAGGAAGGGGTTAAAATCTAACTCTGGGTCAACTCAAAGACCCAAGAAACGGGGACCCACTTGGCCCCCAAACGACGCTAGTCAATCAGGAGTCTTACTAAACAGAATTTCTCCCACCTCGGCTGGTGTCATTGTGACCCCAGGCCCCACAGCCCGGCGGCACTCACGTTGCTGTAGGAGGCGGGCCAGTGGATCTCATTGTAAGGGCTGATGAGGGTGTGCTGTGTCTGCAGAGCGTAAGGGAAGGAAGTCACGTGAAGCGTCACGATGTTGGGGGCCTCCTTCACCTCTCTGCAGTTCAGCAACCGGTCCACCAATCCCACAGCCGGGTCACTTTGGGAATAGAGATTATGAACAGCGCTACTGAGGAAGGAAAGGAGGGGGAAAGCAACAGTGAGTGGAACGAAGGCACTCTGTAATTTTACAAGGATCAAGCAGTTGAATACGTGTGTAACTAGTCCCACCCCCCAAATCTGCAAGTGATCAAAGCTTCTGGCTCTGTGCACCTGTCAGGGATGCCCTGACACTCATCGCTTATTAAAAACCTAGCTGGGGGAACAGTATTCATGGAGGACTGCTTTGCAGGCTACACAATCCTCCTACTCCTCGAGAGCAGTGACTCTCACCCAGGAGTGCTCCTTTGTGGCCCCATCCCATTGCGTACTTGTCTCCTGAAATTTTCCCCCGAGACTCCTACTGACCTGAAGCGATCCTGAGAGGATATAAAATGGCACACTCCGTATTACATTTAAGTAACAGGACCAGGAAGGGGAAGCATTTTGGCCAAGGAGCCAAGGAGGGCAGCACAGCTCAGCTGTTCCCTGTGGGCCACGGCCTCAGCCTTCCCTTCCAGCCATCCAGCAAAACAGAGAAAACAAAGTGATTAGCCCTTTTGGTGGCAGGGAGCTACTCGGAGAAACCTACGTCCAAATGGATGTTCACAATACAGCTCTTTCTACAATTCCGGATGTACAAATGCAGGGACCCGATGCTGCATGCCCTTCGTATGGGTGATCTTTGAGTTTCTGGCCAGCCCTAAGCTTCTGACTCTGTGCTAAATCAGAGCCCCCCTCTGCGATCTGACCCAGGATCTCCCTTCCCTCCCCACCCAGTCAGTGACAATGTCTAAATGCACGGCCCTCGGGCCAGTCTAGATGCCCTCCAGCTCTAACGTTCTGGAACGCATCCATGGCATCGGCTTACAAACGCCAAAACCCCCAACGTCACTCATCTTTTCAAGGCTTGTACCCACAGCTCCAAGTGTCCCCCACATATTAGCATAATAAAATGTCAACCCCGCCATACGCCAAAGCCATGCTCACCTCACGAGGTCCCAGTGGGCGTGGTCGTGGATCAGGACAAAGAGCGTATGCGGATTCTGAAAGGAGTTTTGCAGAAAGGACTTAAATTTTGTCTGCGCTTCAGCATCAAGCTTCAAAACATACTGTTCAACCCTCTGCTTGGTCATGTGCTCCTTTTCCAAGCCGAGCTCCGACAAAACCCCTGTAACGTGGCAAAAAACACATCACAAGTAAAACGGGACAAGAAAAACCCTTGTCACAAGCTTCTCGTTCATTCGGCGGGCGCCTGCCGGGCACCTCCTATCTGGCCGGCGCTCCGGTAGGCCCTGAGGCTACAGGGATGGGCGAGACACGGGAGAGTCGGGGCAGCGGACCCCAGGCAGACCACCGTCACACATGTCTGCAGGAGCTGGGCACAGAGGCGGGCCTGTTTCATAGCGTGGTGTGTGCACACAGCAGCCCGCCCAGGGGCCACAGCCAAGCTGGCTTCATGATGCAGGTGATCCCGGGCACGGCGTGACTAAAGGGAAGGGTAAGGTCCCCCCCGTCCCCCGCCACCCACCCCAACAAAATCATCTCCCAGCCTGAATGCCACTGAGCTGCAGGTTATATAACATAAAGCTGGGACATTTAAGACATTGACTCTTCATGTATTTCGTATTTCATCCCCTTGTAAACACAGGGAGAATACATTAAGTTGAAGCAGGATATCGACACACAGGTCATTGACCTGAGCAGGACAGAGTGGAAACTCAAGTCATGGTTCTGGCTTTAATGGATTTTAAAATCTTGGGCAATTTGCCATCTCTGAGCGTCTGTTTCATGATCTACGAAATGGGGGTAATAATACTTGCCCTATCTACTTGGGAGGCAAAGACTGGTATTTCAAATCCAAATCTGAATTTAAGGGGATAAAAGCTTCTCCATGTAGCCGTCACAACGTGTCCCCTGAATGTCCCCCCCACCCCCCGCCGGTACCTGAATGCCAGACGTGGAACAGGGTTTGCTGATAGGTCACTTCTGAGGGTGGAATACAAATCAGAAAGTCCACCTTCTCGAAGGATCCTAAGTCCAAATTCTGGGTGCTGGAATCCGCAATTGAACACACATGGGAGAGGAGCTTCTGAGCCACGGCCAGCTGGAAAGGCCGGATGTGGTGGGGCTCCAGACTGTAACCTGGAACCAGAGCCCCCATAAAGGCGAGGTACACTCAAGAGCAGAGAGCTAGGGAGTCACGCAGGGGGCCCCTGTCTAGTGCACAAAGTGACCAAAGGGGGAAACACACCAACATTTATCCAGTGCCTGCTCTGGGCTATGTACCATTTCACACTGTCTGTAATTTAATAATAAAAGGATGAACAGCACTCAGGGAGCGCAGAGGCAGTGACCTACTGTACCCGAAGGGGACAAAGACAGCATCTCAGGGAACGTGACACCGAGACTGGACTTTGGAAGAGGCTGCAAGTTCTCTGGAAGGGAAGGAAACTATCACAGCTCTTCAGGAACTTGGGAGGAATAAACTATTTCAACAATGCACTGATAAGCTGGAAAGCAACACAGAGCAATGCACTATCTCAGGAAAAGTGTGCGTTTCAGGGTAAGAGGAGACTATTGGCATTAAAGACTACAATTAAAATTATATATTAGTCCAGTTTGATGCTAAGAAGATGCCCTGCCTCCCGGATGCGTCTCTAACTCTCTAACATTGCTTCCTCACAGCCCCTGGCGTCCCCTGGCCGCTGGCTCACTAGCCCGGACCCTGGCCGCTGGCTTCCTGGCGTCACTCACTTGTGCATGCCGGTGCATCCAGGGATGCTGATTTGGTGACAGAGGAGGCAGTAAGTGACGACGAAATATGGCCTTGATTTTCCTGATGAAATTTGTCCAGCAAAATGTCAATGTCCCCCTCTGCCCAAAACAGAGAGAAAAATAGAAATGGGTTTTCCATCCCGGTGAAATTCGGCAAATATCCATGCAACGTCTACTAGGTATGAGGCGCTGTCCCGGGCCTGGGGTAATGGAAATAAAGAAGCCAGGGCCCATCCAGTCCCGGAGCCCATGGCTTGTAAGGCAGGCAAACAGTCAGAGAAAATGGCACGGTGATGTGGTAGGTGCCAGGACAGAAGGAAGAGCCAGATGCTAAAGGACAGGAGGAAGGGGTCTGAGCCTATCCTAGAGGAGGGGGAGGCCAGGGACAGTTTATGGGAGGAAATGGGGTGAGGAGCCAGGCAGAGAGGGGTGAAGGGCACAGAACTCACAGCATAGAACACATGGACTGAGGCACTGCTCCAGCAAGAAGCCGCAAGCAATCCGGAGGGGGAGCTGGGGAGCAGCCGTGCACGGGGCCAGGGAATACAGAGGAGGCACAAGACCCTCGTGTGCCCCCAAAACCAGAAACCACAAAGCCCCCCCACCTAGGAGAGCCCACAGTCAGCACACGAAGATGGCCGGCCAGAAACCACCACAGAAAGGGTTGTAAATGCTAATACGGACAACGGAGGGTACGGCCTGAACATCCAAATCCAGGCCAGCCTCGGCAGGTCCCAGGGAACACCCTCCGAGAGGACTTCACCTCTGAGTCTTTGTTTCCACCCTTCCCGCTCGTGAATTTACACCGGTCTCCCCACGGGCTTACCTGGACAGAGGGTGCTGAAAAACGCCCCCAACAAGTCCACTTTCCCGGTAACCAGCTCGTAATTGACTTCTTTCTGGTACTCCGCTGGGGTGAGGAGGCTCTCAGAAAGAATTCGGGCTTGGTATTTTCCTGGAAAACAAACAACTCTCACTGGGCCCCTCCACTTAGAATTAGCACGTGAGCCCAGGGACAACAGTCTGTCTCCTCTCTCTCCCGCAAGCCTGTCACCATGCCTGGTCAAGAGCAGGTGTTCATGTTGGTTAAACGAATAAATGGCGTAAAGCATCTTGGCCCAGGTTAACAGGATAACAAGAGGGGAAACCCAGAACACTGGCCTCGGACCCTCTCTTCCCGCTTAGTAGCCGTGTAACCTGAGATACTTAACCGTTCTGGCCCCGTTTCGCCTCCTGAAACACAGGAATGACAGCACTTCAGGACTGTCCTGAGGACTGTAAACCAGGCACTGTTTATAAAAATGCTTAGTCCATCCCTGAGGCACAACAGGCCACCAGGTTTATTTCTGAGAGTGCTACTCAAATCACATAAGTAATTTATTAAAAAACAAAAACAAAAACAGAGAATGGGTTTAGGATCAAGAACGCTTACAGATAACTGGGGCAGTGCATAGCAACAATATACACTTTTTAAGTAAATAAAAAGATAAAAAAATTTATTTAAGTAAATAAATTTATTTAAGTAAATAAAAAGATAAAAAAAAATTCAGGCTTAAAACAAGTAATACCTGTGGGGTCATTTTTTTTAAACAGTTTAAAAAATAGGAGTATAGTGATTGGCCAAAAATTATTCTGAAATTGACAAACTGACCCACGAAGATCTATGAATACCATACAACAGTGTTAAGAGGGATGTTTTATTTATTTTTATTTTTTTGAATGTTTATGAATTTTTGAGAGACAGAGAGGAAGAGCGCAAGTGGGGGGGAGGGGCAGAGAGACAGGGGACACAGAATCTGAAGCGGGCTCCAGGCTCCGAGCGGTCAGCACAGAGTCCGACGCGGGGCTCGAACCCACAAATCATGAGATCACGACCTGAGCTGAAGTCGGACGTTTAACCAACTGAGCCACTCAGGCGCCCCGAGAGTGATGTTTTAAATCCTAATAGTCCCATTTAAGTTGAGAAATCTGTTTGTATTCATGAGTTGTTCTTTTTTTTTTTTTCAAAGAGAAATTTGAAGCCAGAAGGATTCTTTTATTTTTAGTGTTTATTTATTTTGAGAGAGAGCGAGTGCAAGCCAGGCAGGAACAGAGAGAGAAGGACAGAGAGAATCTCAAGCAGGCTCCACACTGTCAGCACAGAGCCCAATGTGGGGCTCAAACTCATGAAGAGTGGGATCATGACCTGGGCCCAGACCAAGAGTCAGTCGCTTAACCGACTGAGACACCCAGGCGCCCCTGTATTCATGACACTTCAATCAAGAAAATGCTAGACTGAGGAATTCCGTGTTCTTTTTAACTAACAGGAAGAAGCTGGGAAATAATTAGCCATTGCTATTGCTCTGGGAGAGGAACTAATGAGGTCAATGAATTAATGAGGTCACTGCATTAATGTGCACAGAGATCAGCCTGGCACATAAAAGTTGCTTGACACACCCGATCTCGTCCAGGGAGCTGTCCCCTGCTTCCACTCATTCACCTGCAACCAGGGGCGTGCCCTGGGCGTGGTCACCACTGACAACTCCGCCCCTCTGCCTCCTGCAAGGAGGGGCTTGCCCTGGGCGTGGTCACCACTGACAACTCCGCCCCTCTGCCTCCTGCAACCAGGGGCGTGCCCTGGGCGTGGTCACCACTGACAACTCCGCCCCTCTGCCTCCTGCAACCAGGGGCGTGCCCTGGGCGTGGTCACCACTGATAACCCCGCCCCTCTGCACGCTCCACTCCCTGCAGCCTGCTCCCCAGCCACCTCTGACACTCCAAAAACTCCCCCACTCTTCAAATCCATGGAGCCTCCCAGACGTGCTCCTGCTGTCTCTTCTTGTCCCCCTCCCTTGAGGGAGAGCCCACGTCCAGCAATACTCAGTCCCAAAGTCCCTCCCCACAGCCCTGCTCCACCCTATGCATCAAACCCCCTTCCTGCTCCGAGTCTTTACGGAGCTGCCAAACATGGCTGGAGAAAACACCACGGTCATGCCCACTCGACTCCTGTAAACCCACTGTGCGCAGCGGCCCGGTCCTGTCTCACAGGACACAGCGACCACCTGTGACGCATCCCAGGGCCCCTCCACCTGTCCACCTGTGACCCATCCTTCCCACTGCCAAACATACACTTACACCGCGCGACTCAGAACCACCACAAAAACCTGATCCCGTTCCGCCTCCAATTATTATCTCTTTTCTCTATTCCTTGTAAGGCAAAATTTCTCAAAACGGTTGTCTCCCGTTGCTTCTTTGCTCATCATCTCTTGAGCCCAATCCAATGGCGCCCTCATCCACCAGCACCGCTGTGTCCGCGTCACTGATGGCCATGCGGCGGACAGAGGGAGGAGCCCGTTCGGACTCAAACAGGAGCATCTGGCCCAGTCGCTCTCTCTCCCTTCTTGAAGCACGCCTCCCCCACCCCCACCCCCGCCCCACTCCCACCCCTCGGCCTCCGGGACATTCTCTCCTTCCACTCTCAGGTCTGCTTCTCCACTTCCTCCCCTCACAGGACCGGACCTCAGACAGCCCCTGCTCTGCACTCACCAGATGGGTCCTGGCATCACCTCTGGGCTCTCAGGCCCCCAACGTGCCGACTACCCCTCAATCTCTGTCCTGAGCTTTGGACTTTCTACCCAGCTGCCCACCCACGCGGCCACCGCGACATCTGAAGCATGGGCCGGGCTGGTGCGGGAGAACTTGAGATTCCAGCACGACCTCCCTGCCACCCCTTCCCTCCACGAGGACAATTTCAATTTTTCTTTATTTTATTTATTTTGAGAGAGAACACAAGCAGGGGAGGGGCAGAGAAAGAGGGACAGAGAGAAGCCCAAGCAGGCTCCGTGCTGCCAGCGCAGAGCCCGACTAAGGGGCTCCATCCCACAGACCCTGGGATCATGACCCGAGCCAAAACCAAGGGCCGGACGGACACTTAACCGACTGAGCCACCCAGGTGCCCCTAAATTAAATGTTTTCAAAAAACAGAAACGCTTCTGCAGTTCCTGCCATCTCAGTGGATGGTGTCTGCATCAGCTACACGGCCAAAGCCCTCAGGGTATTCCCACACAGTCCACATGGCCCCCCCCCCCCCCCCCCCCCCACTGCAAACCCCACAGGTACCCACCCCACAGACACCCAGAATCAGGCCGCTCCTCTGCGCCTCCCCCAGCCCAGCCCCGGCCGCCTGCACCGGGCACTGGATGAATCCAGCCCCTCCCCAGGGACCCAAATAGGGGTCCCAAATAGGGGGCTCTCCACACCCAAATAGGTCATTGATTCTTCTAAAACAAAAGCCAGGTCACAGCCTTTCTCTGGTCAAAATCGTGCAACGGTTTCTCAATGCACACAGGGAACAATCCAAAGCTCTGATAAGGCCGTCAGGGCCCCCACACAACGCCCTAGTCCCGTCCTCTGCCCTGGCCTCCTGCTTACTGGCAACATGCCAGGCACGGCCTGTGGCCACGTGGTCCTGGGGGGGCCCCCCCGCAGCTGTCCCCAGAGGCAACATCGCCCGCTGCCTCATTTCTCTCAGGCCCTTGCTCTTAACATCCCCTCTTTAGATAGGTTCTCCTGACCCCTCTTAATAACCAGCTCCCCAAATGGGATCCTCCGACCCCGGGCCCCTCCACCTGTCCACCTGTCACTTTCTGCACTGGCTTTGGTATCTGCCTCCCACACCAGAACGTGCGCTCCAGGCGAGCAGGGACCTCGTTACCTTCCTTCCTGTATCTCCGGTCCCTACAACCGTGGCTGCACACAGTAGGACTTCAATAAATGTTTTTATACTGTATTAGTTCACTGACGCATGAGTCCACATAGACAATGAGATCGCTGGGGTTTTTGTTCTCCATTAGCTAGCTGAAGGAAGTGAGGGCCAGAGTCATTAAGGGACCAGTCACATCATCAGGTGCATGGACCCAGGCCCTCCACCCGGTCTAACTCCAGAGTTGCCCAGCCTCTCTAGGGTTTGGCAAGGCGGAATGCTCACCCTCCTCTCGGAGGAGGAAAGAATTTTAACTCAGCACGCCAGCCGGGGCACGAGCGGCGCACACCGAGGGGGCTGCTGAGCACTAACCGACCGCTGCTACGGACCCTGGGCCACGAGAGACAAACGGCGCGGATCTGCAAAGGAAGGGAGCCGGGAAACAGACGCAGCTGCTTTTCCCGCTGCCCCCAATCTCAGGCGCAGGGCTCACCCGTGACGGCGACGCAGGAGTCGATGGCGGGGCTGCGGCACGCGCGGACGATCACCACGTAGTTGGTCTTGGCGAGCTTGCCCTCGATGAGCAGCCGGAACATCTCGGAGAGGCCCTCGGCCAGGGAGTAGGTGCACTCGATGATGTGCACGCTGTCGTTGCAGGAGCTGGCGGCCAGGCCGGCGAGCCAGGGCAGCTGGGCCGAGGTGACGGGGGCCACGGCGCTGGGCGCGGGCGGGCAGGGCTGCGGCTGCGCCTGCTGGTACTGCCGGATCTCGGTCAGGTGCGATTCGCGCCACGAGCGCAGGAAGATCTGCTCCAGGTCCTCCATCAGGGGCACCTGGTCCGCTGCTGGCAACGACAAGACGGCAGGAGAGGCTTGGGCGCCGGCCCCCGCGTCCCCACCGCGAACACAGGGGGCGGTCCTGGGGAGCCGCGCGCAAGCAAACGCGAAAGTAACACATTCCGCGTCATCAATGCCAGATCGTCTCAGGGACCGCGGGGAGGTACAGGGAGGGCAGCCGCGCGGCCAGAAGCTCCCCAGCCTAGCGCGGCCACAGCTCTTTCTGCCTGTTCCTCAGTCTGGGTTTCACGCGCGGGTGTTAAATAGCAGCAAGGACTGCGAGCCTACGACTCCGGGGGTCCTCCTCTTTCCCTACCTTCTCGCCGTAACCACGCACACCACGCTGTCTGCGGTCTGCGCCCAGCACGGTCACTGGCCACGCAAAGTCCCCTCCTACGAGGCTCTACCGTTTACTCAGCGGTGTCTCCACTGTCGATCCTTTCTTTGCTGCCACGTAGCCACCTCTGCACAATACACGTCTTTATGCATAGAACCTAGCTTCCCGGAGTCTCGAAACTGGGCTTCCGGGGCCAACCGGTACACATCGTCAGACTGTGTCCAGTGGGCCTACGTGCGTCTACCTACCGGTGACTTTAATGTCACGTGTGACACTGGTTTTACTGCACCCTTAGCCCCACTGGATACCCACGCTTGCGTCATCAATTCGAGACATACGTTACTTGATTTGTGGGTCTGACGCCTAGGAGACTGAATACCGTCAGCCTTTCTTTCCTAGACGTTTTCTGGCGTATTTGTTCAAATCTTATATCTGGGGGAGTCGGAGGAAGCGGCACCACGCTTGGACTCGGAAGGCGTGCTCCCTTCCGGTTCCACCCGGCGCCAGCACGGATCCAGAGCTATCTTATGATACGGGTTCCTGATCTGAAACACGGGATCACAATACACACGCACGAGGCGACGCCAAGATTTGATCAGATTAGCCGTTAGGCCTCCCATCTTTGAAATCTTTCCCCTTGGGGCGCCTGGGTGGCTCAGTCGGTTAAGCGTCTGACTTCAGCTCAGGTCACGATCTCGCGGTCCGTGAGTTCGAGCCCCGCGTCGGGCTCTGGGCTGATGGCTCAGAGCCTGAAGCCTGCTTCCGATTCTGTGTCTCCCTCTCTCTCTGACCCTCCCCCGTTCATGCTCTGTCTCTCTCTGTCTCAAAAACAAATAAACTTAAAAACAAAAAAATTAAAAAAAAAAAAAAAAGAAAAGAAATCTTTCCCCTTGAGCCCACGCCCCCTTCCGGAATCACCATCGCCAAACCGAGCTCTTGGGAGAGCTGTCTACGCTCCCTGCGCTTGCCTCCTGTCTCCAATCCACCGCAGCACGGCTTCTGTCCCCCACACTCCTTGGACGCACCCATCGCCGAGGGTGCCTGTCACTCCCATGTGCCCAAACCCAATGGCCAATCATCAGCCTTCACTCTGCTCTTGGCCTCACTGACTCAGGTGACTGGTCCCTCTCCTGAAATGCTTTCACGGGATGCTGCGTCCGTGTTTACCTGTTCCTTCAACACAGTCGCGGGCCAACTACAGCGCAGGTGCTGTTGGACACGCAGATGTGAACTAAATCAACGTTCCTGATGTCACGGACCCTACATCCTAACCGCGGAGATGCACGGAAAGCGAGCAAATGCTGGTGCTCTAAAGGCAAGATACGGAGGAGAGAGACTCCCAGGGGCCTGCGGAGGGGGCACGGTCTTAGATATGGTGATAAGGTTCTCCCTGAGGTGACACAGGAACCAAAACTCGGAGGACAGGTCCTGGGCAGGGGCGTTTCTCGGGGAAGCAACAGCAAGCACAGAGTAGACGGGTCTGCCGCGGGGCATGGCGGAGCTGGAGTGGAAGCGGAGGTGGGAGGAGGCCTGGTCACTTGGGCCCTGGAGCCGGTATGGGTTGAGTGTGTGATAGGAGACCCCGGGGGGCCCCAGGAGAGAACAGATACGATGAGATTCACGATCATTAACAGCTGTGCAGAATGGGGGGCAGAGCCCCACCCTGGCAAGGGAGGGGTGTGGCGGAGGAGGGTGGGGGACGCCGCATCTGGGACGAAGCAGGGCTTTCCGGTGGATGGGATGTGGGTGGTGAGAAAGGACGGTCCCCGGCACTTCCTGTCCGCCAGCCAGCGTGGCTTCTCAAGGGCTCCAAGTGACGGGCAGGGATCCGGACTGACGGGCCGCCTCGGGCCGCGGCCGCTGCACCAATGGGCCCCACGTGGCGGGAGGGAGGCTCACCCAGCTGGACGAGATAGTAGACGGTCAGTAGCAGCTGCACCTCCTCAGAGATGGGCTGTATCGCCGAGGCCCCGTAGTGCTCATACGCCCGGGAGATGGACTGAGAGTTCTGGTAGCACGTGTACAGGAGGGGGCTCACGACGACGTCACTCAGGTTCCCGCAGAGGTAAGGGAAGTTCCCGTGGCCTGCGGAAGAAGCAACCACGTCCGCTTGGCGACTGGCGTGGGGCACACGTGGCCCCCACAAGTGCGCACGTCGGAGGCAAGGGAGCCGAAGCGGGCAGGCGAGAGGCCCCTGGGCTGACTCACGCGTCCCTCTTCGGGGAGAGGGAGGAGGGAGGAGGGAGGAGGGAGGAGGGAGGAGGGAGGAGGGAGGAGG
>NW_026057579.1:31484825-31549317 GCF_023721935.1 Panthera uncia
AGGGAGGAGGGAGGAGGGAGGAGGGAGGAGGGAGGGGATCGCAGATTTCCCGCCCTTGCTGAGCTAGTGCACCTGCTCTGAATACTGACCAGGGCTCCAGCGTCTGCCTGTTCGTCGTGCCCAACCCTTGTGGTTCACAGGTGAGCTCGCTGAGGCCCAGAGAGTCGCGCCCAAAGCCGAACAGGCGCCCCGCTGACTACAGAACGCCTCTTGTGAGCACTCTGCCGCCCCCCCCTGCCAGCCAGCCTGCCCCTCCCCGACTCCTCCGTGCTGGCTTCTGTTCCCCATCCTCCCAGGACTCTCTGGCAGGCTGAGTGAGGAAAATGAGTCACTGCGCAGACCGGGGGCTCCAGATACTGACGGAACCCGACCAATGCTTTAGCACACGTTAGGGGACCAATTCCGACAAGAACCCTCAGGGTCAGAAGAGCCCGGCCGGACTGATTCTCCTCCGCGCTGGGCATCAGCTGTGTGGCCCTGCGCAGGAAGTAGGACTTCTCTGAGTCTCAGTCTCCACATCTGTAAAATGGGTCGAAGACACGCAGCCCTCATGGGGCTGCCGAGATAACTGGATGTGCCAGATGCACGTGCGCCGTCCTGTGCTTGGTCTGAACTCGTTCACCAAACACACACTCACTGAATGCCCGCTGTGTGCTACGTGCTGGCATCATGCTTGGCTCTGGGGAAATCTGACGCCTGAGACAGTTCACATCCTCACACAACTGCGTCTCAAACCTGAGGGTGGATGAGGGTCCCCCGGGCCCCTTCTGGGCCTTCCCGCACAGCTTCTGATTTGGAAAAGGGGCCTGATTCTGATTCCAGGATGGGCCTGGGAATTCACCCCTCTAACAGGTCCTGGACGATGCTGGACCTGCTGGACCAAGGACCACAGTTGGGGTGCCACGGCTTGCGAACATTATGGCTTAAACTGCGTTGGGGCCCAGGAGAAAGAAACTAAGGCAGCCTCGTGGAGAAGGCACATGGGTTTGGGTCCTAAGGCGCAGGTGGGGTTTGGGCATGAGGTGGGCTGGGGGCGGGAAGACCCAGGACAGCAGGCATGTTACAAAGACTGCGTGGCTGGGGCGCCTGGGTGGCTCCGTCGGTAAAGCGTCCGACTTCCGCTTGGGTCATGATCTCATGGTTTGTGGGTTCCAGCCCCGCGTCGGGCTCTGTGCTGATAGCTCGGAGCCTGGAACCTGTCTTTGGATTCTGTGTCTCCCCCTCTCTCTGCCCCTCCCATGCTCATGCTCTGTCTTTGTCTCTCAATAATAAATAAATGTTTAAAAAAAACACACACACACAAAGAGTGAGTGGCTTAAACCGAGCAGAAAGTGCAGTGACCTTGAGGAATAAGGAGGATGGTCTATAGCTGAGGTCGTTAGAGGCGGGTCTGCCGGACCCTCACCCCGACTCCTCTGAGGCCCCTGGCTCGGGGGAGGCACAGATGCCACCCTGCCCGTAGTGGTGCCACCGTGCTCTGTCTTCTCATCTCCGCGTTCTCACAGCGTCTCACAGACACGTAATGGCCGTGCACAGGTTACATGCAACACTGTTGCACGTTGACCTTCTTCTCAATTAGCCAAGAGGGCCCGATGGGATTACCGGCCGTGACTCATGCTGGGTTCAAACCCAGATCTGCACCCCTCTTCCTAAAGACCCTGTCCATTTTTTTTTTTAGGAAAAAAAAGGAGTGCCTCTCTTATTTCTTAATTACTGGTAAGATACCTCCCACTTGCCTACGACCCTCTCTCCTCTGTGCCTCCAAACACGATGCCAGATGCTGTACCAGCTTCTTTAGGAAGGAGGCGCACGTGCGTGTGTGTGTTATCACACGGCCCCGGCCAGTCCCGCCAGACCTTCACATTTCAACCTCTCCTGCTTCGCTAGAAGGGGACTTCCTTACTTGCGGCAAGTCTGCCCCCACGGAGGCTCCGTTAACCTACGGTCGCAAAACAGATCGAGTCTAGGTTCCTGCTTCCATGTGGCGACCGTGGCCGTCTTCGCCCAAAGTCAGATTGCATAGTCAAAATGAACCAGTGGCAGAGGATGACACAGGACAATCCACCGGACCGGGGGTCCCGGGAGCAAGGGGCTGACTGATCTGTCTCCGTTCCCTGGTGCTTTGTACTGGACCTGTCATTATGGCACGAATGAGTGAATGAATGAATGAGCGAGCTAGTGAATGAGCGAGTGAATGAATGAATGAGCGAGTGAATAAATGAGCGAGTGAACGAGCAAGTGAATGAGTGATCGAGGGAATTAGTAAGTGAATGAGTGAGCCAATGAGTGAGTGAACCAGCGAGTGAACGAGCAAGTGAACAAGCAAGTGAATAAGTGAGCAAGTGAATTAGTAAGTGAATGAGTGAACGAGTGAGCCAATGAGTGAATGAGCAAGTGAACGAGCAAGTGAATGAGTGAGCAAGTCAATTAGTAAGCGAATGAGTGAGCGAGTGAGCGAATGAGTGAATGAGCATGTGAATGAGTGAGCAAGTGAATTAGTAAGTGAATGAGTGAGTGAGCAAATGAGTAAGCAAGCGAGTGAATGAGCGAACGAGTGAATTAGTAAGTGAATGAGCGAGCGAATGAGTGAATGAGCAAATGCACAAGCAAGCGAGTGAATGAGTGAGCGAATGAGTGAACAAGCGAGTGAGCGAATTAGTAAGTGAATGAATGAGTGAGCTAATGAGTAAGCGAATGAGTGAATGAGCGAGTGAACGAGCGAGTGAATGAGTGAGCAAGTCAATTAGTAAGCGAATGACTGAGCGAGTGAGCAAATGAGTGAATGAGCAAGTGAGCGAATGAGTGAATGAGCAAGTGAGTGAGTGAGCGAATTAGTAAGTGAATGAATGAGCAGAGTAAGCGAATGAGTGAATAAGTGAATGAGCGAGCGAATGAGTGAATGAGCAAATGCACAAGCGAGTGAGTGAATGAGTGAGCGAATGAGTAAGTGAATGAGCGAGCGAAGGAGTGAATGAGCGAGTGAGTGAGCGAGTGAGTGAATGAGTGAGCGAATGAGTAAGTGAATGAGCGAGCGAATGAGTGAATGAGCGAGTGAATGAGCGAGCGAGCGAGAGCGAGTGAATGAACAGATGCGTATCATGGAACAGAATCGTTCCACTTGGGCTTGTCGTGCAAACCTGTGAAAGGCCCTGGAACTCTTGGCATGTGACCAGGGGCAACACCAGCGACTGGTCTGCTTAGCTCCTCCGTTGCCCTGGAAAGGGTCTGAGAGTTTCCTCAGGGGCACACCCTTGGAGTCAGCCTGTCCCTTGTTCATCCCTTCAGGCTCTCCGACGTCCACCACCTGTCCCACTGCTGTACTTGCCTTTAAATATCACCGGCTTGGCCTTGCATATTTTCAGCAAGTTGTCAGGGACGGACACTGGTTCTCCAGAGGCCACACCGGGGAAGGTGACCGACGCTGGTCCCACCGAGCCAACCTGGGGCACGCAGGACATGCCTGCGCTCTCTAGGGACAGGCCAGGAGAGTTAGGAAGACAGGCCAAACAAGCCACCCACCTCTGGCAGACCCGACGTCAGGCCGGCCTGCGAATCTGCTACAATCTGACCCTCACCCCTACCTGTGGGAGCCCCCAAGTCTTGGAATCACAGACTCCTGAGGTCAAAGCATCTTCAGAGTCGCTTGATCCAATCTTCCCCGCCAAACAACCCAGTCCCCTCCTCTTCAGTCTCCCTGCCACGTGGCAGGCAAGCCCCTTTTAAATTCCTTTAGGGTCAGGGAACGAGCTCACTGCCATACAGGAAGCCTGGGTTTGGTTGAGCAGCCCCACCGTACGAGAAAGAGACCCTCCGTTATACCCAAGCCTGCCCCCCAGAACATCCTCGCCGATTCACGCAGAAGCACACACACACGGGCACACACGCCCACGCCCCACCAGCAGCAGCACCACCACGGGTCCCCGAGTCTCGGGTTTCTGGCAACGTTGCCGTCACTTACCGTACTTAGCTCTGTTCCCACCACCCTGGGCGTAGCCAGCGTCTGTCGCTGATGGAGATTCTGGGGACCACCCTTTGTGGCGTTTTTTCGGGGGCCCAGAGTTTGATAAGATACCTAGACAACATTCAGAGTACGGATTAGGCTTTCGCTAAGGATGAGCTTCCAAACGCTCCCCCTGCTCTGGAGAGCACGTATTTGTTATTTTTTAAAAAATCAGAGCCTTACGACGGTCGTTAGCTGTTTAGGGAAGCGTCCGGGCATGAGGAAATACCCTGTCCATTTCAGTGAACGTTTCGTTCCAAACCACGCAAGTGCCTCGGCCTGATCTCTGAGCCCTTAGCACACCCTCACCTTTAACATGGGGTCACAAGCCCTGCCGTTAAAGGTGGTTTCATGAAGACTAAAGAGAATGTAGCGAAAGCACAGCCTTGGGGCCCACTGGCCGGTAGCCCCCAAGACCACATCCTCCTTCCCCTCCTCCTCTAAACTGCCCCATGAATGCCCATGTGCTTCTGGGATAAGCCACGGTCACGTTCGACCGACCACCACACAGTTTCACCACCTGGGGGCAGGACCGCTCTACGTGTGTTCCTCTCCCACCCCAGCCTTGACCACTAACTTCAGACCAAAGAAGTCAACAGGAACAGAGGCTGGTACCTGCTGTTGTTTACGAGTCATCCTCGCCCACTCTAGATAACAGCATGTGCGTGTCTCACGCTCTGCGCCCGGGTTATTCAAAATATCCAGAGTTGGTTACCACATTCGTTTGAGCAATCCGACTCAAAATCTCCCCTACGTTTAGAAGTACACATCCAGCTGTGGCTGCACATTAAACGCCCCTGGGAAACCTTTAAAGCTCTCTGTGCCCGGACGCAAGCCCATCCCAGGTAAAGCGGAACCCCGCGTCTGGGGGAGCCCCGGGCACCGTGGTGACTCCAAGCTCCCTGGTGACCCTAACTCACAACCAGGGTTGAAAACCACGGTGTAGGGCAAGGTTCCTACAAATCTGGCCTGAGAAGGAGCTGGGCAGAAGCAGCAGGGGCCTGCTAAAACCATCCGCTCCCGGGCCCCACCCTGACCTACAGAACCAGACTTCTGGAAACGAGAATGAGAAAACGCCACCGTTCGTGGGCACCCTGGTTTTGCTTAAGCGCCCCGCAGGGTCTTGCTCCAGGGTCTGTTAAAAGTGGTAAAATTATGCTTGACTCCGCCTTAGACTGATCAAAAATGAACAAAGGGAACAAAAAGTGAAAACAGAAAACAGGTGGCTCACACAGAGCTTTCGAGCAGGCGGGCTCCTTAGACACGCCTCCTCCCGGCAACACCTGAGGCAGCTACTATAACCGCTGTTCCGTTTATCTTCTATTACCTTCTACTGCCCGCACATCTGTCCTCAGGTGCGGACAGAGGCGCCCCACAGAGACCAAGACGCCTCTGGAAACCACACTCAGCCACCGTAGAGGGGCCAGGCCTCGATACTACGGATGGAGGGTCTACAGATGTCCTCCCCCTTTGGGACACAAGCCCTCACCGCTCTGCTGGACCCAGCTCGACTCTCCCAAAGTGACGTCACTGGGAGTCGTCCCTGTGGTGCCAATGTGGACCAGCCCTCGCGGTGTCTCCTGGTATCGGGGTGGGGGGCACCCCTTGGCATTTTGGGTGAGCGAGTTTTTATTATGTAGACTTCCATGTCACTCCAGGACACGTAGCACCCAGACCCCCCTGTGTGGATCAAGCAAGGATCCTGGGCACTTGCTAACGCCCCCCGGAGAGGGGGCAGGACTTTTCCACTCAGGACCACTGAGCGACAGCCCTCAAGCCCGAATTCAACACCTCTTGTCGTTTTAGGAGCAGTTGATTAACATGGGCTTCCTCTCTCCCCAGAGCGGGCGGGAAGGCACAGGACCTCTGACATTTCGGCTGTGTCGTCTGAACAACTGTGTTCAGTCTGTGAAGGTGTCCCGGGAGGCCAGGTGCCGAGGCCCCAAGATGGGAAGGACGCTGGCCCTGCTCTCAGGACCTTCGGTACCTGACGGACACGGATGGCCATGGAACTGAGACCAGGGAAGGTACCCCCGCTGCAGGAGGAGAGGACAGCTGAGCTAAGCCCTGAAAGGCAGGTTTAGCGGCAGTCAGGACTCAGTGCGTGACCAGGGGGTGAGGACAGGAAGGGGAGGGCACTCCTGGAGCGTGGCGGTCTCAAACAGTGGGGAATGAATAAGGTTCCTCAGGTTGGTTGGGGCCAGATTCCAGAAGGGTTCAAGGGCTGCCAGGGACTAGGGGCATTCTACTTCCCACACGGCTCCTCGTTCACCGCGGAGTGGGGCCCCCGTGCCCCGCTGCCCGGGCAAAGGCTGGACGTATACAGGCCTCCACACAGGCCGGGCAGGTGCCACAGTGCAAGGCTGCCATCACCATCCCAGAGCCCTGGTCGTCGGCCACGGGGCCACCCTAAATTCAGCACCTTGCCAAGAAACACCAGTCACAGCCCGGAGCGGCTGGAGGGGGGATAGAGACTGGACCTCAGATTCCATGCTGGTTAGGACTGGGGAGTCTCAGGTCCAATTCAGAAAAGACACTGGTCCTTCCACCAGGGAGGGGACACTGGTCTTGTACCAGGGATGTCCTCTGCCGGCCATGTAACAGAAGCAGGGAAGCCTCGCCTCTAGGCCTGGGCTGCCTCTCTGGGCCTCACTTCCCTTCTCTACCAAACAGAATGTGGGACCAGAGAGTTACTACGGGCTCTTCCAGTTGGACAGTCTTGGCTGCCAAAATCCACTCAGCTGCGTGCAGGGAGGACGGGGAGAGAGGTAACCCTGGCTTACTAAATGGCTCCTGAGAGCCCAGAGGGGCGAGCACTGAGCTCGGAGTCAGAGGCTCCACGGCCTCTACTCTAGCAGAAGGTCTGTGTAACCCCTTCGTGCACCTCTTCATCCTCTTCTGAGCTTCCTCCCTCACCGCCTCTCACGCTTCCCCAGCTCTAAGGTGCAGCTCGACTGTCACCTCCTCCAGGAAGTCCTCCCTGCAAAGGAGCTCAGTGATGATGCCGAGGGGGGCATGGTCACTCAGTGAGCTGCCAGATGTGTGTGAATCTCCATACAGAACCTCATCTGACCCTCCCAGCTGCCCTGAATGCAGAATTCTGATCTCCAGATGAGGGAACAATTTAGCCAGAAGGCTTGTCCAAGATCCCCCTGACCAATAAGAGACAGCATTGAGTTTCGAATTCGTGTTTATCTGATTTTGGAGCCCGTGTTTTTCCCATGACACCACACTGCCCCCTATTTCTCAGGAGGGACTTCACAGCCCTCCTGACGTGTAGCCCACAAGACTGGTCGCCCACCTCACAAGGGGCTCCCGCTGCTTCTTGCCATACACCCATCACCCAAGTCGGTGGACGAAGCCACGGCCCCACCCACACCAGGGCCTGGGCACAGCCCCACGGACCCGGGAGGCACCTGCCGGCCTGTCCTGACTCTCTCTCCATGCCACACCCACTCCGTGAGGCTCAGTGGCCCCAGTACGGTGGCGCCCACAACCCCCACAACAGCCTGGCCTAGAAAAAAGCAAGACCGCCCCCCCCCCCCCCCCCCCCCCCCGCCAAAAAAAAAACACACCCCCCCCCCCCCCCCCCCAGGACAGGCGATGCAACCTAATGCCGAGGGCCGTGGCATGGCCGAGAGGTCGTTCTTCACCAGCTGTTGGTGCTTCGGAGAATCTTTGCCATTGAAAACAGCTGGACCCACGGCCGCAGCAAGTGAGGGGTGCTCAGAGGCTGGTCCTGGCAGCAGAGAGAGAGAAAAGGGGAAGCACAGAGCGAGTTCATAGGAGCCCCGCTTAGCAGGAAATTACTTCTCTTCCATTTTTACCAACTAGCCGACAAGTGGTTCTGCCCACTGAGGACACACACCCATGCACGCACACCCATGCACGCACACTCCTGCTCCAGTGAGCGCACAGCCCGGGTCAATGAAGGACCAGGGAGACAGGAGTGGCCAGTGGGGCCCCTGCATCCCAGGAGTGCACCCGAGGCTGATCCGCCTCCCTTCTCCCACACCCTCACCCCCCAGGCTCCGGTTTGCACCAAACATGCTCAGGACAGTTGTAGGGCACGCAGTCACCCAGGGCCCTGGGGCTCCCCAGGTCTGAGGATAATGCCGGGGGAAATTATGGGTTCTGGTCTTGTGAGGCTCACTGCTTCCGTGCTCACATCAGCCAGCGTGGTCTGGAAGGCCCCCCAGAGTCGGGGGCAGCACAAAACCTTTCTTGTGGGTGAGGTGGCATGGTGAGGGGCTTAGGGGCACAGTTCTGAAGCCCACTGCCCTGGGTCTGAATCCCCTGCTCGGTTGCCGCCCGGGGCCGAGTGACCTTACTTAACCTTCTGAACCCCTTATGCCTCAGCTTTCTCAGCTACAAAAGGGGACAATAACAGAGCCACTGGGAGAAAGCCAGGATTTCAAAGAAGCGTGCCGAACAGTGCCTGGCAGGTAGTGAGTGCTGAGTATTTCCTATTGGCACCATACTTAACTCTTGCAATCACCCTGCAAATTAGAAAAGATCTGCTCCAGCTTTACAGGCGAGGAAACAGGGACGCGAAGAGTTGAAATCAGTTGCCCCGAATCGCCCAGCCAGAGGCTCTCAGTGCTGGAAACTCACACCCAGCTATTCCCATGGCAAAGGCCAAGGGCTCCCCGGCTGCCATGGTAGCAGCGGTTCCTGGGGGCCCGGGCGCGGTGAGGACAAGAGCAGACGGCGTGCAGAGAGGGAGGCCCAGGGCCTCGGTGGGAGGGCACAGTTCCCAACCCTGGCGTGGCCTCTTCGTGGGAGCCAGGGCACCGACTCCCCTCACTAGGCCCCTCTACAGACCTCGTGGGCCGGAGAACGAAAACAGCCAAGCCTCCCAAGCCCTTGAGAAGGCTGCTGGAGTCAACGGCGACCATGCTCGAAGGTCCGTTCAGGATGGCAAAATGCCAAGCACACGACCCAGAAACCCCTGCTTGTCAAATCTTGACTTCACCTGCAACTGCCCAGGAGACCCCAGGCACGCAGCTGAGCCTCAGGTTCCCCAGAAGTACCGCGGGGAAACCCAAGCCTGCTTGCAGGGAGGCTGTTAAGACTCAAGGAGGCACATGCCCAGACTTGTGGGATCCTAAGCACATGGTAGACGGCCCTTGCAGGCTCCCCACTGCAAACTGGGGGGGGGGGGGGGCGGTGCTGAGGGACCCCAATTCACCACACCACCGATAAGGGGATCATATTACGTAGCAGACAGCAACAGAGGACATCTTTCCAAATTAAAAACACAGCATGCGGGGGCGCCTGGGTGGCTCAGTCAGTGAAGCGTCCGACTTAGACTCAGGTCATGACCTCACAGTTTGTGAGTTCAAGACCCGCATCGGGCCCTGTGCCGTCAGCGTGGAGCCTGCGTGGGATCCTCTGTCCCCCTCTCTCTGCTCCTCTCCTTCTCCTTCTCAAAAATAAATTAAAAAAAAATTTTTTTTTAAAACACAACACAGCATTCTGTGCCAGAAACTACTACAAATTCAAGATAAAATGCTCAGGCTTCGTAGGCAAAGATGATGTACAAAGCACGCTTCTTATTTATCTTGAAAAACGTTTGGCTGCAGGGGCACCTGGGTGGCTCAGTCGGTTACTCATCCAGCTCTTGATCTCGGCTCAGGTCGTGATCTCACAGTTCATGAGATCGAGCCCCCCCTCCGGCTCTGCGCTAACAGCACGGAGCCTGCTTGGGATTCTCTCTCTCTCTCTGCCCCCCCCCCCCCACCACACTCTCAAAAATAAACACACTTTACAAAAAGAAACAAGAAGATCGCTTGGGCTGCACCCTCAAGCTGCCAGGCTTGTGGGTTTAGCTCCTTTGTGCTTCTCGGTCGCCTCACCTGCCTGCTGGGCTCCCAGGGGGACGCTCGGGCTGGCTCCGGGAACGGGCTCGCTGGAGAAGGCAGCCAGAGGCCCGGAGCTCTCCGCTGGCGGGAAGAGTGAGCTGGAACAGGCACTGGCGGAGGTCGGCCGGCTTCTGAACTCTAAGGGGGCAAGACGCGTGCATGAAAACCAACTCCCCCCCCCCCAACCCCGGTCACGCGAGGCCTTCCTAGACTGGAGGCTGTCCCCCAAGAGAGCCAGACACCTAGATAACCAAAACGGTGCCAACGCCACACCAGCCTTGCCTCAGCGTAGCTGGGGGAGGCGGGGGTGCGATAACCCCCACGGCTCCGTGCCAAGGGCAGGGGGATCCGTCCGAGGGGCAGCTCTGATTATCAGGAGGGGGAGCAACCCTGAGCGTTTGGGACAAACAGAAAAACAGAGGACACGAATGAGTCACCCCCATCGCTGCCCTTCAAGCCCAAGGAAAGAACAGATTATTACTCAGAGGCAGAGAAAGAGCTGAGAGCCCCCTGTCCTGAAAGCCACCCTCTGCTGGAAAGATTCCCTCCCAGGAGTTGCATCTAGCCTGTGAGGTGTTTGGTCACAGCACGTGATCAAAGACTCTTCCTGGGTCCCACGGCAGAAGCACCACTTGGTACCACTAATTCTCGGTACCAGGAGCTCAAGAAATGTTTACTGAGTCAAGTAAGAAAAGGAGTAGGGGTGGGGGAGGAAGGCCCCGAGCCAGCCCTTCCTGAAGTCCCTTCCTTCTATTCACAGAGGCTGGCCAGGAGAGGCCAGGTGACCAGAGATGAACCAACCCAGACAAGGTTCTCGTGGAGACCCCTCCTAGGACATGTCCCTGCACAGCTGGCTGAGTGGGGGCCTCTCAGGGGCCATCCAAGGCTGGGCCTCTGAAAATCCACTGCCCCCCACCCTCTTCTCTCCATAGTTGACTTAGCCATGGGTGATCCGGGAGACAGGAGGGAGGAGGGAAGCCCAGTGACTTCTACGACACTGGCCTTCACAGGGTTCGGGGCGGAGAGAGGACGGGTATCATCCAACCCATTATTTCTCTAAATCAGAGTTTCTCAACCTCGGCACCGCTGATTATTTAGGCTTGATCGTTCTTTGTGGGTTGGGGTACGGGGCAGGGGGAGCGTGGGGAGGGGGCAGAAAGGGCTATCCTGTGTGCTGCTGGATGTTTAGCAGCATCTCTGGCCTCCATCCACCAGATGGCAGTAGCGCTCTCCAGTCACGATGGGGGACAGAATCACCCCGGGGTTGAGAACCTCTGTCCCAAACGCTTGCCACAAGAAGACACAGGATGGTGTAGCCCCCTGCAAACTTTTAAACGTCCCACACAATTAGGCTGGCACTACAAATGTTTACCCACAATGCAAAGCAGCGCTTTGATTTCACGGGGCTGACCTTCTGCCTGCAATTGTGCCCACGGAGCCTGGGCGCTCCTCCAAGTCCGGCTGACAGGCACCTGGGCCCTCTTGGAGGGCCCCCGTTCACCCACCCAACCCTGCTCAAAGCCGAACTGCTCACCTGAGCCTTTCCAACAGATGAGAGGTCCTTTGGTTAGAGTCCCTTGTGCGTTGCGGACCAGGTAATACTTCAAGTGTTTCTGCTTCTTGGGCTGAGTGGTCAACTTGAGATTTATGTGATTAGAGAATTCTGTGAAGTAGCAGAAGCCTTTCTTTCCACAGCCAACGCAATTCCCAGAGAAACCTGGGGGAGGGAAACCACCACGAAGGTCTCCAACTTACCTCCAACATACTCGTCAAATAACGCAGACTGTGGAAATTCTAAATACTCCCATCCTGTGCCACGAACCCGAAAATTCCACGGGGCAAAGGTCCCTAGCACCTTATGTGGGTCCAAGGGTCGAGATGACCTTGACTTGAACAGAAGGAGGCCCAAGAAGACTTAGTCATGGAGGAGGCCCTGAAGCTTGGAAGACTGAACTTGCTGGGGGGCGGGGGGTGGGGGGGACAGATTTTAAAGCCTATACACACAGGAAACATTACAAGATGAGACTATCGCATTCAACCGTCTACACTGATCAAGTGCCTGCAGGAAGTGGTCCACGCCCATCTCCTTCAGTGCTGGCCGGTCACAGAATCTCAAAGCCATCAGACCACTGACGACCTCCCAGGAGCCCCAAACTGCATCCTGACCCCATGAGTCGCTGCAAGAAACGAAGAGAGCTCCACGGGGTGGGGGCTGGAAGGGTTTGGCCACCAGCGGAACGGAGACCCGCTGCCCCGGTGTGGCTGTCACAACGTTGGCATCCTGCGGCCGAGGCCGGAATGGGCCTTTCTGGGGACGGACGGAGGTTCCCACCAGCTGTGAGGCTCCAGAAGGGTCGCCCGATGACAAAACGACCTCTTACGAACCATGAAAATCCAGCGAATAGGGATAAAGAGACCTTTACAAGCTATAAAGTCCATTCAAACCACACTCAGTGCAACCGCCGGTGAACATGGGACAAATGTGACGACTGGCCTAGCTGCTCTGGTCTACACCCACCATCTCAAGAAGACCTTCCTGAGGACCTTGCTTCGCCCACTGGGGCGTCTGGTTTCTATGGTGCAAGGTCCTTTGGCAGGAAAGACCCTTAAGCGGAGACTGATCTGTTTCATCATATTCTCTGGCCGACAAGTTTCCAAAGGTCACTTTGACTTAGCCCATGAGGGCCACGTGGCTCGGTGTGTGAGCCCTGCTTTCAAACAGGGTATTCCTGAGGCCTCTGGCTAATGTTCAAAGCGACGTGTTCGTGAAGGTTCAAAACATCCCCACAGAGAAATAAGGCACCTACAGTACAGACACTCACTGCATTTTCTGATCTATTTTAAGCACATTTAATCCTCCTTAAAAGGCCTTAGAAATAGGGACAGATCTCTCGGTCTAGCCACAGGACAGGGACAGGTTTAGTTTAAACTTCCAGAATCCTGTTCTCTCTGCACCAGAGCAAAGACACAAAGTATTGAAGAGATGCCAAGCACTGTGCCATTTCCTTGTTCTTAAAGGGACAGGAAAGGAACTAACACGCGCAGAGAGCCAGCAAGATGCTGGCCCTTTTACCGTCCTCCAGACAAGGTCACTCAGCTCAACTGACACAACACCCGGCCCCTTAGGACACGAATCCTTCTTTGGGGAGGGCTGAGGACCGGAGAGGTCACAGAATATTCCCCAGTGGAGGTAGACGGTGTGGCACTCCAGCCCAGCAGGCGAATGGGGTGGAGACTGACAAGCGTGGCATTCAAGGCCACCCCAAATGCTACCCAACCCCCATGGCTCCAGCCTTCGCCCCTGTTCCTCGCTCTGCTGGGCCCAATCCCTGAGCGGACCCGCCCGCCCACTCCCACCGCCCTCATGCCTCCAGGCTCACACTCTTCCTCCCTTGAGTCCCACCTGCATGTTGCATGCGTCCCTGCCACTCAATGCCCGACTCAAACGTCCACTTCTTCGGGGCTTCCCTTGACCCGAAGGGCTGAAGCTCCCTGTCCTCCCCTGCAGCTCTTCATATTGAACAGAGAACCACCATAACCTCTTTCTCAGTGTGTAGTCATTGAAATTCGCATCTTTTCCCCCATAGCTATTCCCTCGCTCTAAAGGACCAGCGTCATGGGGTGACTGCACGTAGGGGTGGGTTGTGTCTGTCTATGTTAAGTGTCTGTGCGCAGACCAGTGTCCAGCACGTCATAGACGGTAGATATCAGAAGGGAAGGAGAGGCGAAACAGGCTGACTATCAACGTGAACATATCAGGATGTCTGCACCTCCTTTGAAATAACAATCTAATGTTTTTATTTCTTCCTTTGTCTCCAACCTGGATCTCTGAAGACAAACGCAGCTCAGCTGCCATTTAAGAATACTGGATGGAACTAGAGGGGATTATGCTCAGCGAAATTAGAGAAAGACAAAGATCATATGACTTCACTCGTATGTGCAATGTAAGATACCAAACGGATGGACATAAGGGAAGGGAAGCAAAAAGATTCTAAAAACAAGGAGGGGGACTCTTGAAAACACAAAGAACAAACTGAGGGTGGCTGCACAAGTTGTGGGAGGGGGGGGATGGGCTGAATGGGCAAGGGGCATTAAGGGAGGAGCGCTGGGTGTTACACATCGGGGATGAATCACTGGAATCTACTCCTGAAATCACTATTGCACGATATGCTAACTGACTTGGACGTAAGTTAAAAGATAAATAGGTAAATAATGAAATGGGGGGGGAAAAAAACAAAAAAACAAAAACAAAAAAACAAGGCCCTGAGAAACCTTCCAAGCTCTCTGGAAGGGATTCTGACCCCAAGTGTTGAAAAGATGGATGAACGAGAAACAGAACTACTACAAGACCAAGGTGTGCGGAAAGCCCTCTCCCGGGGCCCTGCTGCCATCCAGAGACAGCTACGTGGACCACAGGCCTTTGATCCGTGACAAATGTGGGCGGTGGGACCACTGAGCCCTTTCAGATGGAGGGATGGGACCACGGGCCATCGGGAAGGCCTTCTCGTGGTTCCGAAGGTGGAAGGCCTGGGTCTGCCTGGTAAGTATTTGGGGAGCCAGCTGCAAGCTGCAGCAAATACGGACTGCTCTTCTAAGAGGCGACTCGGGACCACAGGACGGCTGACCAACTGGTCCCTGGAGACAGGGGAAATGGTTTAAGCCACCCCTAGCTGAACATGTGAGGCAATTCTAATTTTCCCAGAAGTCGTCTCAACGGCAGTAAAAAAATTTCACGAGGAAGAATAAAATGAGCCGTTCTCTTTGGAAATCTGCCTCAGGACCAGGGAGATAATCAGGACCAGGACCAGGATGATACTCTCTTTAATTTTTTTCTTTTTTATGTTTATTTATTTTTGAAGGAGAGAGAGACAGAGTGTGAGATGGGGCAGGGGGAAGGGGGCAGAGAGAGAAGGAGACACAGAATCCGAAGCAGGTCCAGGCTCCGAGCTGTCAGCACAGAGCCTGATGCGGGGCTCGAACCCACAGACCGCGAGATCATGACCTGAGCCGAAGCCGGACGCTCAACTGTCTGAGCCACCCAGGAGCCCCAGGATGATACTCTCTCTAGAAGACAGGCCTAGAAAGCCTGTCCTGAATCCTCAAACTCTCCGGCATAAATATCCAGAGTGCAGAGAAACGGTTCCTTCGAGGTTACCACCACCCAAGAACTATTCCATAAAAACGAGTCTTTCTTGACCACACGGGGGCGGCACTATCGAGTTTCCCTTCAGGCCCGGCCAAGCCGCGTTTGGCACCCCGGGTGGTGTCGCACATGCACACCCCGAATTGGTGCCCACATGTGCTCCCCCTTCCACGGAAAGACCTCCTGGCGAGGCAGGGCTTAAATTGGACCCTAAGGCCGAGGTCAGACCTTGAGAGGGGCTCCGTGCTCCTTTTAAGGACGGAGTCATCACAGGCAGGCCTGCCCTCCTGTTCCCTGAAAGCGAACGGCGACTTGGGATAAAAGTAGCATCGTCCTGGGGTATTGCAGCAAGTGAAGCAGAAAAACCAAAACCGAGCCTTATGTCCACGCTTGTGAAATACAAGCTGTGAAAACCATTTCAAATGCCCCACCTGGATGGTGCACGGAGAAGAAAATGGGCAAAGTACAATGGAGGTTCACTTGGGTGTGATGGGCAACTTCCTCCTTTTCCACTTTGTATTTGACTGCTGTTGTTTCTGCCACGATCCTCGTCGTGGAGGTAAATAGAGCCTAACGGCGAATGAGGAAAAAACACGTCCATGGCCCCCAGCCTCGGTATTCTGGCCACGTTCCGACTAAAGTACGCAAGGGATCTACTTTCTCCTTGCGTCTCTGAAGGTGGGCCTCTGGAGGACTCCAAAGCGCACCTCCCTTTGCAATTCTCCTGCGTGTGCCTGGGAAGGGGGACACAGGCCAGAGTGTACCAGGCAGCAGCCAGAGGCTCAGGGAAAGCCTTAAGAGCCGCGTCGGGCTTCAGATGCGACAGAAGCGGGATGGGGGTGATGGGCACAGGAAGATGGGACCAACCTCAAGGCTGGCTGGTGGTGCATTCTTGCCACATAACCAACAAGACCCCCGGAATCCTGTAAGAGGCTCACGGCCACTTCCCCTGCCCCTAATTGTCGCTTTGGAAGAAGGGGGCAGAAATCAGTTATTCATGTGACCTCTAAGAGATCGTTCTACGCTGCAAGTTAACAACACAGCAATCAGGGGCGGCTCAGTCGGTTAGGCGTCCAACTTCGGCTCAGGTCATGATCTCGCTGTGAGTTCGAGCCCCGTGCCAGGCTCTGTGCTGACAGCTCGGAGCCTGGAACCTGCTTCGGATTCTGTGTCTCCCTCTCTCTTGGCCCCTCCCCTGCTCTCTCTCTCTCGCTCTTTCTCAAAGATAAATAAACATAAACAAACAAACAAACACAGAAATCACCTTCTTTGAACATTTGCAAAAATAAAAACTGTAAGGGACAACTAGGAAGGAGGGACCTATGCGTGAAGACAGAATTAGCAACAGGTCAGCCAAATGCTTTGGGACAATCTTGGTCGGCTCTTGATTCAAACAAAACATCCATCAAAACAAAACCAAAACTGTAAGACAAAATTTGAACACACTGGCTGTTGGGTAATCTTACGGCATTACTGTTAAATTTTGTACATACGATGACGGTATAGGAATTCTAACAAAGAGCCCTTATTGTTTAGAGATACACACGGAAACGTTTACAGGTGAAACGACACGTCTGGGGTTTGCTTCCCCAACAATCCAGAAGTTCGAGAGGGAGTCGTGGGTGAAACAAGACTGGCCGTGTGTTAGTAATTGTTAAAGACACAAGACAGACACATTATACTATTATTTGAAAAATGACTTCCCAGGAATGGCAGCCTTGCCCAGGCAGGGCCCAAGCAGCCCCCACTCCCAGCCTCCGCTCCTTCATTCCAGCACACCATGTTCCTTCACGCACACGGTTCCCCCTCCTGAGGGCACCCGTTCCCCGGAGTAGGAGGGCCAGGACCAGAGCACCTGGGCTCAAATTCAGGACCTGCCATTTACTGCCCGGGTGACGACCCTGAGCAAGTCAGTTAACCTCTCTGTGCCTTTGCTACCTCATGCACAAATGCTAGATAATAACGTACCCACCGGTACACTGATAACTTATTTACAACAGTTTCTAGAACGCGATAAGTGCTTAGTAAAGTGGCTGCCGTTAGCGTGTAGGTGCTATTGTTCTCTGACTTGCAAAATGCCACTGGTTTTTCAGGGCCCAGCTCACACATCACACCCTGAGACACTGTTCCCGTCACTGGGCTCCGTGTGCCCTCCTGTACCCCCTCGGCACCTTAACCCTCAGCTCTCACGTGCCGCCCAGAGATGTGTTAGAAAGTCCCCGTCTGGCCGAGCTTTCCCACCAGCTGGCAAGCTCCCAGCGAAGGACCAGGTTGGACTTGACTCTGGGGCCCTGGGCTGAACTGAAGGTCCACCTTCGACACGGGGTACACATTCCACAAATGCTGCGTGAACATAGGACTCATTTACACCCCGAGAGAAAAGGACATTCTAGCTGGAGGTCATCTCCTGCCTCAGTGATCAGCCAATCGAGAGGAATTCCCGTCGTCAAAAAATGGAAACACACATCTTAGATTTTCATCTTTCAGCTTCTCAGACAAAATCCCTCTGTTGATCCCAAGTCACTAAAACAAGATTCCTTACAAGATTCCTTTCTTTATAAATTGGAGGGGGGGGGGCGGTTATAAATTAGGAGCTAAAGCCATTGCTTCCCCCAAGATATTCCACAGCTTCCGTTTTAGTCACTAAAAAGCGCGGAGCCCAGGCCCCCAGAGGGCTGTAGGCCCACCTTGTCCCGCACACCCATGAGGGTTAATTGCAGGAAACCTACACAGTGTTAAGTGTGCAAGCTGAGAGCGTAGTTATTTTGAAAGAAGAAAGCGTCGGTTATTACCGACCGGCCCTCGTAACCCACCTCCGATGGCTTTTTGGCGAGCAATTAACAAGGCCCCCACTTCCTCTGCACTCGCCACCTGAGGAGCCAAAGCTGTTAGGGGCTGGTGGTGAATGAACTCAAAGATTCTTGTCCCCACGTTTCAAGACACAGGACCTCCTTGATTTACTGCCCTCGCAATTCCTTTACAGTCACTAAGTGGTGGCATTCAGCCCAAGCCGCGGCCGCCGCCAGATCAAACGCTGACCAAGTCACTGGCACAGTCTTACCAGCACGTTTCATCCTGAGTGGCCTCGACGAGCAAATTAAATCCGAGACGGGAGGACTCCGTGAGCTCCTTTGGTAGAGTGAATTTCCTGGGATTACTCTTGTTCTCGAGAACTAGTTATAATAAGCCCCTCCTGCCTAGAGAGACGGAGTTGGCCAGAACCTTCTCTCTCTCTCTCTCTCTCTCTCTCTCTCTCTCTCTCTCTGGTCACCATCCCAGAGCTGTGTCTGTCTGTCCAGCCCACATTCACCTGCCTTGGTTCAGCATTTACCCACAGTCACTGTCTCCTCGTGGCAGGAACTATTCGTCTTCTGCGGGTCAATCCTTGCTCTCCCCTCTTCCCCTCCTCCCCTCTCGGGTCCTTTGCATAGTGCCTCAGACCTAAAATGCGCTCAGTAAATACCCACTGGCGTGCATTTAGCTACTCAGCTTTTGGGGGGTGTATCGAGCATGAAATTGAAGTGTTCTACAGCAAAGACTCTTCCTGACGCTACGTCTGGACCAGATCATTACCAGCCCTTCTGCCTGCCTGATTCTCCTCCATGGGAGACACCGGACCAGGTGAAGGGGCCAGGGCCCGTGGAGGAATCGCTCCCCACTTTCTGGAGAAGGCTATGAATGTTCCGCAAGCAGGGACACACACTCAGCCCTGTTCTCCCACCGCCTCGGGTCTGATGCCCTCTGAAAGCATCGAGCACAAGGCCCGTATCCTATTCTCGACACAGGCAGGCGCTTAGAAAAGGCTTGATGAACATACGCACAAGACAGTACTAAATGATGGGCTTTCTATAGGAGGTCAGCCACATCTCAGGATAAATCTCATTTACATTCCACTTCACACGGAAAGAGCCTACTGAAAAACAAACGGGGCGGTAGGACGCAGTGATCAAGAGCCCCCAAAGGCGGCCTGCCCCCTGCCCCCAAAGGCGGCCTGTCCCCCGCCCCCCATGGCCTCTCTTGTCCCTGTCCCCCATGCGGATGGAGCCACAGGGAAGGGCAAAGAAAGGACTTACCAAGAAGAGCGTTGTGCCCATTGTCATCCGGCAAGAACCTTTTGTCCACGGCACACACCAGGAGATGGTCCGGCAGGCTGGGGGACTTGGCCCCCACGAGGAGAAAGCCTGCAGGGACGTCTATGGGCTCACTGGAAATGGAGACGAGACGCAGGTCCTTCCCCGCCTGGCAGAACCCTGGGAGGAACGGACGAGACTCACACACGCTGCCCAGGGGCCTCCCCGGACCCGGGCTCCGCGTGGGCAAAGGGAGGACAGCGTTCCAGGTCTTGTCGGGAACAAAGCTCACCTCTGGGTGTGGCTGACTTTCAAACTAGTTCTAAGAGGTAAGATTAGGACCCTACTTACTGAGGACACTCACCACACGCTAATTATTTTTATGACGATGGTGTCACCATATGATACACGTTGACGTACAGATGAAACTCACCAGGAAAAAGTGTAGGCACGTGAGATGGTCAATTAGAATGTACACAGGATAAATCCATAAGAGATTGTGAGCAATTTGATATTCTTTACGCCCGGTGTTCTTTACACGTATGAGGAAAAGACAAATGTCACAAATAGGGAGCAAGAGCCTGGTAACACTGGCCATCTCTGGGGATGGGACACAAGGACACTGACCGTCAAGGAGGCTTTCACTCCACACCCTTTTGGACATTCTGTATCTTAGAGCTTTTAAGTAGATTTCCCATTCAAAAAATAAGTGTCCAGGGGCGCCTGGGTGGCTCAGTCAGTTAAGCATCTGACTCTCGATTTCGGCTCAGGTCATGATTTCACGGTTCATGAGTTCGAGCCCCGCATCAGGCTCTACACTGACAGTGCGGAGCCTGCTTGGGATTCTCTCTCTCTGTGCCTCCCCCCGCCCACACTTGCTCTCTCAAAATAAATTCCTAAAAACTTTTTTAAAAAATTTAAGAAATACATGTCCCAAGGCATCTGGAAATAGAGAGAAACAGCTGAGACTTATTTGGACAGGCCCTTCGCAAGGTCTCTGGACACATCCAGCCCCATCCCGTGTCCGTTCCATCCTTAGTTACCGACGGAGGCAGTGACAGCTAACATGGCCTGATGGTCCCAAGGCTCCCCCTGCAAAACCCTACAGTACCGTCAATGGACTCCTCCCGCACACACCTGCTTCGCCATCGACAACACCGTGCCCCCGGCGGGAGGGCCACAAAGGGGCCCTGAGGGGTGGGGAGGCCAGAAGGCACAGAGCCAGTGCCCACGGTGGGCCAGGCCCTGGGCCGGGATAAGCTCTGCAAAGCTGTCACTTGATCACCTGTGGGGAAGTGTTCCAGCTGCCAGTCTGAAGATACGGAAATCGAGGCTCCGAAGAGGTTACGTGATTTGCTCAGAGCCGCAGAGAGTAGGGCCAGGGTGGAGGCAGGTCCGACCCAGCTCGGGGTGGCTCCTCTCCATCGTCTTAGGGAAGCAGGCCTTCCACCTACGTGGCCTGGGCCCAGCCTTCTGAAGAGCTGAAGGAGGGGTGCCTGGGGGGGCTCAGTCGGTTGAGCGTCTGACTTCGGCTCAGGTCATGATCTCGCGGTCCGTGAGTTCGAGCCCCGCATCGGGCTCCAGGCTGATGGCTCAGAGCCTGGAGCCTGCTTCCAGTTCTGTGTCTCCCTCTCTCTCTGCCCCTCCCCCATGCTCTTTCTCTCTCTCAAAAGTGAATAAACAATTAAAAAAATATTTTTTAAATGAAGAACTGGAGGAAGATGGGCTATGGACACCGTTGCTGCGTTTACTTGGAAATTCTTTGAAAATCACCGTGATGACCACTGGAGAGCTCGCTGTTTTGTTTCATTAGGTGGACACGAGAAGGCCCCCTCGTGAAGGGCCACTGTGCTGGTGTCCCTCACCCCAGAGCAGCAGCCCCAGCGAGGGCTGCCTGCCTCCCCCGCCGCCATCCTGCACAAGGTCACGTCCAGCCCCACACACGGGGCCTCTACACCCCACATGATCCCCGCACCGAGCCCTGCCCAGCCACACCTCAGACTCCTACCTAAACTGCTGGCAGCTCCCCACATGGGCTCCACGCTCCCCATTCTGAGCCTCTGCCCATGCCGTTCTTCTGTCTGGAATGTCCCAGCTTCCCCCAACCCTCTCACAGACTCCTGCCAATCCTCCGAAACCCGGACGATGGGCCACCTCCTCCAGGAAGCCTTCCCTAAACTCTCGACCTGTGTCAGCAACCTTTGGTGGGCTCCCAGGCACCCCTGGTCGCCCACCCCACCCTGCTAGCACTTCCCACGCCGTGGACGAAGGGTCGGCTGACCTAACTAGCTCCGATATCCGAGAGTATCTTTTATCTCCAAACTTCCAGAGTTGGGAGGGGCAATAATTAATTCACTCACTGAACCATTCGCCTGGCGTGGTGACAGATGAACATACGCCACTCAGACAGGCTGTTGGGCTAGAGAGTGGGAGAGCCAGGGGTTTGATCCAAGTGTCTCTGCATGCAGAGCGCGAGCTCTTACGCCCAGATAAATCATCTGGCATCCCTGTGCCTCGGTTCCTCAACAGCGCTACGGGAGCGAGTCCCCGACCCTACGGGGTTCCTGAGAGACCACAGGCCTGTCTTTTTCAGCCATAAAGTGCGATAAAGGAGAAAGATCGCTCCTGCGTATTGGTCTGAGCTAAACGTGCAGCGCCAGCCGACCCGAATTGAGAGGCACGTTCTAGTTTTCAAACAGCCAACGTAGCAAAATGAACTGTTGGACCCAAACCCGTTGGTAAAGCTGAGGCTGTCCAGAGAGCGCTGAGGGGTGAGAGCCTGACGGCCACGGTGAGGTGCAGCCAACGCTGCTGGGTGGGGGAGGGTACGCCCGCTGTCACCTGCCAGGGGCCAGGGTCACGCACTCTGCGGGCTCACCGTCTGTGGTGCAGCAGCCTTCGGGCGGAGGGTGCATCTGGTAGGGATTCGGGGGACCGCTGGGCTCCAGCGCCCCTTCCCCCTCTTCTTCCTCGTCCTCATTGTCCCCTCGGCCTCCACCTGGAAGGGGCAAAGGGGAGCGAGGCGTCAGGCAGAAGCAGCTAGTCCGCAAGTCTCGGCCACCGAACAGCCAGCCCGTCCCGACAGACACACCCCAAGGTCGGGCATTCATCCCCCGTCTTTGCTGGAGGGGCCAGCTGAGGTCAGGCTCCAAGCCTGGCCTCATGACCTCGAATCCGGGTTCACCTGTCTCCCCATCCACGAGAGCTGCGCCTGTCTGCACACGCACCGGGGTCAACACGTGGTAACTGGTGGAGAAGAACGGTGCACGAAGCCTGTACCTGGTAGGCACTCCAAAAGTATTTCTGTGGGAGGTGCCACAGATTAAGATCTAGACCATTTTGCAGGTGGGCACACTGAGGCCTAGAGAGGCCCAGTGATAGGCCTGCCGCTCTTCAGAGACCCGCTAAGCAGCACAGCTGGCCCGTTCCCAGCTGCGTCTGCTGCCCACACCGATGTTCCAGCGACTGACTGAACCGGTTAGTTAAGAACAGAAAACGTGGCATGAATCGCCTCTACAGAACACGAACGGTACCTTTTTATTCATCCCCAAGGGAAAAATGGACACATAGGCATTTCTGAAAACACGCACCCAAATTTGTCACATACACGCAAGGCACCATTCCAGAACAGGGCCAGGCAGGTTATGACTTCAGGAAAGTTTCTTTTGTTGTTGTTGTTGTTTTTCTTTTTTTTTTTTTTTTCTTTTTTTTTTTTAACGTTTTATTTATTTATTTTTTTTTTTTTAATTTTTTTTTTCAACGTTTTTTATTTATTTTTGGGACAGAGAGAGACAGAGCATGAACGGGGGAGGGGCAGAGAGAGAGGGAGACACAGAATCGGAAACAGGCTCCAGGCTCCGAGCCATCAGTCCAGAGCCTGACGCGGGGCTCGAACTCACGGACCGCGAGATCGTGACCTGGCTGAAGTCGGACGCTTAACCGACTGCGCCACCCAGGCGCCCCATCGTTTTATTTATTTTTGAGACAGGGAGAGACAGCATGAACGGGGAAGGGTCAGAGAGAGAGGGAGACACAGAATCCGAAACAGGCTCCAGGCTCTGAGCCGTCAGCACAGAGCCCGACGCGGGGCTCAAACTCACGGACCGCAAGATCGTGACCTGAGCCGAAGTCGGCCGCTTAACCAACTGAGCCACCCAGGCGCCCCAGTTGGTTTTTTTTTTTTTTTTTTCCAAGTGAAATAGCATTTTAGGAGTCACGGAAAACACGAAACTGGCCAGGAGAGCCAGGAATGGGCCACGGGAATCTCACCGTGGGCACTCTACCTGGGCAATGGAACAGCTTATTGTCATTCCCCAGACTCTCAGCTCCTAGATTGTGGGGTCCTTGCCCTTCTCCGTCTCGGTACTCCGGGCACCCCGTAAAATGCTCATGCAGAGAAGCACCCAGGAAACACCTGTCCAGCCGATGCGAGCACACACTGTGGTACCTGCTGTCTTTACGCAGCTCGGCTAGAGAAGGGGGGGGTCATGTTCGTGAATTTCCAAGGCTACGCAAGAATAGTCCTGACTTTAACAGAAATTTGGGGTTAAAAATCCCTCTCAACTTGTCTACGTTTAAGTGTCATTTAACAAACAGCATGAACATGTCTTCATGGGACAGGGTCACTCCCAGCATTCTTAAATGGGCCGGGCTGGGAGACCATTGTTTCTTCTTTTTTATTTCTGTCTCCTGTTTTCTCCATTTCTCCAACCTCCTCTTCCTTGGCTCTCACACCCTCCGTCCATCCGCTGGTTCTAGTTTAATGACGAAGTCATGTGCAGTGGAGGGAGGCAGAGCTGGGAACTGTGGATCCGAGTTCTAGTACTTGGGCCTTCCATGGTCTGTGTGGCCACAGGAAAGTGACTTAACCTCTCTGTGCATTAGATCCTGCAACTTTTCTATTTTTTTTTAATGTTTATTTATTTTTGAAAGAAAGAGAGAGAAAGAGAGAGTGAGCAGGGGAGGAGCAGAGTGAGAGGGGCAGTGTGGCACCGGACACAGGGCTCGAACCCATGAACCTTGAGATGATGACCTGAGCTGAAATCGAGGGCCTGATGCTCAACCAACTGAGCCACCCAGGAGCCCCCAGATCCCGCATCTTTAAAAGGAGGTGTTTACATAAGGGCACTTTGAGCTGTTGTAGTCTATGCAGGGGGGAAACGCAGCCCTCAGAGTTGCACAGAATATTCCTGATGTGATTGAATCAGCACAGGGTACTGGGAACATATCTTCATGGTGGCCACCATTTTAAAAGGCGCCCGTGGGACAAGAGGCGGAAGACAGTGAACACCGTAAGCCAGCCTGGGCCCGTGACCTTGGGTAGGTCAGAGCAGGAAGTGAAGATTCCTGGGGTCTCTGTCTTTCTGGGCCTGGAGTACACAGAGGCGGCAGGAAGACTGTAAAAAGATTACCCGGGAAGAGCACAAGGGGGGGTGGGGATAAACTCCGGAGCCTCCTTCAGATGCTTCCTTCCTGCCATTAAATGCAGGTCTGGAGTGGCTTTAGCAGGAGGGACAGAGTCCCGCCCAGACCACAGGCGCCCGCAATGCAGCACAGGACCCCGTGGGGGCTGGGACTGTCCTGTAACCACCAGAGGAGAGGGAGTCACAGAAGGCTCTCCTGCACAATCACATCTGCTCTTTGAGCCAGTACCCCCCAGGAAGGGGGGGGGGGGGGCTCCCGGAGGGGACAGCCAAGACACCAACCAAGTGAGTGAAAAGGGGCGAGAAAGTCGAAGCCACTGGAGCGCTCGGGGACCCAGGAATGTCTGTCTGCACATTATTCTGCTAAGCCAAAAAGAACAGGAATTCAGACTGTCAGAAAGAATGAAAGAAGGGGATCTTAAGCCTCGGAGAGTCAAAGAAAGAGCTCAAAATCCAGCAGATAAGAAAGCTGCCCTCAAGGGTCAAAGGTCTATAGCAGACATCCCAGGGCCTTTGATGGGATCAGTCGGGCAGCAGCGAGGGCGAGGAAGCTTGTAGCCAGGAGCAGACCAGACCAGACTGCTGGCCAAGGTCTCCCGGCAGGAGGAGGGAGGGAGGAGGGCATTCACACGGCCTCAGACAGACAAAACCAACAGGACGGGGACCTTAGGACCTTCACGCTAGAAATGCCACTGCACTACCTTCACTCTGCAGAGCACGGGGGTTGTTATTCACTGTAATGTTCCTACTTCATTGCATCTTTCTGTGGGAAGAAGCCGTAGGACATTTTGAGTGGGTGGGATCCCAAGAATTACCTGCATCTTGTTTAATTAATTAATACTTACCCCAAAATTGCTGGTATCTGTTCTGTTTGCTCTCTCTCTAAAAACAGTAAACAACACGTAATAAAAGGGTTTTCCCCTGGGAGGAAGTGGTAAGACCTCTACGCCAGGGAACAAAGTCACAAAGGCCCCTGCTGCATCACCTTCACAAATACAGAAAACGTTAACAGATCGACGGCTGTTTAGTATGACCAGCACCCTGGTCATAAAAACCATCTTTAATGTAATTGTCTGAGGAAGGACAGTAATAAGAGACCCAGGGGGAGAGACAGACACACAGACTATAAAACGAGGTGTCGCCAGCACAGGCCGTCCGCGCCAGGTTTTATGATGCAGAAACCAGGGGCAGAGCTGTGTGCTCAGTTTATTGTGACACCCAGCAAACTAAAAAGAGTGTCTTCCCCTTCCCACCAGCTCCCCCTCTCCCTCCCCCCCCCCCCCCCCCGCCCCACTCCCAGGCCCCTGCACCTTGGGAGGATTTCTCTATTCTGTTTGCGGGACAAACAGGAAAAGCTGGAGGGTCTGCCCTGGTTTTCGTTCAACATTTGGGCTGAACAATCAAGCCCACTACAGCCGGCAGCCAGCCCTCAACACGGGAGGCCCGGGAGGAGCATAAGGCTCAAAGCTGTCTCTGCAAAGTATCCCATGCCCAGTGCCCTATCAGCAGGGGAGGACATCCTAAGAAGTCAGAATGTCTGAGATGCAGCCTCCCGGGTAGTCTGTGGAGATCTGGGGCATAAGGAAAAGCTGCCTGGGGAACCTCCTGTCTCTCCCCAGGTGAGCATCTCCACCACCCCCCCCCTCCGCCCCACCCGTCTACTTAACCCCCTATCTGCCCCCTCTTCATCAAAGAGCTGCCAGAGTTAAGGGTTCAACTGTGAGACTCGGGCACTCCTTCAACTCTGCAGGCAACCCCAGCGCCCATCTTCCCAAACCGTGGGATTTAATCACGTTACAAGGTGGAGGTGAACGCGCTTTGTAGATTTCAGGATGCCAGGCAAACTAAGTTGTCGCGACCATCGTTAATTTATCATTAGCAACGCAGCCTTTCGATAGGGAAGGCCGTTAAGGATGACTGTTGAACGTGTGTATGCCTCACGGAAGTCTTTGTGCCGGCCAAAAACACAGCCGGGACCCTCCAGTGAGTTCTCATCCCCCCACCGTGTTGCAGCCACACTTCCCCTCCAGGAGGACATGCACACCCAGATAATTCGCCGTTTCCCTAGTTGGTGCTTTTGAGCCCAGCCCAGTTTCTCCCAGACCCTCTCTCAGGTCCTTACTGTTGCTATTTGCAAGGTTAACGTTGTAAGATGTTTCAAAGATTGACCCAGGGAGCGCCTCCCTTCCAGAATAAGAACTATCAGGCACTACACAAGCAACTCTGTGCCTCATTTTCCCCTCACGTGCAACCCTCCTGGTCAGCCATCCCCACACCCTGTCCCCACACACATACACACACACACTGATACTGACCCACACACGTCGTGACCACCCCAATCCAGGGGACCTGGCAGGCTGCATGCTTTAACTGACTCATTTTTGTTGTAAACAACAATCCTTTTCCCCCTCGGTATCTAAATTGAGTCTTCAAGCAGAAGGCATAAACTGACCAAAAGGACTTCCGTAAGAGTAAGGGTCTCACCCTATGGATTGCCGTGGGGTTGCTTCTGCCATGAAAATACATGGCTATTAAAGATACAAATCAAAGAGTGAGAAACAGAACCATTTTATTCTCCGGATAAATAAGTAAACCCTAAAGTTGTCCCCATGCCTGAGTATGATTGATGCATTTATTTCTGGCACACGTTCCATTCATCAGGGTGTGTTTTCCTGGCTTTTCAAAGTGTCTAGAGGGCTCTGGCATCTGCCATCACAAAAACTACCCAGACTATTTTGCAAAGATACGGCCGTGAGTCCCGAGGCAGAGAGAAAAAAAAGACCACTGAGGGCCAAAGCATGTTAACATTTCTCACTTATCAAGTGACTTTCTGATGAGAGCCTAAGTAACAACCATTCCAGGATACTCCTCCCCGGCCCTCTTCCTCCCTCCCGTTAGCCAGTGAATAATTTGATTCCTTGTAACTTTACGGCTGAAACTTTATCATTATTTGGTTGGTTGGTTTGTTTTCAGCCAAGTCCAAGTGTATGCGCAACTTTTTCTAATAGTTCTTTTCCGCCAGACTCAACATTTTGCACGCAGGGGAGGAAAGCGTTTCCAGCTCTGTTGCAACAGGAGCTGCACACAACGCAGGACAGACACGGACGCGAGGGCATCTCCTACCTTCTAGCGTGGAGAGCTGCTGTTCGGCTTCCAGATACAACTGGGAGAAGACGGGCCTGGGCACCAGGCTGTTGGACCGCAGCGAAGCCTCGATGGAGTTGTGCAAGACCTCTTCGAACCGCGTCGTCTTCAGCTGGCCGGCGTACGAGTTTCCCATCTTTAGAGAGGACGACGGAGGCTGCTGTTTAAAAGGGCATCTCAGTGTCAGTTAAAGAGACTGACCCTGGGCGCGAAGCCCAAAGGCAGAGGTCGACCGCTTGAAGGGGCCGGGGATCCCCCGCTCAGCAAAGAGGACAGGGCGGCTCTCAGCCGCAGCTACGGCCGGGCGTTTACAGGAAGTTAGATAAGCAACAGCTTTCTCTAATTTAGCACTCAGATAGCAGAGTCTGACACCTCTTAGGATATTTTACTAGAAATTGGCTCTTCGTCATCCCTGGCTTCCCAGACCCCCGGCTTTTCCCTGAGAGGTGGTCCTGCCCCACCCCCACCCCCGCCAAGAGCGCTCAGACAAACGATGGTTTATTTTCCTTGACTTCCAGAATAGCCCTGCACCGCTTAACGCATGGGACGGCAGCTGGCAATTCCATGACCCATGGCAACTAGTCTCCAGATCTGAGGATTCCAAGACCTCCCCTCACCTTCTCGGAAGGCGGGCTAGCAGCTTTCCCAACATTGCCCTTTTTTGCTAAAAGGCCAATTGTTAACATTCTGCCTTTAAAGTGTTTTTGTAGTTTATCAATACTTCCATTACCCAAGTAATGCAGACTTAAATCTGGGAAACCTGGAAATTACAGAAGAGGGTGGAAAAACCACAGGAAAATCACGGCTTTTCCCATTCCCCAAGATGACCACCGGGATTTTTTTTTTGGCAGCCTAAGATACTATTCACATGCCATGCCATTCACCCACTTAAAGTGTACATCTAGTCAGTGTGGTGCAAACATCGCACGATCAACTGTGGAACATTTTCATCGCCCCCAAAAGAAACCTCATACCCTTTAGCTGTCACTCCTCAATCCGCCCCCCCCCCCCCCCGCCACTAATTTACTTTCCGACTTTGCAGATTTGCTGACTGTGCAAGTTTCGCAACAATGGAACCCTCTGGTCTACGTCTTTGGGGACCGGCTTCTTCCAGTTAGCGCAATGCTCTCAAGGTTCCCGCGTGTTCGACACCTCGTTCCCACTGTGCTAGGATGACGTACTCTTTCCGGACTTCATTTTCTTCACGAGTGGGGGGTAAGAGGGAGAGGGGAGATGGCATTGACATACTCATTCAATGACGACATTTTTGATTCTGCATTTTTCCCTTGACATAAGCATTTTATTCAATGCTCTTACAAATGCTCTGAAAATAAAGGTCACGGCTACCTCATATTCCGCTCCGTGAAGGTGCGGACATTTGCGCAGACACCTCTCTCGGATCATACGTGGTAAGCCTCTGTGTTTATTTAGTGCTTCCCAAGACCAGCATTTAAATTTATATTCCTTCCTCATGCTGCCGTTCATTTTCTATGGCGTTAAATTTAGGTTTCTGTTTCCTCTTGGCTTAATCTGTTGTACTGTTTCCAAACTGCTTAAAATGATCACTTTGTTACTGTCTTTATTTTCCACCTCCTTTAATAATGAAACCATTTCGGGCTACATATTTTCCTCCGGACACCTCTTTTGCTATGGCTTCGTAGGCTTGGTATAAAGTGTTCTCCTTTTCATTTTTTAGACACCTTGCAATCTCCCTTTTGATTCCCTCCTTGATCAGGTAATTATCTAGGAACGTATGTTTAATTTCTAAATAGTCACGATTGGGGGTGGTTAGCCTTATACTATTTGTAATTTTTATTGGGTTGTAATCATGACTGTGGCCTTTAGAAGCTCTGCTTTCAAAATGTCACAGGTTTCTTTTTTTTAACGTTTGTTGATTTTTGAGACAGAGAGAGACAGAGCATGAGCGGGGGAGGGGCAGAGAGAGAGGGAGACACAGAATCGGAAGCAGGCTCCAGGCCCCGAGCTGTCAGCACAGAGCTCAGTGCAGAGCTCGAACCCACAAACTGGGAGATCATGACCTGAGCCGAAGTCAGACGCCTCAACCAACTGAGCCCCCCGGTGCCCCTACAGGTTTCTTTTTTAATGGATACCCGATGGATTTTTACAAATAGCCTACGACTATGAGAAGAGAGATGTATAAACTCTCTAAGGGAGGAAAGGAGATAGATTACCCAGTTCTTCTCTATCCTTATGTATTTCTTATCTACTACACTGTTGATTTTCAAAGTAGCGTCTGACTTAAAAAACAGCCCCAAAAATAGCATCAACACGACCACAGGGATGCAACCCTAGTTGTGAGACCAGCCTCACAAGCCAGGCACGACCTCACACATCAATCACTCTGACTCAAGACATGTGTAAGAAATGCTTCCTTGTTTGGGCGGCGAAGTCATCTCAAGACGGGGCCGCTGGTGCCCCTGTGAGGGCTCTGGTTTCCCTCCTGAAGACAAAATGGGCCAAACCGACACGCTGATTTTCTGCCTCTCTTGCAAGGAAGGTCCAGCCTTTCCTCTTCCAACTAAAAGTACATAAAAACCATTAAACGCTTCCTGCTTCTAGCAATAATCCCCAACCACAGGGCCCCCTGGTCAGCCCCTGCTTCCAGCCTTGGGGCAATGAGGCATCGGAAGGACTGCCTCAGGAATTAGCCCCCGACACAGAGAAGGCACTCCAGAGAGAGAAAGAGGTCAGCTGCCAGAGCCCCTGAATAGCCCACTCGCCTGGGTCGGAAGGGGCTCCAGGGTCCTCGTGTCTGCCTTCTTCCTTGACCCGACGCATACCTCGATACACAAAGGAGGGGTCACTGGCCACATTCGGGGGACGCCTGCGTTATTTTCGAATCGGGGCGGTCTGTTTAAAGTTGCTGCCCGTGAATAACATCACAAATGCCCGTTTCTATAGATCTTTGTCTGAAGAGCTTAAGGCACACAGAAAGGAGATTTGAGCCCATCCCTTTTTACATGGCGTCTCTACAGAACCATGCTCGATGATCCAAAGAACACGATGGAGGCGTCCAGACCCCACCACCCTCCCAAGGCCCCTTTCTGCTCACCTGACAGGGGACAGGCACTCCGAGCCCAGAGGATTCCACCGGTTATCACAGATCAATGCCTAACGTGGACGGAGCCACGAGGAGGAGGGAAAGGAACACTCACTGTCCTGCTACTGAGTACAAGGCACGTTCGGTGGCCAGGGGTGGGATAGTATGAAGCCCATTCTAAATAAAGATGGCAAATTCAAGTCTTGGAGAGGATACTCACCTGAAGGAACTCTTGTTCAAAGAAAAGAAGAGAATTGGGGTGGGGTGGGGTGGGGTGGGGTGGGGTGGGGTGGGGTGGGGGAGAAGGAGCAGGCAGGGAAACGGAGGAGGGAGGGGGAGAAACACAAAATGAACCAGGAACAGCGGCACAGAAAAGTTTTCACACTCAGAAAAATGGAAACTTTTACCACCCTACGCACACATGGAAGCTTTAATGTCTAGAAGCAAATGGAGAGGAAATGTACCCCGCGCCCTGTGTGATGATGCATTTGAAATCGTAGGAAGGAAACGCCAGCAAATCAGGATGGAGAAGGAGCCCGGAGAATCGAAGGAAAATCGCGTGGCCCTTTCGTCAGTGGCCGGGGGACCGCCAGCTATTGGACGGGGTGGGAACTCCCCAGGGCAAAGCTCCAGCTCACAGACAAAACCACCTGCCAGGTGAGAGGCTTTGGGAGGGGAGGACACAGCAGGCTGAGGTGGGGACACAGCTGGAGCTCTCTGGCCTGTTAGAAGTGTTAGAATCCGGCCCCCTCGTGGGGGGACTGGAGAGCCCCAGTTTGGCTCAGGGTCAAACACAAAAGCTGAAATCTCCCCCGACCCCAGGCGACAGGGTAAAGGGCCCTGGGGCTGCGGTCTCTCCCTGCTCCCTCCCGGTGCAGGTCTCTGCCAGCCTCCTGCTACAGCTACCCCGGGGCCACGACCTGCAGGGATTTCTTCCACACCCTGGACACATCACCCTCCACTGCCTGCATTCCAAGGCCTGGCCCGCTTCCTCCCGATGCGGGTGCACGACGCTCCTCAAACCCCAGAACCTGAACCGCGGCCTTCACCATAACGCACAGGAGCCTGGCTGCGGCAGAATGGGCAGCGCATGCGTGACCCGAGCAAAGTGTTTGACTCACTGGGCCTCGGTGTTCTCACCTGTAAAACGGGCACTCTGAAGCACTGACCGGCCGGTCATTTTGGAGAGTACGAGAGGCAGAATACGTGGCCAGTGCCTAGCACAGCACCTGGCAGGCAGTGCGCGAGCATTCATCTCTGGCTAGATCTGAATATTCACCCGGGAAGAATTTCAGATCGGAAATGACAAGTGACAACCCGTGAGGCGTTAGGGAATCAGTGAGAACTTGGGCCAAGGGGCCGGTACTCAAAAAGGAAGCGGAGGGTATTTTGGTGGGACGGATTTGGCAAGATGTTTAAGACAGGGACAAGAGGGTACATGGAAATGAAAGCCCCATGAAGACAGACAGGCTCTCGGAAAAGGAGTTGATCTTACAAGTAGTAAACGGCTCACAAGACGGCACCGTGCGAGAGGAAAATCAAAACTGGGGGTGAAAATCAGACATCGTTTCCGTAGGTAAGTCCCTGAAACCTCAGAGCTAGGGATTTACGGTGACGAGCGTGGCGTTTTAGGCCGGCCAATCAGACAGAGAGATGTTTGGGATAAAACCAGAGGCCCTGGTGGATACAGTTTCAACCGGACCCTTGCGCACCTGCCTGTTTTTAAGACTAAAGCACAAAAAGTGGAAAACTCTGTACCCAAGGAACGCCGCTGGATGGCTGGTGGGCCCTATTTCGCCGAGTCAACCTCAAACGGAGTCAGTTCTACGTCAGTTCCAATCCCAGAACTAGTTCTGCACGTCCACTGCCTCATCAGACCCCCGGAGCACCTACGAACTTGACCAGATGAATGAAGCAGACTGATCTCCAGTGAATTTGGAGTCACCAAGGCAGGCTATCTGGGCACGTTCTCAACGGCTGAGACACCCGTCCCGAGCCATTCTCCTCCCCTGGCACCTGTAGACCAAGCGGTGTCGTTGAGAGCATCCGGTTAGAGCAGCGAGCTCTAGTCTGGGTCGAAGTTCAGTGAGAACAAGCACGGGGCGGACCCGTCGAGGAAGATCAAGGGCGATCACAGGCGAAGACAGAGAGAGAGGCGGCTTCGGCGAGAGGGCACAGATAGAACACACACATCGTCTCTACTTCCTCCCAAACTTCACTAGGAGCACGCGAGGAATCCAGAAACATACTATCCACACACACGCAGAGCAAGGAGAGCCAGCAACAGCAGGCAAAATGTGCCGCCACGCAGTTTAGAAGATGCAGAGCGGAAGTGGACACAGACTTTGAAACAAAGTAAGAACTAAGGCATCCTCTGGGAAGCACACCAATTCAAAGCAGAAGCCAGAAGAGGCTTAGGAATTGGAGGCAACGCGGTGAGAAGTGGGGCTGAAGACCTGGCTGGGGGAGGGGGCCGGGGGGAGGAGAATCCCTCCCCACTCTCCTCCCCCCTCCCCACTCTCCTCCCCCCTCCCCACTCTCCTCCCCCCTCCCCTCCCTCAGCAGCCTCTTCCCTGTCTCCACCAGACCCTGGAGGTTTACTCAAGAAAAAAAAAAAAAAATCACAGAGATTCTCCAGGATACAGCTGACAACTGGCGTGTGGGACTGAAAACAGGACCAGGTTTAGTCTAGGGTGCCCTCCCCTCTCATTCCTTTTCCCTATTTGGTTCCCCCAAAATGCTGACACTCGGGCTTAAGGATGGACAGACACTGCAAACTGGGGGTACCCCCGATGCCACAGATCCACATCCAATCATGTCCCACAAGGGAGCACCCCCCCCCCCGCACCCCAGCTACCTCCTGTGTATGGCAACTTTCACACAACCTCCTGTACCTGATCCTTAACTACGAGCAGACATCCAAAGACCATCAGCATCACAGAGGCTTTTGAGAAACTCCTTCAACATAAAAGGTCAAGACCAAAAGAAACACACAAATAAAAGACAGCACACAAAAAATGCAAAGGATAACACCCCCCACAAATTCCTATCCTCGGAGGAACACTGTATCCACAAAACAAGAACAGAATGCTGTACTGGTCAACAAGGAATGTGTCAGGGCAGGGAGTATATGGGAACACTTAGTACTTTCCTCTCAATTTTGCCGAGGACCTAAAACTGCTCTAAAGAAATGCAATCTTTAGAAAAGAAAATGTAAGAATGCAGAAACCCAAAATGAACTCTTATAAACCATTTAAATGGTAATAGAAACTTAAACTTTACTGGGAGGGCTACAAGACAGAATTGAAGATAAAGACACAAAGATAAGAAAATTAGAGAATAAATTCATGGTCTAATAGGAGTTCCAGGAAAAGAGAACAAGGAAAAAGGAGGGAATAACATTCCCAAAGAAATAATCTAAAAAAAAATTCCCAGAAGCAAAGAATTTAAGTTTCTGGATTTAAAAATCCCAAGGGCTCGCCATAATAAATGAAAAAGGAGCATCATCATGAAATTTCAGAACACCAAGGATCAAGAGAGGATCCCAAAGAAAGATCCAGAAAGAAATTAAACGGCACATTCCACACTGAAAATAATCAGAATGACTTTGGATTTCTCAACAGTGATAACTGGGAAACAATGAAATAATGCCCTTAAAAATTCTGAGGGAAAATGGTGTGCTATCTAGAATTCTATACCCAACTAAAATAACAACCCAAAGTACGAGTAGAATAAAACTATTTTCAGAAATTCAAGATCTCAAAACAAAACAAAAACAAACAAACAAAAAACCGTATCTCCCAACTATTCTTTCTCCAGAAGCTACTGGGGAATAGAAAATATTGACCAATGTGAAGACATGAGACCCAGGGCAGAGGGTCCAGCACAAGGAGAGAAAACGAGTTCCCAAGGTGATAAGGACAACAGCTTGGAAAAGGACATCTCCAAGACAAAATCAATGAAACAGATCTGATTATCTGATGTGTTGAACTATGTTGAAAAGAGCTTTAGAAGTTCTATCAGAGGGGTGTCTCTAGGTAGCAGGACCTGGAGTGGGAATAGGTGTTTTTCATTTTAAAGGTTATAATAATGACTTGTTTTTTTTAATGTTTTATTTATTTTTGAGAGAGAGACTGAGACAGAGCATGAGAGGGGGAGGGGCAGAAAGAGAAGGAGACACAGAATCCGAAGCAGGCTCCAGGCTCCGAGCTGTCAGCACAGAGCCCGATGTGGGGCTCGAACCCACGAACTGTGAGATCATGACCTGAGTCGAAGTCTCGGACACTTAACCCACTGAGCCTCCCAGGCGCCCCCATGATGACTTTTTACACTGTGTTCGTATTCACACTTATTAAAAACTGAAGGCTATGTTAAAAACTAAAATGCAAGCACAAAAATGCACAGCAGACGTCACGCAGAATCTCAGCAGAATGGCCACTGAAGATCGTGGCGGACGACGGGCCAAGAGCAACGCGAGGCCAAGCTGCCAAGCATTTCCTCAAGGTCATCTCGTCTCATCCCAGCAACTATCCTATCTGGCAATTAGTTCTGGCCCTACTGTCATCGCCATTTTACAGATGAAGAAACTGAAGCTCAGGGGCGCCTGGGTGGCTCAGTCGGTTGGGCGTCCGACTTCAGCTCAGGTCACCATCTCGCGGTCCGTGAGTTCGAGCCCTGCGTCGGGCTCTGGGCTGATGGCTCAGAGCCCGGAGCCTGTTTCCGATTCTGTGTCTCCCTCTCTCTCTGCCCCTCCCCTGTTCATGCTCTGTCTCTCTCTGTCTCAAAAATAAAATAAACGTTAAAAAAAAAAAATTAAAAAAAAAAAAAAAAAAAGAAACTGAAGCTCAGAAAGGTTGGGAGAGGTATCTCAGGACACACAGCTACTACCTTGTGTGGCCTTGAAAGCCCATCCCCAAAGAACACCTTCCAGGCAGAGCGGTGTGAGGAAGTTCCAGTTAGCAGAACAGGAAGGACATCTCAGACACCCTCGGTTTAAGGGTTATAAGTCTGCCTTACTGTTCTCTTCTAGAACCTTCTCTAGTAGTGGCAAGGCATTTCCCAACTTCACAGAAAGCTATGGCATTCCCGTACACTTCTCAAGGACAAAGCCAGGAAGTTAGCCTCGCGGGACTGAGCACTGCAGACACATGGGAATCTGGGCTGCCCCCTGGGCTCCTCTGGGAGCCCTTAACATCCTGCAGCTACTCCTAGAAGGTTCTGCCTCTACTCCCAGAACCACACGACAGTGCAAGGTCCCTGTTACAGTACGCCTACATCACACCGTTATATCCACATGGGGACAAAAACCTCAAAACTTCTGTTTTCAAAAAATGAGAACAAACTGAGGGCTGATGGGGGGTGGGAGGGCGGGGAGGGTGGGTGATGGGTATTGAGGAGGGCACCTTTTGGGATGAGCACTGGGTGCTGTATGGAAACCAATTTGACAATAAATTTCATCTATTAAAAAAAAAAAAACTTCTGTTTTCATCTAGTCCATCTCATCGTTTTCATTATTTTCCAGTCTATGTTTTGGAACGTAAATAACATATACCATACGCCGCGGTCCGTGTATGCGACATATAAATCAATAAATACATACGTGGAGAGAGACGCAAGTTTGAACGGAAAAACAAGAAAAGCAGTACTTGTTTAGTAGCTTCTGTGTGCTAACACCTCTGTGACAAAAGCACGATCTTCATTTTGCAGATGAAGACACGGGGTCTGAGATTTAAAGCCTTTGTTGGTTTTACGTCCTTATTATTTCCTTTAGCAACATAAGCCCCAGGAACATAGTAAAAATCGAAACAGCGGCTATCATTTATTAGGGCCACTTTGTGTAGCCCCTTTTCTCGGTTTTTACATCACTCTCATCACGGCTCTAAAAGGCACGCGGCATGATTCTCTTTTTACTTTAGGAAACTGAGACGGGGCAGGGGGAGATTAAGTGACTTGTCCCAGGTCCTACATTTTGGACGATTTTAGAATGTCCAACGATGGCCCGAAGTAGGACAATCTTTGCTTTCAAATGAAGCCGGTGACTTCAGAAAAGAGAGTGTTGTTTTTTTAAGTTGGTGGGGGTTTTTTCATGCCATTCACTTGTCTAGCCCCGCTGAAACTTTTGCTTAGGAAAAAAAACTGCCTTGGGCTCTTTCTTAAAGGTGCTTGACCAAAGGGGGGGGGGGGAGTGGTGGGGAGGGCTTCCAGAACAAGAAAATAAAGCCTCAGTGAATGAAAAGCCCCATTTAAAAAAGACACATTTCTAGCCAGACAACGGAAACCGAGAGCATTCTAAGAATGTTGCCTGAAGACAGGTCTGCGGGAGGGAGGAGGGCGGAAAGACCACCGCTCAGACCACCACTTCGAGAAGCAGCAAAGCAAACAAGTGGCCAGCAGCCGGCGGGCCGGGCCGGGGGCCTGGACAGTGTCCGCCTGTCAGCCCGACTGGCCGTTCCCTGGAGATTAAAGCAGGAGACTCAGACTCCAGCCGTTCAAAGAAAAATATTCCAGCTCAGCCTGTGACTGCTTCTCTGTTCTTCCTTCCTTTCTTTTCTCTCTTCCTTGCAGAAGAGAAGATCAGAAGGTTGGCCCAAGAGGCAGAAAAGCCATTTATCTTAAAAGGCACCTGACACTTACCGGGGAACCCGAAGACGTGTGTGTCCGGCTAACCTCTGGGCCCCCAGTCATTCCCCGTTCCCTTCTGAGCACTTTCCACTTGGCTTTTCTGCCAAGTAGGGAGGCGCCCGTGCCAGAGCCCAAATCTGTGAACAAATGTTACGGACTTCCCAGGATGGGCCAGCTCACGCTCCCGAAGAGCACACCCAGCTCTGTGCACCCCTGGGTGCTGCTCATTAAGATAAAGCCGACACCTCGCCTGCTGCACATGTGCCCGATCCGGCTCTTCTCCCAAACGCCCAGGGCACACGCTGTTGGCTCAGTCCCTCTGCACAGAGACCGGAGGCCCACGATGTGCTGAGAACAAGCCCTTTGGTCCGCCCGTCATGCTGTCCAGTTAGATGGGAACCAGCAGGGCTCTCAGAGAAGGCCTTGGAGCTCCCCTTCAGTTATCATAAGCCTCTCAGTAAAGTTCCACTTTACCAGCCTCCAACAATTTTTCAAAGGTGGGCCTTACAAAGCATTCATAATCTGCCTGCCTGCTAGCTGGTAAAAAAAAAAAAAAAACACAAAAACAAACAAACAAAAAATAACCATGTACTTTGGAAGAGGACCACCAGAGGCTTAATTCATAGCTGTGCTCTTTTCAAGCTGTGTGACCTTGGGTGAGTTACCTCACCTCTCTGGACCACCGTTTCCTCGCTTGTAACATGAAGAACTGCCTTCCAGAGCCGAAGGGAGGGCCAAATAAACGAACATACAGAGGGTAGTTGACACACGGATGTGAATAAACTCTGGTCACCTCTGTAAAATGGAAATTAACTCCTCATGACTCGCATTTCTAGACGCCAACCAGAGACGTGGACTTGCTTTGGCTCACTGTACCCCAGCAGAAGTCATCAGGCTCCTGGCTTCCTTTAGGGGTGCACCGACCGAAATGTGCCAGCACAAGCAGATACGCGATTTCCGTGTGTCTCATCCCCCTTCTCTCCAAACCTAAAGCTCCCTGGGGCACCTGGGGGGCTCAGTCGGTTAAGCGTCCGACTCTTGATTTCGGCTCAGGTCATGATCTCATGGTTCATGGGTTCGAGCCCCGCGCCGGGCTCCGTGCTGACAGCGTGGAGTCTGCTTGGGATTCTCCCTCTCTCCCTCCTCCTCTGCCCCTCCGTTGCTCTCACTCTCTTGCTCTCTCTCCCAAAATAAATAAATTAAAAAAAAAAAAATTAAAAGCTCCTTGACAGCAAGAACTATTCTAGTCACCCCTTTATTCCCCTCGGACACTATGTGTGTGTGTGTGTGTGTGTGTGTGTGTGTGTGTGTGTGTGTGTATATGTATCTATAGATATATCTAGATAGATATAGATAGATATCTATAGATATATATAGATATCTGTATATAGATATCTATATATATCTATAGATACATATGTGTGTGTGCGCGCACGCGCGTGCACACACACACACACACACACACACACACACACACACAGCAGAAAATACCTCCTAAACAGAGGGCGTGGGGGAGGAGGTCACAGCGAGGAATGTATGGAAACGGAGCACAGTCCCGTCTGAAAGCTGCACCCGTCGGGTGCAGAATCTGAAACCCCAGCTGTACCAAATAAGCACACCTGAGGTTTTTTTTTACCCCCCCCCCCCCCCCCCCAGGATGCCACTGCTCTTACAGTTCCAGAAAGCGTATTAGCTACTGCCCCGGAGATTACCTGGACTCACCTCACCGCTTTCTATTCCGAGCGGGGTCGGGAGGAAGCCCTCCCTGTTGAACATCGAAGTACAAGATGTGCACTTGTGTTCTTTCCTCATGAGCACGCTGCTTGCTAGAGGGCCCTGTGGGGGCCTGTTCCCCCTTCGGCTTGCACCTGAGCCAAATTCATCGCTCCCTCTTCTGTTCCGCCACCCGCAGAACTTTGCTGCCGCCCCCGCCGGGTGCCGACCCTGCTAAGACCACAGGGTGCGCGTCTCCCACCCCCTCGGGGCGGGGGCGGGGGGGGGGGGGGGGGGGTTGAGCTGCTGCGGCCGGCAGCCAAGTTCGCTCATCTCTCCATCCCTTACAGAGTCCGGAGCGCTTTCTCACAAAGAGCAGGTCTCTGGCAAGGAAGCGGTGGATGACTGTGCTCATCACCCCAGGCTGCTACAGACCCTGCCACCCGCACCCAGGCCACCCCTGCCTCCGGAAGAAGACGCAGCTGGAGGCCTTCGGGGTCTCAGCACCAACTTGAGGCAGCTGGGTCTGCCCTGAGCCACACACTGACAAGCGTGGCCCCTACTGTGCCTCCTCTGTGAAAAGGTGAACTTCCCCCCCTTCCAGAACCATGATTTTGAGCCTTAAAAGTGAAAGCTTAAGTTTGTCTATATAGTAGAAATCTTGCCTTCTCACTTGGAGCTAAGGGCGAACGTGAACGAAAACAGGAAGAGCAGGAAAACAATGAGCGCACGACCCCGGGAGGTGGTCGCCTTAGCAAGGGTGCAGGCAAGAAGGTGGCTTCAGCGGAGACAGAAGAGAGCGGAAGTTTCTCTCTCAGGTCAGTCTCAAAAACTGACCTCGGAAAGCTGCGTCGGAAAGGATGAGCTCCAGTTTGCAGCAAAGGAGAAAGGGCATTCTGGGCAGAAGGTGGACGGCGCACCCACGCCTGGCCCAGGGGGACACGCCGTCGTGCGCCTGGGGGATGCAGGTCCTTCCAGACGTAGGCATGTAAGGTCAGGGGTAGAGGGGTGACGAGGGGCCGGCTCAGACTAAGCCCAGCCAACGTGTTGAGAAGCAGCTTTGTGGAAGCAGGAAAGGACTGTGTGCAGACGTGATTAGGCTCTGTTTCAGAGAGGCTTCCTAAGGATCGTCTACAGGACAATATTGCGATATACCGCAACTCAAAGACCGGCCCCACGTGCAAGAGGAAGGACGGGGAGGCTGGTGACTTCAGGGCCGAAAACAGAAGCTCAGCGTCCCAAGTGCCGGGGACCCTCCAGCCCTGCCCTTGCTGGCGGCCCATCCCCAACACTCCTGCACACCCCAGACACTCGGACCGCAGGCCCCCCGTCCCTGCTGGCAACAGCCTTCCCCTTGACTCCTGCCCAGCTTTCAGGGCCTCAAGGGAAGGTACCGGATGTGCCCTGCCGGCCACAGCGACACAGCACCCGCCCCCAAAGTCGTACCAGAACCCCCCCAAAACTCCAGCTCTGATCTGAGCTGCCACGAACCGCTGTCCCTTCCTCCTCCAATCTCCCTACAGCAAAATTTAAGAATCCTTCGGCCACCGGACAACTACGGTGACGTTTCCAGTTGAGTCCGAAATTGAGTCAAAAAACCAAAACAACAAAAACCATAATGAGCACAGCACTCTCAAGCTGCCGCTTTCAGCCTCACTCTGTGATTTCCACAGATGTGCTGGGGCCCTCCCACATGAAGAATGGGGGCGTAGGAGCAGTCGGCCCCGAATATATGATATGGCCATAAACGCATTCAGACCGCGGAATGGTCTCCTATAAACTCTTTGACAGTCCTCCTGGCAGGAAACGGCATTCTAATGTAGATTTCTCCGATTTTCCCTAGAGGAACCCATAAACTCCCCAGGTGCTGTTTAAGGAAGAAAACCCGGGGCGAGGGGCTGACTTGTCCCACCACGGCCGTCCTGCCCCCCCACCCCCCACCCCAGCTGCTGCGCCACCGCGGCCCCGGAGACATCCGCTGACAGTGCAGAGTGCTTCATCTGAGAACGTCCCCAAGCTCTCTCCACGGGAACTACAAAGCAGCGTGGCCCCTCCAGCTGCAGTGAGAACTGAATAGGGGCGAGGCACCTTCAGAAGAAAGCCAGGCAAGACTTTCAGGGAAGAACAAACTACTGAAAAACTTTTCTCCAGAAACAAGCAGGCAGGACCCAAAGAGTGCCGCGGACCTTTATACGTGATGCACGTAGACAAGATACACGAGATATATAGGGTATCTTCAGCACATCGTATCCTAACTATACCCACCACTGCTCCTGTGCCCACCTTGTGCAGAACTAATTATTTACGACCCTTTGAGATGCCGCTCTGAACAGTGCACTTTGCTCGGAGTACCTGCACCTGCGGCTTATTGAACCGCTAATGCTTTGCCATCGTTCTCCTGACCGCAGACCAGTGCTGTCTGTCTCATGAGCAACGAGCCAGCACAAACCCTTCTGACCCCGAAAGTGGGTGCTGCACTCCCCGAAGCCAACGCACCGTACCTTACAAACAGCTGGTCATCTCAGGCAGCCCCATAAACAGAGCAGCCAAGAGCAGCCTGCACCCAGCAAAGTGGGAGCGCTCGCAGAGGCTGACGCCTCCCTGGGGCTGTGCCTTTGATCGCGTGGGGAGCCCTTAATGCCCCTGAGAACAGTGCGGTCAGCCTGACACCCTGGCTCCCGGCCCCTGCCCGGAGAAGCAGCGGCAGCCAAGCCAGCCAGGGGAAAGGTTTCAGAGCCAGTATCTGCTCCTGGGGCTACAACAACAACTGGAGGGAAAAAAAAAAAAAACAAAAAACCTTCAGCAGACCTTCCAAGTTGAGCTCCATCTGTCCCAGGCTCCTGCTGGGTCAGATGGCCAATGCCACAGTTTTCTGTCTTCTTAGCACGGAAGTGTTTTGCTGGGTCAGAGTGCTCTCCACGCAGGTACAGGCCAATCTGTCAGCCTAACCACCAGCAGTTAAACGGAGACGTTTTAAACAACGTGCAAGTTTTGTACTTGGGGGGGGGGGGCGGGGAACCACGTCCTCTTGCGCAGAGAACAAAGGGTCGGGAGAAGGGCCTCGGCTTTGCCTCGGGAAGCTGGCAGGCCCGTCTGCTGGCAGGTGCCGCGCTGACCCACGGAAGCACGTGCCCTCAAAAATGATCCCCGTGAACACCAGGAGCACACCCCAACAAGGAAAACTCCCCGGAGACGCACAGATGCACATCCTTAAGCTTCTTTTATTGAAATCCCATCTGGAGCACCTGGGAGGCTCAGCCGGTTAAGCGCCCGCCTTCGGCTCAGAGCATGATCTCATGGCTCGTGAGTTCGAGCCCCGCGTTGGGCTCTGGGCTGACAGCTCGGAGCCCGGAGCCGGTTTCAGATTCTGGGTCTCCCTCTCTGCCCCCCCCCCCCCCACCCATGTACACATGCCCTCTCTGTGTCTCTCTCTCTCTCTCTCTAAAAAAAAAAAATTTTTGAAAGAAAGAAAGAAATCACTTCTGCCGTGGAAAAAAAACGCCAGCCTACATGTCCCTGTTGTAATGGACTCTGAAATCCAGGAATCCTGATCAGGTCCTAATTGAAAAAGCAAAGGAACGAAATCATGGGAGCTTACTTCATTTGTGCTGAATACCTTTAACGTTTATTTTTATCTGCTCGTCAGGATCTTCTCTTTGCCCGCAAATACGACTTGGATGTGACCCAGGGTTTCCATGCCACCTACCTTTTGTGACAAAGGCCAAAGTGCCGGATTATTCTTGCCAGCGCCCCAGTCAGCAAAAAGAGTTCTCAGCCGTTTCTAGGTCCAGCTCCAAAAAGGACTAGGAGCTACAGGGTGGAAGGAAGAACCTCATATCGCAGAGCCTTCCCCGGCTGAGCAGTGTCTCTAGAAAGGGCTGGAAGAGACCCCACTCATGCCCAACCTTCCCAGCAAGGGCGGGGGGCAGCGCCCCCTGGTGGTTCTGCTTGAGTGAGGCTCCGGGATTCTAAGCAAACCCCTGGCACGATGGCTTTGTCCATCTGGGGAGGCCGTCAGGCCCGGTGACCATGCACGGAGGACCTGTTGCAACGTCTGCCACTTAGCGCACTGTCTGTAATGGCGGGAAGCTGGACACTTCAGAAACGCCCAACAAGAAAGGAAAGCTTAATGTGGTCTCCGATATCCACACGCACAAAAGCTACGTACGCGAAGAGTTTCCAAATGACGCAGACGTACTTAGGATATGACGTGCAGCAACAAAAAAAGTCTAAATTGTCACAGAGGGGCACCTGGGTGGCTCAGTCGGCCGAGCATCAGTCTCTTGATTTCCACTCGGGTCACGATCTCACATCACTGTTCGTGGGATCGAGCCCCACGTCAGGCTCTGTGCTGACAGTGTGGAACCTGCTTGGGATTCTCCCTCTCCCTCTCTCTCTGCCCCTCCCCTGCTCTCTCTCTCAAAGTAAACAAACATTTAATAAATAGTTATAGAAATAGAGAGAGAGAAATATACATGTACGTGTATATTTTATGTAACATATACGCGTTACATAAAACACATTTGTATTTATATATTAGTAATACTGTGTTAATATTACAATAATGCACCAGGTAGTATTATAGAATATAGGTTATGTGCACCAGGTAGTATTATAGAATATAGGTTATGTATTACTCTGTATTACATGGAACATCATATACCGTATGTTTATAATTAACATATATATTACATTTATATTTATATACTGAAAAATGTCTACAGTGATTGCCTCTAAATGAAAGAATCGAAGATTTTTGTTATGCCTCTTTAATCTTTCCTGTCCTGTGCTAACTTTGTAAACTGACGTAAGTTGTCATCATCACGAGGAGAAAACGAGCGAAGAAAAATCTGTCTTCAGTAAGGCTGCATCACAATACCTCTGAACTGATTATGCTTTGCCATTACTGTCAAAATAGGCTTTTGATGTGAACATAGCATTGAGGTGTGTGAGGACGAGAGAGAGCTCAACACGTCAGTTCCGCAGGGATGTTTCTGGTGTGACCCGCCCTTCTGAACGCAGATCTGCAAATCCAACAGATGTCAATGCCAATACATCTCCCTGCCATAAACCCCTTTCTTCTATTCCACGTCAAACGCTCTTCCCCCCTGGCCAAGTCCCCTGCACGTTAAATATGACGAGCACTGATTACAGTCACCATACCAGCCGCCAACACAAACACTTGAGACCGTGATGTGTCGGCTTTATTTTTCTTTCTGACCACAAAGGCTAGACGTGACGACCTTCACAGAGCAGAAGAGTCTCCATCTGTCCAGCACAGTGTCCTGTGTTAGAGATCATGATAACACCGGTAACAAATGCACACGTCTTGTTGTTTTTTTTTTTTTTTCTAGCAATTTTTTTTTCAATATATGAAGTTTATTGTCAAATTGGTTTCCATACAACACCCAGTGCTCATCCCAAAAGGTGCCCTCCTCAGTACCCATCGCCCACCCTCCCCTCCCTCCCACCCCCAATACACCCGTCTTGTGATGCCTCTCTGTGCCCACTGTGCGTTTCATCCCCCTGGAAAGCCCACAGCCCTCATCTGTGGTATGAACTCCTACTCATCCTTCAAAATCCAGCTCTAGATTCTGTTTTCTTGTGCGGTGGCCCTGACCTCCCTATACAGACCTGACCACTAACCTTCTTTGTTTAGGTTTAACAAACCTCCAGAAGCCAGACTAGAGAGACAGACTCGTGGCTGAAGCAGATAAAGGGTACTGCGGTATGGTGCCCATGCAGAGGAGGCCAAAAGGTGCTACAAAAAAACCGGAGACTCAGGACTCTGGCGTATGTTAAGTGGAGAAGCAGCCCTGAAAATAGGAAGCTTCTCTGAAATACCGTATACAGAGCACTTGGTCCCTCCACTCCCATCCTGCGGCCACAGGCAGAATGTCAGGACACAGGCATTACATACCCCCAGGCAAAACACACAAGGGTTCCTCTCCATATAAACTGAATCAACCGAGAAGTAGGCCCGCTCTTAAAGACACAGTCTTCAATTTAGAAAGTTCCAGAATACCAGCTGATTCGCTCCTGGGCACCCAAAACAGCAACACTGCCAATCCACAAAGCTCCCTCTGAGGACACACAGAGCTCCCAGCGGACCTCCTCTCTCATTCTTACACACACATGAAAATCCAAAGGTCACAGCATCTGAAGGACTGAAGCGTGGAAAGAATATCCAGGAGGAAAACCAGGGATACAAAGAGAATCAAAACAACACAACACAAAACAAAACAAAACACAGTGACTTGGGTTATCCTCTGAGAGATCGGGGGGACTTACTTGGCCACCAGCCCATTCAACGAGAGACCAAAAATCACAGAGAAGGAGCCCTTCGAGGTGACCCGGGCCATCCTCTGGTTTTAGAGCTAAGGGCCGCTATTAGTCTTGGGCCAGCTGGGCCGCTATTAACAAAAATATCACACAGAGAGGGGCTTCAACAAAAAGCATTTCTTTCTTACAGTTCTGGAAGCTGGAAGTCCAACATCAAGGTGCCCAAAGATTCAGGGACAGTGAGGAACGGCTTCCTGGTTCGGTCGGCTTGCTGTGTCCTCACATGAAGAGGCAAGGCAGCTCTCTGGGGTCCCTTAGAAGGGTACTAATCCTATTCATAAGCTCCTCCCTCGTGACCTAATCACACCCCATAGGCCCCACCTCCTACCACCACCACATTGGGGCTTAGCTTTCAACCTATGAATTCGGGGAGGACAGGAACATTATTCAGTCCGTAGCAGGGACCCACGGCTGCTGGAGAGCTGAGTAGGAAGGCTGTGGGTAGGAAAGCCACACGCATTTCCACAGGAAAGAGTTTTAGCCATTCGGTTATGTTGTCCCTATATACAGACAATTCTGCTACAACGCGGGTTTTTGAACTGCAAATCGGTACCAGCAGATCGACAGAGGACAGAACAATTTGACCACTTTGTGAATTTTCTGTGTGCTTGGGAGTGCCTTCTTGTGCAAGAAACACTAAGGCGGACGCAGAAAAAAAGGCGCCCAGCTCCACAGAGCTGCTTGGCAATGAGCAAACTGGGGACCCCCTCAAACCGGGACCGGCTACCTCCAATCGCCACACGTGCCACGCCCACCCACAGCTGTTGGAACCTTCCACACGATTCCACGCCTCCCTCCTTTCCCTGCTTCTCACAAGCTGCAACCCCTCCAACGCACACAGAGCTTCATTCGTGTGATCTTACATTTCACAGTAAGGTTCCACATTTATGGTGGTATTTTTGTACTTCCTAACCGTTTTGCATATGTAAAACTGTGCTTTCCTTTTCTGATAGGATTTTTTCTCTCCCCCCCCCCTCGCCCCCCAGTGTGTCATTGAAGAAGTTTCTGAGTGCTATGCCCATAACCTTGGTTCTCCTATAACCCCTTATTGTGCAATCTCTGACCATGCAGTCACTCTGAGGCACACATATGTCTTGTTACGGCAGGATCGACTGCATAATGTATTGCTATATGCCTGCACACAAACCAGTTTCAGGAGTTTCTCTGATCCTTGAACGAAGACACAAAGGGCATGGTGTGCTGATTCTGCTTTGGAAAATGTGATTGCCGCCACCGAATCGCTCCTAGTGCGTTATTTTTTTTTTTTTTTAATTTTTTTTTTTAATGTTTATTTATTTTTGAGACAGAGAGAGACACAGCATGAACGGGGCAGGGGCAGAGAGAGAGGGAGACACAGAATCGGAAGCAGGCTCCAGGCTCTGAGCCATCAGCCCAGAGCCCGACACGGGGCTCGAACTCACGGACGGCGAGATCGTGACCTGAGCTGAAGTCGGACGCTTAACCGACTGAGCCACCCAGGTGCCCCTAGTGCGTTATTTCTGGCGACCCCGGAACTTCTCATCTCCTGCTTGACCTTCTCCCCACAGCGATGGAGCTGGAATCTCTTCCTGGGCTAAGGCCATTTGTCGGGTTTTGTTAGCATGAAAGAAATCTGCAGATCATCCATTTTCCCTCCCACCGCATACAAAATAAAATTCAAGCATAAATAATGAAATCTTCCTTCCCGGCTTCTGGTTACAAGACAGCAGCTGAGTCTCGGGGAAGCTGTGAGGCTTGCCCCTGGGGTCCCGTGCCGCCCCTCGCCCACCTGGTAGCTGTGTGACCTTGGGCAGACTCCCTGACTCTCTGAGCTCTGGTTTTCTCTGTCATGAACGGAGATAACAAGGTTCACTTCAAAGAGGTTTTGTGAGGGGTGAGTAAGATAATGGAGTAAAGTATTTAGCGCAGTGGCTGGCACTTAAGTGTTTTCCCGTTGATTGTATTTCTTTCTTTATTTTTAGGACTAGTCAAGCTGATGTCTTTGCTGCTCACAAATCCCCTCATCTGTGTCTCGCGTTATTTGCCTACATTGCAACCCCCTTCCCTCCCCGACCTCACCTCTAATTTGGAGCTTAAAAATTGCAAAACAGGAGTGACTGGGAAGGTACAAAGCCTCTTAATTTGGGGGGCCAACTCTTTTGGCCCATCATGGCCAGGTTCTCCTCTCTTGCCTCTCCTTGCCCTTCATTAGCTCGGCGCTGTCATTCGTTCATACACCCAACATTTGCTAAATGCCCAGCATACGCTGGGTAGTTGCGTGATCTGGGTTCCAAGAGCCTCCGTTTTCTCAGCAAAATGAGGGTCATAATACCTATATCATGAGGTTGGAAGGCTTCAATGGCGCTAGGACCGTAAAGCACCTTTACGCTGCCTCGCACACAGTAGGTGCTCAACAAAGAGTAGCTTTCATCCGCATCATCGTGGTGAAAATGACTAAGCCACAGCCCTGCTGTCAGGAAGCTTAAACTCCAAAAGCATAAAGAACCCCCCCTTCCACCGCACTAGCACAGACCGGCTGCGGTTCCTATGCCGGGAAGGTCTGCAAACCTCTCTCCTACAGACATGCTGGAGCAGACGTTTCACTGGCTTCGAAACAATGAGTCTGATTATGCATGCATAGCACTGAAAAGGCAGCAAGCTTGCGAAGGTATGATTCATCACTGCCTGCTGCAGTAATTAGAAGTATTTTGGTTGGTTCTAGGTCAGAATGACCCAGTTTACTGCACCTTTTTTTTTTCCTCACTGTGAAAGTCTGTGGTGAACTTTAAAACAAAGCTTGGGAAAAGATAACTGCTCTGTGGCTTTTGCTCTGAGCAAAGACATTATCGGCTCTGCTCCGCAGAAACAAGCCCTCATCACGGAAGCCATTAAGGCTCAGTCTTGGATTTTACCAGAAAGAAGAACAGTCTGCATGGACCCCCCCCCCCCCCCCCCTCAACCGGAGTTCCTAGAAACTCACCCGTCTGTTTCCCCAGCACCAAGTATAACATAAGTACCAAGAGAGTGTTTATTGGAGGAGTGCTCCTATAGGCAGTTAACTTTCTAAAAGTAAGAAAAAAAGAAAAAAAAAGAATGAATGACCCAAAATATGTGATATTTGCTAAACTCTCCAGGAATAAAGTAACATTTTCTACTTTATTCCTGCTGATGGTGACTCATTGGCAAAGATAGTGTCTACGTATGTAATATGACATGCTAAAGAACCAAAAAAAGCACAAAAGCCATAACAGAAGGCAGAGAAAACACACATAAGGATAGAAAGTTAGATCACTCACATCCTTGGCAACTAACAGAATAGTATTTTTTTTTAATGCAATAGAAAAAAGACTGGAAGGAAATACATGAAAATTTTAACAGTGGATGTTTGGGGAAATGGAATTCTGGACAAATGTTTTTTCTACATTTTTTTTTTTTACAAATGGTCACATGCATGGGGCGCCTGGGGGGCTCTGTTGGTTGAGCGTCCGACCTCGGCTCAGGTCATGATCTCGCGGTCTGTGGGTTCGAGCCCCACGTCGGGCTCTGTGCTGACAGCTCGGGGCCCGGAGCCCGCTTTGGATTCTGTGTCTCCCTCTCTCCCTGCCCTCCCCACTCACTCTCTGTCTCCCTCCATCTCTCAAAAATGAATAAACGTTAAAAAAAATAAAATAAAAACAAAAAAACAAAACAAAAAAAACCCCACAAACGGTCACATGCGGTTTGTATAAACGCCTCTTGGGGATGAGGGGTCAGGATACTAATCATGACATTCCATCAAGGTGGAGTCCACTGGGGGGCGCTGCACAATATGGGGCAGGTGAGGGGGGGCTGGAGCGCTGGAGCCACACTGGCCTGACGCTGCCACTCCGCACCGGGCAGGTCCTGGCGCCTCCGTAAAAGGGGAGCCCAGGCTAGGGGCCTCTTTGGCAGCAGCCTTCGGCTCTAGCTCAACAGCTACTCATGCGTTTCAGGGGACGACTCTCCTGGAGTAAACTGGACACCCTACTCGTGGACTGAGTGGGGAGCAAACGTCCCCAGACTGGCCCTCCAATTCAGGCCCCGAGTCCCTGCCTGAAAGGGCCCCCTTAACACCAGCCCACTCACCTGTGGAGCTCCTTCTCCCTGGAAATGGACCCACACAGGGGCCGACAAAGTTCAGAGCTGGGATGGGCGGGCTTGGACACAACTTCTCCGACCCAAGGGAGACCTGGGACGCCCCCGCTCCACAAAAACCAAAACTCACCGTCTTTCTAGGCCGGGCTCGGGTCCTACTCGCTCCAGGCAACCTCCCAGATTGCTCCCATCCCCACTCTAACCCCTTTCTTCCTTTGAATTGTGCTTATTGAATCTGAGCAGATACAGAAGAACGTGTAGAAGATACTTGTTATGAAAACTCATGATACAACGAACAGCCATGGGCCTCCTCCCGTTTAAAAACAAGAACATCAGTGGATGGCTGGGTGGCTTAGGTGGTTAAGCGTCCGACTCTTTGTTTCAACTCAGGTCACCATCTCATAGTTTGTGAGCTCAGGTCACGATCTCATAGTTTGTGAGCCCACATTGGGCTCAGCACTGAAAGCGTGGATTCTGCTTGGGATTCTCTCTCTCTGCCCCAACCCAGCTTGCTTGCTCTCTCTCTCCAAATAAATCAATGAATGAATGAGTGAATAAATATTTAAAAAATTAAAAACAAGAACATCAGAACAGCTACCGAACCCTGGTGAGCTCCTTCCTTACCCCCGCCCCCAGGTAACTGGTATCCTGAATCGTACTCTTCTCGCTTTACTGTACAATTTTAACAAATTTTTTCATTTAAATGTAATTTACTATTAACCTAAAATCTAACACAGATGTAACTTTCTTTTTTTCCTATTTGGCAAAGATCAACTTTAGGGTGCAGAAGAAACACCTGGAGGTCTTGTTAAAAAGAAGCTTCTGTCTCAGGAGGTCTGGGCTAAAACCTGAATTCAGCATTCCTGACAAGCGAGGTTCACTTAATTCTAACGTAGGTTTCAACCTAAGCAGCATGCTGTCCACTTTGACATTTTTAAGCTCTGGGTGAACAGACTCGCACTGTATGATTTTTCTTGACCTGCGTTTTTGCTCAGTACAACGTTCCCGAGATTCACCGCTGCCGTTGCCCATATCCGGGAGCCCCTTTCCCCCTGGAACAGCACTTTATTGTATGGACATCCTACAATTTGTTTTTCCACGCTATAGTTGATGGCTATTTGAGTTACTTCTGAGTTTTGGTCTGTGTGTTATTGCAAATGAAGCCAATATAAACATCATCGTGCGGGTCTCCTGCTACGCACACAACCCACGAGGCCGCCACACAACCCCAGGGGGCACCGTTCACATTGTAGGCTGCGTAAACAGCGCCCCCTAGAGCAAAGAGGCTGCTACCAATTTAGGTTCCTCTCCTGGAGAACAAGCGTCTGGTTGTTCCGCGTCCTCATCCACCCTTGATGTTGTCAGACTTCCAAGTTTTGCTCAGCTAAGTAGGTGTGAAATGGTAGCTCACTGTGATTTCAACGTGCATTTCCCTCTTTACAAGTGAAGTTGAATGTCTTCGCGTGGTTAGCTGTTGTTCTCTTGCCCCTTTCTAAATTCTGAACTATCACTTCAGTTTGCCTTGTCAAGCCAAAACGAAGCTTCTGTGAATATTAATATCTCATGTCTACCTTATAAATTCAGCTCCTGCCCTACAATACATTCTACTCTTTTTGCTGTTTTATGAGGTTTTTTTTTTCCCCTGATGGGGGCGAGGGGAACGGCTCCATCTTCACAGGTTTACTAAAGATTTGGTGATTTTATTCTTTGAAATTCTCTATTTTTAGAATTTCTGCCCATCATTTTCTTTTTTTTTTTTTAATGTTTATTTTTGAGACAGAGAGAGACAGAGCATGAGCGGGGGAGGGGCAGAGAGAGAGGGGGACACAGAATCGGAATCAGGCTCCAGGCTCTGAGCCATCAGCCCAGAGCCCGACGCGGGGCTCGAACTCACGGACCGCGAGATCGTGACCTGAGCTGAAGTCGGACGCTCAACCGACTGAGCCACCCAGGCGCCCCTCTGCCCATCATTTTCAAAAGAGAAAGATCCTCTGAATCCTGGTGAAAAGGAATTTTCAAAGTCACTGTGGAAGCCAAACATACAAACCAGGAGAGAACGAAAATAATTGGTCTTCTGGTTATTTTTTGAAGGTAATAACTACACTGTATGACAATTCTGTGCTTCCAGTGACCAAAGTCACATTTTCATAATGTTGAGAGTTGCCCAAGCCAGTTGAAAAAAAAATTGTCAAGGGCTAATTCTTCCCTCAGTCAAATTACTGAATGACTTCCAATCTGAAAAAGTTATCTGGTCATTCTTTTCAAACAACTGTCTACAACCAGCAAAAAAAAAAAAAAAAAAGGAAAATTTGACAAATGTATATCATTTCATAAGAGTATTGGTATTCAGAGTTTCCCCCAGAAAATACAGAGTTTGTACCACTTAATGAATACAGATAGAGTAGAGCTTGGCAAAGGGCTTTACAAAACATTCAATAACCATAGGTTTTACAGCTGAAACAGAACTCGAAACTACCACCTGGTCCAACCCTCTGCCTTATAATAAACTGTTGTGTCATTTTATCTTATTTTTTTTTAAAGTTTTTATTTATTTTTGAGACAGAGACAGAGCATGAACGGGGAAGGGGCAGAGAGAGAGGGAGACACAGAATCGGAAGCAGGTTCCAGGCTCTGAGCCATCAGCCCAGAGCCCGACACGGGGCTCAAACTCACGGACGGCGAGATCGTGACCTGAGCTGAAGTCGGACGCTTAACCGACTGAGCCACCCAGGCACCCCTGTTGTGTCATTTTAAAGACCTAGAACATTTAATGCAAGTAAATAATCCTGCTACTTTCAACGAGGGTGTTCACACTTTATAAACTGTTGCCTTTTATAGCTAGGTTGGAAAGGGGTTTCTGCCACTAATTCACCTTGCCATAAATGTGAATTTGGAGTGGATGTAAAGCAACAGAAGATCTTCATCCTTGAAAAGTTACCATTCTCCCGTTCTACCAGGACAGTGACCCCAGGAATTTTGTCATCTGTTCCCCAGACACAGCAGCAAACACACAAACTCGGGCCCCTTCCCAGTGTGGACAGAGGGAAGAGGAGTGTCCAACCTAATCTCCGGGGGAATGTTTTCCCTGAGCAAGTTTCATAATTGACGGAACGTGGTTTTACAACCTGAAAAAGACTGATTCTGCAATCTTGTGGGTTTACTCTAGCCAACAGCTATTTGGTTGTCAATGCGGAAAGGAGATAAACCTACAAAAAAAAGTTGAAGGAAAGGGAAATTAAGGGATTTACTGTATCTATATCAGCAGAACAATAGACATAGCAGACTTTGTTAAACTCTTGGTAGAATTAGGACTGGGTAACACAGCCTCCCAGGCCACCCTGCCTCTTTCCTTTACAACACACATCACACCAACAATTCACGCTTCAATGTCTGTCTTCCCACAAGACCATGAACTCTGTGAGGGCAAAGACCATATCTGTTTTGTTGATTACAGACTCTTCAGGGTCCAGCCCATACTGGCTGTCTCCATTTACTTCCTGATTGAATGAATGAGTGCAGTCCTGCCATTTAGACAAAAGATCGTCCAGGAGCCACAAAGTCCATCTAATCCACCAGGCGCTCAAGTTTACTCTTGGATCAAGTTTCACCACAAGACATTTTTAACTCATTAGCTTGGTCCCTCGTGCAATTCTCTTCCCAGAACTTCCCATAATAGCATCACCTTGACTTTTTTCCAACACCATCATGGAAAACGGCCGTATGGAACTGGCTTTGACATTTGCTTAACATTAAGTCCACTGTGTTACGATATCATTTCTACACGACCCCACAACAGAAATTATTTTGAGAAGTTAATGCCAGGGAGAGAGAGTCCTTTCCCCTGAAGAACTGGTATGTTTCTCCCTTTCTGGTAATATGCCTGCTAACACTTCTCACTTCCCCATTTTGTACTGAGCACCAGATAAATAGTGATAAGTGCATACAAAAAATAGGCAATTACTAATTTCAGGAAAAACAGAAAGCTACATGGGAAAAAGGAAAACTAACAGTAGCACATACATGGCTCAGTTGTCAAAATGTTTACATGACCACAGTGATGTACACATTAAGTTGAGCTACCAAAAACCATAAATCACCATAATGGGAGGGTGGGGGCCAGGATGGATATATCTGTATGGGGAGAAGAGGGCATGTGTGAAAGAAAGAAAAATCCTTATCTTCCATATCAAGAAGTTAACAAATTTACCCCAAATTCAAAACTCAAGGAGCAGCAAAATCTGTTCTTCAGAAAAGTCAACACAATTACCAAAAGAATCAGTTAAAAGGATAGGAAGCGACTGCCTCCCGAAAACAAGAAAAAGGATGAAAGAGTGGTTAACTATAGAGAGTAAGACTGCAATTAGGATTTGACATATAATACCTTTATTTATTCTTCACTAAAATTCTCATCTTATTTAAATGAAGGCTCACTGACATTAAGTAACCAAGATCACGCAGCTGGTATTCAATGCGGGTTGACTGAAATCCAAAGCTCATCGTCTTTCCACTACATGATGCTCCCTTCTCCACTCTCCTCTCCTAAAGGAACTAACGACATAAAGAAAACTTAGAGCCACATGGTCTCAAAATGTCATAGGATGTAAAGAAAGAAGAAAAGTGGCAAAGATGAAGAGAGTGAAGAAGAATATTTAAGACCATTCATAAAGCTAGGGTCATATTAATCCACATGAACTCAAGCTTGACCCCAGGGATTTTTTTTTTCCTAGAACAAGTCAAGTTGGCATTTATAAAAGTAAGCCTTTGATAAAAAAAATAAACCCTGCCAAGTGTCTGATCCCTCTATGCAATGCTGGGAGAAGTCTTCAGAAGCACCAAACGGGAGCAAATCACTGTGTCCCAGGGCAAGCTAAACTCAGAAGATCAATTGAGCCCACGCAGTGTGAAGTTTACAACCAAGAATCGGCCAGGAGGACCTCAGAGCACAATGTACAAAGGATACCGTGAGTCAAGGAAGAGGGAAGATATGCCACAGACAGGGTCAGGCGTGGGGATATCTGGGCGAGAGTTCAGAACCAGGCCTTTCAACTGCGACGGGGTGTCGGGTCCGTCAGCTGGCACGGCCTCCAGAGGATGGGCAGAGCTGTCTGCCGCGAGCTGCACGGAGTCCAGTGCCCATTCAGCCAGCGACAAGATAAGTGATGTGTTCTGGAAAGCACAGCATGAAAAGCAACGATAAGACGAAAGCAGACCAAGGCCAAATCCGTCCCAGACAACGAGGTCACGGCGACCTTCTGGGGAGAAGAGGATGTTCAGACAGAACGCGGTAGTGCAAGGCAAATGCAAAAATATCAACGTGTCATTTACAATCTTGCAGGGGCAGCTATTTTAAGGATTTGCTGTCCACCTGATAGGGATTGCACATGCACTGTCCCAGAGGCCACTTCTGCTGGGCATTTCACAGTCACTTCATTTCATCCTGTGCAGCCCTGGGAGACCAACAGGAGGGGAAACGTGAGGGCCAGAAAGAGGGCGTGTCCTGCCCAAGGACGTACAACTAGTAAAAGGCAGAGATGGGAGTTGGACACAAATCCAACACAGTTGCCAGCCGGGGACCCCTCCACCTTTCCTCTCGCCCATTTCAATCTTCTGGATCCTGAAGACATGAGCAAGACTCGGGCCTCTGTTCTGCTCAACCCAGACCTCTGGCTACTGAGCCAGACCGGGGTCTCAGATCACACCCACCTCCCACAGGGAGGGTTCCGGCTGTCCCACACTCTGACTTGGCTTTGTCCCCAAGAACCTTCCCTTCTGCCTGGCCCGCCACCTAGCCTCTCGATCTCCAGTTGACAGCTCAAGCTGTGAGGCTGTGCGACCTGCCTCTAGTCCTGGCCTGCTCTGGTCTGGCCTTGAGCAGCCCCTACAGACCTTGAGAGAACTCTCTTTTGTAGGTCCTCACCACATCTTACCATTGTCTTCTGTGACTAACACCTTCTAGCGAGAGAAAGGAGGAAAAGGGGGTGAATTTCCTATTTGAGCATTTATTTATTAGGAGTCTAAATTTCCACTAGCACATTTTTTTTTCAGTGTTTATTTAACTTTGAGAGGGAGAGAGAAAGAGAGAGAAAGACAGAGCACAAGCAGGGGAGGAGCAGAGAGAGAGGGAGATGGAATCCGAAGCAGGCTCCAGGCTCTAAGCTGTCAGCAGAGAGCCTGACGCGGGGCTCGAACCCACGAACCGTGAGATCGTGACCTGAGCCGAAGTCAGACGCTGAACCGACCGAGCCATCCAGGCGCCCCTCCACTGGCACATTTAAAAAGCAATTCTGGGGCACCCGGGTGGCTCAGTAGGTTAAGCATCCGACTTTGGCTCAGGCCACGATCACCCAGTTCGTGAGTCTGAGCTCTGCAACAGGCTCGCTTCTGTCAGCGCAGAGCCTGCCTCGGATCCTCTGTGCCCCTCTTTCTCTGCCCCTCCCCCGCTCACACTCTCTTTCAAAAATGAATGAAACTTTAAAAAAAAAAAAAAAATCACGGCACCTGGATGGCTCAGTCGGTCGAACGTCTGACTTCGGCTCAGGTCATGATCTCACGGTTCGTGGGTTCGAGCCCCGCGTCCCGTGTCGGGCTCTGTGCTGACAGCTCGGAGCCTGAAGCCTGCTTTGGACTCTGTGCCTCCCGCTCTCTTTCTGCCCCTCCCTCACTTGCTCTCTGTCTCTCTCTCTCAAAAATGAATAAACATTAAAGAAAAAAAAAATCGTTCTTCAGCTGAGCCTGTATGAACCCCAAGAAAAGACTTGCCTACATACGTACGTAGAGTGCCTCCATTCTGTGCCAGGCACTTTGAACCAATCGGTCGAATAGACAGTGACAATTCAGAGACCCCAGAACCATGAGCTATGCACCTCAGCCCACCAGGGGCAGAAAAGCAGGAGCGGCCTCTGTGATCAGCAGTGCACCCTGTGGGTCATCTGGGATAGGAAGCAGGAAGGAGACTGGCCAGAGATACCCAAAATAGCAGGGTTTTACCCAGTCCCTCCTGTCTTTCAGGTCTGACTTTGAATCTAGAACTTCGGGACTTCTGCCTAGGACGCTAGACATCTAGCCAAAGGGATGGATGTCCCTTACAGCCCAAGGGTGGTGAGACCTCTGCAGGTTGCCCGGTTACTGCGTCTAAGCAAAGGCACACTTTGTGAAGTCTGCGTTTGCGTGGGGGTTCCAATCGACACACTTTTGTGGAGCTCCTACCAGGGCAACCCAAGGCCAAACGGCGGTTTGTTTTCAAGGTAAAGGGGCATGGAAAACGTTACAGGCAGCACAAGGCGGCAAACGAGAAACCGTATGCATTTTTTGCGTTTGATAAGACTTTCACACAAATTTGCAAGTAGACTTCTTCTCACGGTAACATCGATTCTGAGGTAGAAGCAGCTCCATCATGACAACTGGAGCGAAAGTATTTGTAGCCGATGTTGTGTCTCAGCCCTCAATACTTGAAGGAGAAACTCGACTGGGTTCAGGGACACGACGTGAGCAGAGGTAGAACATCTGAGTTTATTGCAAGGCAGCTTTTCAAATGAAGGCAAACTTGCAAAGACAGAGGTCTGCTTAGGGCACGATTGCTTCATCTTTCAAAACTGGAGGGACTAACATATTCCAAATTGTTCTTCGCCTTGAATATAGATCAGTCCGTTCCAAGAGGAGTCCAGCGTGAACTTGCACCTGACTGGTAGGTGTCGAGCCGCCGCTATGAGCCCGGCACCAAGGACGAAGCAGAGGTAAGGCAGCTGGATTAGGACAGGCACCAGAGCCAAACTGCGTGCATCTGAGACCCAGGTCCCCACCTGCTAACTGCGCGACCTTGAAAACGTTACTTACTCGCTCTGTACGTCAGTTTTCTCATCTGTAAAATGAAGATAATGCCCCCCACCAAAGATGACCATACTCTACTCCCTGGAATCTGTGACCATCCCCTCCCGTGGCAAAAGGGACTTTGCAGAAGGGATTAAAGTTACAGACTTTGAGACTGGGAGATTATTTTGGATTCTCCAATAGTCGTCTAGTCACACGAGTCCTTAAAGGAGGAGAACATGTATCTGTGGTTGGAAAGAGATGAGACAAGAGAAAGAAGAAGGAGAAGAGGAGCAGGAGGGAGAAGAGACCCCGAGGAGGAGGAGGGAGGAGGGGGAGGGGGAAGGGATAAGAGATTCCAAGTGGCAAAGGGACTTGACCAGCTATTGCTGGTTTTGAAGATGGACGAAGGGCTGAGCCAGGAGATGCGGGAAGCCTCTTGAAACTTCGAATAGCCCTCAGCAGACAACCTACACCAGAATTATGCCAACACCACAAATGAGCAAGGAAACAGATTCCTCCTTGAACAGCCCAAAAGGAACACGGTCCCGCTGACACCTTGGCTTTGGCCTCCGGCGACCAATTCTGGACTTCCGACCTCCAGAATCATGAGCTATACCTGAGTTTTTTTGAAGCCCCTGTATTCAGGATATTTTGTTACAAGAATGACAGGAAACTCATACTCTACTGCAAAGGGTTGTTGTAGAGATGAGAAGAGTTTAATCTGTAAGACATCTGAAGCAGGGCTTGCTTGTCAGTACTTATCCCACCATTTAACTTTCTAGAGGGCGAACAAGATACAGTTCACATTTGCACAGAACTTCAGTCTTGCAGGGGAGGGACCGTCATACAGACGGTCTTCATAAAGACTGTCGAACGTGGTCCCAATGCCTTCCATTAATGAGGCAACGAATGGTAACATCTAAATAACCCTTACTACAATGGTACAGGTTCCATCTATACTCTCTGGAACTATATTCAACTACGCATCTGATTTAAAGAAAAAAACAAATCAGGGCACCTGCGTGGCCCAGCCAGTTAAGTATCTGACTTCAGCTTAGGTCGTGATCACAGTTCATAAGTTCGAGCCCCACTTCGGGCTCTGTGCTGACAGCTCAGAGCCTGGAGCCTGCTTTGGATTCCGTGTCTCCCTCTCTCTCTGCCCCTCCCCCACTCACACTCTGTCTCTCTCTCTCTCTCTCTCTCTCTCAAAAATAAGTAAACATTAAAAAAATTTTTTAAAGAGAAAACAAATAAATGCTTTTCTGTCAAAAGGTTTTCAACAAGACCTCCCAGTAAGGTAAGACTTCTGAGGGTATCTTTCATGTAAAAAAAATCACCTGTTTCTATCTTATGCTTATATCTTTTTTTTCCATTTCACTCTATTCACCTCATTGGACCTGGATGGGTTGCCCAAGTGCTATTCAAACTGCCACCAAAATGTCAACAGAGTCTAACGTAAGTTGTTTTCACAGGTTTTAGCCTTGGCTAAATAAAGGAACTGGCTAAGGCCAGGACTGGTCAAATGATGTGCATGAAGGTCCCCACGCTCCCCAAAAGCAGCAGCACATCACAGAAGCACAGACAAAACCTCATCCTGTACGATCCACCCTGGAACTCTAAAATTCCAAACGCACAGTCTGAGACACAAATGAGAAGCCCCCCGAGAGAGGCAACAGCGACTTTTCCTACTGAAGAGAAAAGAAAACGTCGTCACATTACCTGCACCGTCCAAATGTGCCTTTACAGCATGACTCTCTCCTATGCTAAAACGTTTTCATGTGTTCGTTTTCAGCTCTCAATGCCTGTGAAGTGATAAACTCCCGCCCGAAAGGATTCTCTCTCGCACTCCTCCTGACCTTGACATTAGACACCTATCTGGAAAGAGGCCCCCTGCTTCCTCAGCGGGGTGTCCACACCAGATTGCGGCTTTAAAAGAGAACTATTGCCAGTAATTGAGTATATGCGTTGACCGTTTTGTTAGAGTTGCTGGTTCCTTTCTTCCCTTTGCCCTTGAAGAGACAGCACGACACAACCTCTAGGAAAAAGCCCACAAACGAGAGGAAAAGAAAAACCACAACCCCTCCTAAGAAAACTCTCTGGGTCTTACCAAGTTACCAGCACCTTTTAATTACTCCTAAACGTTTCACTATCAGTTGCTACATGTGACAGGACCAAGAATTACATGAACACGTTAAAACAAAAGATCACAAGCCTACACTAGACTCAGACTGATACGTAAAACAAGATGGGCGTGCAGGTGTAGGAGAGTCCCTTTGAACAATGCCTCCTGGGGAGGAAGCCAACTTCCCCCGGGGGAAGAAATAACAAGCACTTTAGTTTGTTTTCAGTAACGGAGTGGGTAAGGTGGCCATCACGGTCACCTTTTGTACAGAGAATGAAACAGATTGATCACACAGGACCACGTAGGCTTGACTGTCTCTACCTTGGCACACCTGTTCCACCATCGGTTTATAGAAACTCACAAAACAGGAATGTCAAGAAACGTGAATTTCAAATTGTATGCTTTCCGAAAGCCCGAAAGTTTCCAATAAAATGCTACGACAGATATTTCATATATGCGTTTGGAGGAAGCCATGACCCGTTGTGGATTGCCAAAACAAGAGATGGGAAAATGTCTGCAAACATAATAAGGAAATGCTGGAAAAGTGACTCCCCCGTTGAACGAAGTTGGTCGTAAGTTACACCGGAAAAACAACTGGTAATGCACAGATTTTCGTTAACAGGATAATTTCTTGGAGAAAGAACAGACTTTGAAATGGGCCAGGAGATATGCTGTAATTCCTTACAATTTCGTAGTAAAGGACTTGTTGCTATTCCAAAGTACATGCTGCCTTGTGATACCCGTGATCATAGCCTGGGGCCACCAAGAATGCAGAGTGACCCCTGCCAGGGGTGGTGGGAGGACCATGAACATATTTATTAATCAGCAAGGATAGTAATTTCCATATGCTATTTCCATATGCTACCTCTTGTTCTTCTGCGCGATTATTTTATAGGTGACGAGCCAAGATTCTGAAATTTACCAGGGCCCCCAAGAGTTCAAGCCCTGAGTCAAGCCCCACGCACAGGACAGACACCTGTGGGTGTGGACAGACATGGCAGGCCCCCTGCGGTCTGGGACTCCCCGTGTCCGTCCACACCCACGACAAGTGCAAAGCTGCCCTGACCTCCTCACTATCCACGCGGGCAAATTCTCCCAATCACGCTGACATCACTTCTAAAAAATCTGCTCCCGGGGAAAACAGGCGTTGAACCATCTCCTCTGGGTTGGTCTACAAAGATATGACTCGATTCAGAACACAAAATCCAAGCTGAGGCCAAGCGTCTCCTGTCAGGGAATGGGTCACCCAGTGAGCACGTTTTCAACCCCCTTTGGGCTGCCCAGATATGAAAGCTCGAGGAGGAAATCATTTGGGGGAGGTCCTGAAGTCCAGCAGGGTGATGTCCCGTGGATCTGAAGTAACGTACGTAATTAAAGTGCCCAAGTTTGTCCCGGGAACTAGCTTCTCAGCAGGGTGAAGTGAACCACAGATCAGACGTAAGGGGTGTACATACACAGGGGTGCACCACCTTGGGAGAAATAGAAGAAGCCCCCCCCGCCACCTCCATGCCTTTGCCCCTGTGCCCCCCACCACCACCCATGTCACTGTCTGTCAAAGCCTTAAGCACCTTTCAAGTCAAGAAGGGAACTGCTACGGGTTAAATGGGTGCCCCCAAAACTCATACGTCAAGGTCCTAACTCCTAGGCGCTCAGAATGTCCCCTTACTTGGAAATACAGTGGCTGCTGATGGAATTGTTTAAGATGAGATCATGCTACAGAGGCTGGGCTCCTAATCCAGTATGACGGGCGTGCTTACAAAACAGGGGACTTAAAACACAGACGCGCACACAGGGAGAACGCCACGTGAAGACTGCAGTCAGGCTGTCGGGAACCAAGGAACCACCAGAAACTGGGAGAAGGGCCTGGAACAGATCCCTCCTAGTGCTTCAGAGGGAGCACGGCCCTGCCGCCACCTTGACCTTGGACGATGAGGCGCCAGAACTGCGAGAGGATACATTTCTGTGGTTTCAGCTATTCAGTTTATGGTACCCTGTTACGGGAGTCCAAGGAAACTAATACAGGGAGTATCTTATTCCATTTAGGCCCCTTTAATAAAATACCACGGACTGTGTGGCTGGTAAACAACAAATTTATTTCTCCCAATTCTGGAGGCTGCAAGTCTGAGATCGGGGGCCAGCGAGGATGGGGGCTGGTGAGGGCCCTCTTCCGGGCTGCAGACGGCCGCCTTCTGGAAGAAGTCTGGCAGAGGGGTGAGGGAGCTCCCTGGGGTCTCCTTCACGAGGGCGAGTCCCATTCGTGGGGCTCCGCCCTTGCGGCTTCGTACCTCGCAAAGGCCCCACCGCCCGATACCATCACATTAGGGGGTTAGGTTTTAAAACAGGAATCTTGGAGGGGGCACACGTCCACTCGATAGCAATGACTTAAATAAACCTCATCTTCGCTAAGAGGACCTTCCCAGGCTCCCCGCCGACAAGAAAAGGGGGATGCCCTGCCCTGCCCTTTGTTACAGGGGTCCCCTTTTCAAACAAGAGACTGCACACTCCCTGCAGGGTGGGGAGAAGGAACTTCCGTGGCACGACCCAAAATGAAAAACTGGGCCAAATCCCTCTGTTGGGACTTTGAACCCAGAAGATGGGGGGGGGGGGGGGGGGGGGGGGAACAGGAAGACGCAGGTGCACGTGCTGCTGCTGAGTCACGATGGGGGCAGAGCACAGGACCCAGAACCACAAGCTCCTACGTCAAGGACCCAGACCGGCCTTCAACCCAGGCCCACTCAGTCTCGGCCTGGGGGCAGCCAGCCCATGACGGTGCTGTCCCCCACACTGTGCACCACCCCCCACCCCGTGCCCCTCACGGCAAAGCCCCTCACCCGAGTTGACTTCAAGGGATCTCGATTTCTGGGGCAAACGATGCAAAATTAAAAAGCCTAGTCTCTCAGTGCACTCACAGGCACCTCCGTCGAGCAGGGGATTTGCCAGCAACCGGCAAACCCTGGAGAATGAAGGGAACACGGAAGTCCTCAGCCCGCTTCCACGTCTGGCGACTGACCGAGAGCCTGGCACCCGGCAGCGCTCAGCAAACACGGCTCGAAATTCATCTCAGTGCAGCCATGCCAGGCGGGTGCCCACCAGGCAGCCACCCAATGGCTCTGTAAGGTGTGACGGCTCCAGAGACCGGGCTGGCCCCACCTCTCGGCATCCTGGGGACCGGCACAAACACCCGTCGAGGCGTCAGCTTTGCCCAGGGAGGGAAAGGTACTCAGTGCTGGTCCTGGGGTAGCCACCACATACTCACGACATGCCAAGGGGCCAAGATGGCCACGTTTGGAGGACAAGACCAGGGAGAAACAGGGGCGCTGGTTGGCTCAGTCGGTTTAAGCGTCTGACTCTTGGTTTCGGCTCAGGTCACAACCTCATGGTTCGTGGGTTCGAGCCCCGTGTCGGACTCTGTGCTGATGGTGTGGAGCCTGCTTAGGATTCTCTCCACCTCTCTCTCTCTCTCTCTCTCTCTCTGCCCCTCCTGAGCGCTCTCTCTCTTCCTCTCAAAATAAATAAATAAACAACAAAATGAAATAAAATAACATGGGAGAAACAGGGTAGGTACTACCAAAATTTATAGAGAAGGGACAGCAACGAGAGTTAGAGAAGTCTGGAAGGCTGGACTCCAGCATCCTGACGCTTCCCCCTCCGTGCCTCCTCACTTCCAATCGGGGAGCAGGTCTTTGTAAGGCCTTTCATCATCCTTCTGGCTTATCCACTTTATACCTCAGAACCTGTTCCTAATAGCTAACCTCAATCCCTCTTCCAATCAAGCTCATTTCTCATTTTTTTTAAACGTTTATTTATTCTGGGGAGAGAGAGACAGATAGAGTACAAGCGGGGTTGGGTGGGGATGGGGGCCAGAGAGAGAGGGAGACACGGAATCGGAAGCACGATCTAGGCTCCAAGCTGTCAGCACGGGGCCCGACACGCGGGGCTCGAACCCACGGACGGCGAGACCATGGCCTGAGCTGAAGTCAGACGCTTAACGGACGAAGCCACTTAGGGCGCCCCAAACCCATTTCTCATCTTAAATTTGGAACCCAACAGATATGTGATCCATTCATTTATCCAACAAATTTGCTCGGGGCCCTCTACGTACCGAGCACTCTAACATCAGGCACGTTAGCTGGCTTGACTCTAATATTAAGCACATTAGCTGGCTTGAAGAGCCCCAACAGTAACGGAAGACGCTAAATACAGCACAGTAGCAAATAACACTTAGGGAAAAACACCCCACTCAGCTGGGAAGGAGGAGGTCACACGGACAGCCTAAAAGAGCTGGTACCCGGGTTAGGGAGGAGAGCCAGATGGGACCAGGCAGGAGCAGAGCCTTGAGGCAGAGGAAGACTCCAGCATCACCCCGGGAAGGGGAACAGACAGGTCCCGCAGGAAGGCAAAGGTATGGCGGGCCGGGGGAGCAGGGAGGAAGAGGGGCAAGCCTGGCCACGGAGGCGGGTGCTCCAGGACACAAACCCCTCCCCTGAATCCACAGCCTGGCTCATCCGGGTAACCCTGGGCCACTGCGCACACCAAAGAACCTTCCAGACACATGAGCAGAGAAGAAAGCTGGAAACATAAGCGGGCCCAGATGGGTAAGGAGCTTGGTCTTGACTCAACAGTCAAGGTCGGAAAAGCCCCGTGCCCTGTTCCTAGAGTCCCCAGGTGGAGGGGCTTCCCAGAGCAATGTTGCCAGCCTCGTGGCCCTCACACACTACACAGGCGATGGCAGCCACTGCTCTTGGTGGCTCAAGTCATGATCTCCTGGTTCTGTTCGAGGGATCGAGCCCCGTGTTGGGCTCTGCGCTGACAGGGTGGAGCCTGCTTCGGATTCTCTCTCCTTCTCTCTCTGCCCCTCCCCCGCTTGCATACACTCTGTCTCTCAAAATAAATAAACGTGAAAAAAAGAAAAGAAACAACCTCATATCTTCTTGGAGAGCCCCAGGCGCGGAGATAACGATGTCTGCATTCAATCATTTTTTTCTACTCACCACGTTTCTTCTTCTCGTGCCCAGACTTTGAGCTCTTTGACAGCATGGTCTCTATCTGACTCAACCTCTGTTACCTCAGCACTGGCCACAATACCAG
>NW_026057579.1:31549327-31591818 GCF_023721935.1 Panthera uncia
CTCCTGGGGGACCTCTTAGTCGCCCTTCAAGGTTCTTCCAACCCAACGCTACAGAAGTTCAGAACAGAGTGGCTAAGAAGATTAAGGAAGGCTTCCTGAAGGAAGTAGGCCTTGAAGGGTGATTAAGAGGTTTCCCAGGGGCCCAGGGCTGTGCTAGGGATTCAGGGAGTCCAATTATGGCAAAGATCTTGAATGTTGATCCTGGAAAAATTAATTGCAACAGCCAAAATGCTTAAAACCTCCTTCCCTGAGGAGCCCATCCTTCCGTTCTTAGACTGAAATCCCTCAGGAATGACATAGAGCCTTACTCTCCCCACACTGGGACTAAGTTTTAATTTTTTTTTTAACATTTACTTATTGTTTTGAGAGAAAGAGACAGAGCGTGAGCAGGAGAGGGGCAGAGAGAGAGAGAGAGAGAGAGAGAGAAACATAGAATCTGAAGCAGGCTCCAGGCTCCACACTGTCAGCACAGAGCCTGACGCGGGGATCGAACTCACGAGCGGTGAGGTCATGACCTAAGCCGAAGTTGGCTGCCCAACCAACTGAGCCACCCAGGTGCCCCACACGCTGGGACTAAGTTAAAGACGCCCACCCCTCTCTGTCAAGGAGATGAGCCTGTGGATCCCCAATGGACCCACCAGAACAGATGCAAAAACATCCTTCCTTGGAAAAACAAAGAGAACAGGTTAATCTGCAGAGCTTTCTAGAACGATACATATAAATGTCCCATTTATGAATAACAGGAAAACAATCTGATCCAATTCAGCCTACTGGTTTTAAACTTTCCTTTCCAGCTCAAGACCAGGGAAGCTCTGACTTTATCAAAGTCTCCCGTCCCAGGGAGAGGGTTTGATGAAAGAACCTATAACCATCTCCCCACACAGCCCTTCCCTGGGTTCCTTTACCCAGGCAGCTCCAGAAACAGGAGGCGGGTCACTTTGAGCTGATTGTCTTTGTCTATAACTCTTAAATCGCATCCACTTAGATAAAACATAAAACCAGCGAGGCTGCCTAAAATGTCTCTTGAGTTGCTGGGAAGAGGCATTTCTTTCATGCTCTTGAGAGGATCATTCGGATCTAGCGCTGGGTCACCAAGCACCGGCGTGTGGGAGGCGCGGCTTGGTTTTCTATGAGCCTTTAGGCGGCCTCTGGAGGTAAGAGGTCTCAGGGAAAGGGACTCAGAGGACCCACCCCTTTGCTCCAGCCCAGCCCAGGAAAGCTCTTTGTGCCTTCCACCAAAACGGAGCGTGCCTCAATCCTCAGCCCTACAAGACTAATTTTCTTCTCGAGCCTTAGGAAACATGCAAACGTCCCCTTCCCCAGATGTTTTCAAGAAAATCCTGGCAGCAGTCACATCTTTGCAGTGTGTTACTAAATGTGCCGGGCATAGCACGGAGTTAAGTACTCCCTAAATATTTGTCGAGTGAATTCGTTTTTCTTTATAGGAAAAGAGTTCCTTCTCTGATTTACTACTTCAGCCCCAGAAAAGTTATGATTTCTTTCTTCGAGTTCTACGAAATTACATGATGGTCCTAAGAAACGAGTTCTTCCACAGAAACCAGTGGTCGACAGAGCACCTAGAAAAAAGGCAGCGTGGCCTCGAGGCCCCGTATTGTGGCCAGAATGTGATTTGCTGAGGTGGTTGCAAAGCAGGGTGTGGTCAACTGCCTTAGGAAGAAAAAAAAAAATGTGGGAAGAACAAATACAAAAAAAAAAAACAATCTAAGTCTGATAGAATTAAATCTCACAGAGATTTAGAACTGGTGCTCCTCCCACAGCATTTGAACGTTAAAAAGAATCCAGAGACAGCATTGCTAGAGGTGAACGGCACAGAATTGCGAATGTACTAGACGCCGCTAAAGTTTTCACTTTTAAATGGTTAACTGTACATTATATAAATTTCACCTCGATTAAAAATTTAAAAAAAGGCTTCGCATTTCTGGCACCGGTTCCGAGGGTAACTCCACCACCTTGTGCTGTGGAAACGTCACCAGCTGCGGGCTGGGAGTCACCTCGTAACAGAGCACGTGAGACTGAACCAAGATGCTTTTCTAGGGACACAGAGGGCAAAGTGACGGGCAGCGAGGAAAGTCTCACCGAAGGTGATGGTGGTCACACCCACAGAGGTCCTCGCAGTGCGTCGGGAACTGGGCACGCACCTGGGGTGTATTATCTCATTTAATCCCCATGACATCCCTAAGAAACAGGACTACTGTTACTCCCCCAGCTCACGGTTGGGGGTCCCCATCCAAGTATCGATGTATCTATGAGGAGTGTCTGTTCTGGACCACATGTGGGGCCGCAGTTTCATTAGGAATGGTCCCTGTCCCCAAGAAGCTGTCTCGGGGTGGAAGGGAGCAGGCGAGTCCACGCAGAAGGAGGAGGCAGCACAGCAGTGGAGAGTCCTGGGAACAAAGGCGGCATGAGAAGCAGGTGCTGTGCTCATCCCGCACCCCCACCCCCAAATCCACCCTAGTTCGAGCCAACCTTGCCCTGAGTTCACAGTCGTCCACCTGGAATGCCATCCCCTGCCCCGTCCCCACCCCCTCATTGGTTTTCAGGGACGTAGAGCCAATATGCCTGGGTTGGATCCCCAGTTCTGCCTTTACCGGCTATGTCGCCTTGGGGGGGGAAGACTCGACTTTCTTTGAGCCTCAGCTCAGATAGGCATGATGGTGTAACGCCAGAAAGGCTATGACCTCTGCAAAAATGTTGGATGGACGTGGACAGAGAATGACCTTCACCAAAGTCTGGCTCCCCAAGGCCATTCACAGGGAAAAGCTTTGTTCTCAAAGAGACTATGGGAGGAGGTGAGCCTGGGCCTCACGCTGAGGCCCAACTTACAGGAGCCAACTCGAAGGGATGCCACTGGCCAGAGGTGGGCACTATAAGCACCAAAAACAATCATCACTTCACCGAACGGGGCCCTCTGAATGTGTTAACAATCCATACGTTCATTAAAAACACAACAACGACCCTCCCTGGTCAACTCTGGAGGATGCTGGGAACAAACCCATTATTCTGAAACCTGGTGGATAAAGAGAAGGAGCCAAACACTTTTCCTGCTTCTCCCACCTAAACTGTACTGTAGAGCAGCCAAAGAGTGATGAGAGAAAGTCCTCCGTAAGAAGGCCAGCAGCCGAGTGGCCGGGTGGCTGAGTCGGTTAAGCGTCCGACTCGTGATTTCAGCTCAGGTCACCATCTCGCGGTTTCTGCGTTCGAGCCCCACATCGGGCTCAGCACTGCCAGCACGGAGCCAGTTTGGGATTCTCTCTCTCCCTCTCTCTCTCTGCCCCCCTCCCGTTCATGTTCTCTCTCTCAAAATAGGTAATTAAGCATGAACGAATTTTTAAAAACAAAATACATTAAAAAGAATGCTAGCAACTACGTGAAGAAGGAATTATAAATCAGGGTATCATCATTTTGCAGCCCCTAATGAAATCAGGATCTTGGCTGTGACCATCAGTAGTGGCTAAATCCAGTGCTGAAAGGCTGATGGGGAGTTTTTAAATGGATAGATCAGGCTCACGATGCCTGGACCCATTGGACCCGTGGGCTGATCCCAACATCACGGAGGGGGACAACCAGACCCGAGGTGCCTTCCGTGGTGATGCAAGATAAGGTCCAAATCATCACTTGGACATCTCTGGCCAAACACCGGACCTCTACATGAAGCTACCAATTTACTGCATACACAGGGGGAAAGGTAGATATTAAACAGCAGCCCGCGGATGCAATCGATAAATCCAGAAAGCGGGGGACTGCAAGAGACAAAAATGACCTGGTGTTCTCAACAAATAAATGGCAAGGAGACACAAATAATAACAAAGGAAGAACTTATCTTCCTAAAATAAGGACTTTTCAATAAATTGCAACATACGGCCCTCATTTGGATCCTGATTCCAACAAGCAAACCAACTGCAAAAACACCCTAAAGATACATCCGGGGAAACCGAATCCTAATTGGACAGTTCTGATCATAAGGAATTACCGTTAATTTCTTCTTTTTTTTTTTTTTTTTAACGTTTTTTATTTATTTTTGGGACAGAGAGAGACAGAGCATGAACGGGGGAGGGGCAGAGAGAGAGAGGGAGACACAGAATCGGAAGCAGGCTCCAGGCTCTGAGCCGTCAGCCCAGAGCCTGACGCGGGGCTCGAACTCACGAACTGTGAGATCGTGACCTGAGCCGAAGTCAGACGCTTAACCTACTGAGCCACCCAGGCACCCCCCGTTAATTTCTTCTTTAGGTGTGATCATGGCTTCTCGAAAAAGAGAATCCCTTTAGAGATACTGTCAAAAGTACTTTCAGGTTGGTTTTGTTGTGTTTTGTTTTGTTTCTGGTAATTGAAGTCGGGTGTAACTGAATTGTGTTGACACGCAACGTGGCATTCGTTTCAGGTGTGAAAACCCAGCGACTCAACGAGTTCGTATGTCACGTGATGCTCACGAGGGTGGCTGCCACGGTCACCTTACTACCCTACCACAAAGCCACTGACCACACACACTCCTCCGCTCCGCCGCAGAAGTACTTTTGGATGCAACCGCGGATCCGGCATTTGCTTTGCAATAACCCAGCGGGGAAAAGAAAGCTGTTTGAGGCGCGGTGGGATAGACACAACAGGATTTCCACGGGTTGCTCATTTTTTTTGAGATGCGAAATGCTTATGTGGAGGCTCCTTATGAGAATTCTTCTTTCTTTTGTGTACGTTGACAATTTTCCATGATAAAAGGCCGAAAAAAAGAGAAAAGGCAGATTTGGCCCCGGGGCTCCGGGATTTAGGGGGAAGTGGTCATTTCTGGCAAGTCAGTGGTCAGTCTGGACTGTTTCCAGGTGCTCTGTGCTCCAGGAGACACCCCCGAGGGCATTCCCGGCAGGCGGGGGGCAGGCAGGGGCAGGCGGGGGGCTCTGTTCCAGCAACAACTGGCTCTGGAAAAACATCGTCTTCAACATGGTTGAGGCCACATCTCTCTGGTTTATACTGGCTCCAAGATAATGTTTTGTTTTCTTTTGTTTTCTTTGCTTTCGCTCTAAGCACAGGTTTAGACTACGCTGTCCCGGACGGTGACTGTTTGTTCCTGGAAGGACTGTGCGTGTTCTTGTTTGGCTGGCTACCACGCAGAAGTCGGTGTGGCAATCCAGAGACGTCAGGAAGGATGTGAAGCCAGCCTTCCCTGGGCCACGTGCAGGGCAGAGGGGAGGCCGCCTGTGTGGCCGCTGAAGAGCCGGTAGGGTACGGCTGTGCTAGCAAACGAGCTCCGGGGAACACTCCAGGGTCACACTCCTGTGTCCCAGATGCATGGGGTGGGGAGGGGCGGCTGTGGGGCAAGGCCAGCCCTGGTTGAAAGGACTGAGGTTTGGTTTCTCCCCGGAAAGAATCAGAAATTCCAGCTGCGAGGGTCCCTGGAGAAGGAAGATCTAGTGATGGAAAGTGGGCACGAAGAGCCTGGTACGGGGCATTGGGGCCACGGTGGGCACAGGGCTGGAGACCTCCTACACTAGGAAAGTGGGCTAAAAGCTGGCTAGAAGCCTCTGGAAACAATGACATGCACTATGCAGTTTGGTGCCTTCCAGGTTAGAAATGCCTCCAGGGATCGTTTCTTCCACACGTTATTGTAAAGCAACACAACCCAGGTTTAGATGACTTACATACAGAACTAGGGAAAGACCAGAATCCCCACTTGAAGTAATTCAGGAGAGCACGAAACAGACGTTTTCTCCTCCACCCCAAGGCCAGTACGGCAACAGCAGCAACAGTTCCCAAATTCCGTGGTCTGGGGATCCCCGCCTAGTGGAGGGGGAGGACAGGTTTGGTGTGGACCTCGGGGGCCGCGGGGCGGGGGGTGGGGGAGGGAGGTGGGGGAGGGACACTGAGAAGCAGGAGGTGCCCCGGGACTCCTGTATCAGCCATAATAATACCCATTTCCCGGAACAGCAAGTTCCGGACGAGTTCTTGGAAACAGTAACAACAGCAAGAAGTGAAACGATGCAGGTTCACTTTAATTGTTTCTTTTTTTTTTTTTAATTTTTTTTTTTAACGTTTATTTATTTTTGAGACAGAGAGAGACAGAGCATGAACGGGGAGGGTCAGAGAGAGAGGGAGACACAGAATCTGAAACAGGCTCCAGGCTCTGAGCTGTCAGCACAGAGCCCGACGCGGGGCTCGAACTCACGGACCGCAAGATCGTGACCTGAGCCGAAGTCGGCCGCTTAACCGACTGAGCCACCCAGGCGCCCCTATTGTTTCTTGATTTCAAACGTAATGCACCTGATCTCGTGGCCAGACCGGAGTAGACAGTCCCTGCAGGGCCGCTGTCATCGTTACTATTTCTTCTCCCTGTTTCGTTGTTGCTGGTGCGAGAGACCCTCCGTGAGGATATGTCAGGGCTTCTCCTATTACCTGCTCAGCAAAACTAGTCACGTGGTGTTTTAATTCCTTGGTTACATGGGTTATTAACTATCGTGTAATTCTGTATCAAAATCAGTGTATTTAAACGCAGAAGGCGACATCAATACTTTGTACTTAAGAGGGCGCCTGCCGTGGGTGCAACTCTGATCCTGCAAATGAGTTCTCGGCCACAGCACAACTGCAGTGCGTCCAGAGTGTCGGGAAAGGGCTGCACACCTCGGGGATGGTTGGAGAGGAGGCAGGGGCCCTGGACTCGAACCTGCTGCACGTACTCTATTCTGGAGCCAGTTATGTAACCTTTCCCAGGCCTCCACGACCTCATCCGTGAAACAGGGCTGATGAAGTCCCGCCCTTAGGCTTTCTGCCGGAAGTGCAAGCAGCAGGTATAAAGAGCTCAGCGCTGTGCCGGGCACCTGGCAACAACCAGATGCCCAGGAGGCGGCGGTGGCAGCAGCAGCCACAGCAGGGCTGGCCTCATCCTGGTTCCACCTGCTCTGTCTCCATTTGCCCATCGGAGACCCAACAGCTGCCCGAAGGGGATGTGGTCACAGTCACCGACTCTAACCACCTCATTTGTATAGGAGAACGAGACCCCATGCCTGGGTGGCTCAGTCGGTTAAGTGTCTGCCTTCGGCTCAGGCCACGATCTCACGGTTCACGGGTTCAAGCCCCGCATCGGGCCCTGCGCTGAACTGTGGAGCCTGCTTCCGATCCTCTCTCCCCTTCTCTCTCTGCCCCTCCCCTGTTCTCTTGCTCTCTCTCTCTTTAAAAAAAAGAAAGAAAGAAAAAAGAAAAGAAAATTGAGACCCCAGAGGACTCCATCATCGTTGACACTAGATAAACTGAAGATACTCAACATTCAATTTTAGAAAAAACAAAACAAAACACCTTGACCTTCAGATGTGTGCTGGTACAACTCCCTCCATCGGGAATGTGTGTTTCTCTTCACCTGTCCCAAGTGCTAACTTAAAGTGCTAACTCAGGGGGCACCCAGGCGTCTCCATCAGTTAAGCATCAGACTTTGGTTCAGGTCATGATCTCAAGTTTCACGGGTTCAAGCACAGAGCCTGCTTGGGATCCTCTCTCTCTCTCTCTCTCTCTCTCTCTCTCTCTCTCTCTTTCTCTCTCTCCGCCCCTTCCCTGCTCACACTTTCTCTCCCTCTCAAAATAAATAAACTTTAAAAAATAAAAAAAAAATAAAAAAATAAAGTGCTAACTCAGATGACCTTCCTCCATGAAACTCTCCATGACATTTCCAGCCAAAAGCGCTCCTCACTCCTGCATTCCCACGATACCTTTGTGGTATTTTACCTCCTTCTGCAAGACCAGGCCTTATTCTTTTTTTCCTGGCCACCAGATATCCCAATGCTTAAGCATAACAAGCTTTTAATAAATGAAGGGAGGAGAGAGGAGGGCTTCATCTCCCGTAGACAAAGCCACCCCCGATTCCTAACCACTTGCAAAGGCGTCTGGTCTGGTGAAAACATAATACACCAGCGAAACCTTTAGTGTTGTCCATTTGCCACCATGGGTTTCCCATCACGCAATTAACAAAACACCATTGATCGGGAAGGGTGTGCGGAAAGGACTGCCCAGGCGGTCAATCATGGGAAGAGAAGCTTTGATTCACGGGCCTGGACAGCGGCTACCTGCACTGGCCTTACCGATGAGAAAGCGTGGCTGGTGACCCTTGGGCCACTGGCACAGGCTCAACGCCGGAAAAAGCTTCTGCGCACAGCGTGGCCACTCCCCCCCTCTGCTCGGTTCCGTGTTAACTACCTGCTTATGTGTCCCGCCCCCATCCCAAACCATGCTTCTCAACGATAGCAAACCCCACCATCTACACCCAAGCAAGACTGAAGGAGGAATGCACTGGCTGATGCGCTGCAGCAGGAAACACTACCGCTGGGCCAGAGGACGGCATCGCTGAGTGGGACCCCAACCTCCCAGTCTCACCCTCATCTTCCAGGTGACAGAATTCCCACCCAGAGAGGCCCAGGAAGTCGGCGACTAAATCCCACCTAACCCCAGATTCCCAACTGTGCCAAACTACGGAATCAAATATGGAAGAAAATCCACAGCAACACGTGTTCATGTTACATTTTCAGAAAACATTTTCTTGCATGTATAGGTACCCAGTGCACATGCTCACACCTCCGGGGAACATTTTTATTTACTTCTAAACCCACCCCAGCAAACCCAGGCTTGGGAGACAGTGGGGCCATTACATGTGAGCCCACAAGCCTCTCCTACTCGGCCTTTTCAGGACGAAATGCATTTAGTCCACCAAGTGACCCCAAAGGTGAGGACACAGGTATGTATCTTGCAATCATGCATCCACTCGATAGCCTTGAGAAGACATCTGTGCCCAAAGATCAAGCCGCTGTAACTCGTCTGAGAGCAGGACTCAGGACGTGAATGATGTGTGGCCTCATTTGTCTCTGCTCGTGCAAGGGAATCCTGGCCTGCCCCTCCTGGGGCGCTGCACAGATGCCTCCCCTCCCCCAACCCCCAGTCCCCCACCCACAACAGAGGGAGGGAAGAGGGGAGGAAACGGGCGTTCTCTCTCACCCGAGGGGCTGGCAGAGTGGATGGAGAGTCAGAAAGTCTGAAGTCAATTCCAGCATCTATGAAAGGCAGGAAGGCAAAGGAAGGAGCAGTCCGTGGCTTTTCTCCGGATGCGTGTGTCACGTATCAGGTGCTTGCCAGCACCTGGGTCACGGAAGTGTGCAGAGCTGGGGAGTGAAAAGCAGACCCTTCCTCCTCGGCCAGCAAGGACTTAGGCTTGCCCGCCTCAGTGCTTTACCTTAATACCCTTGCCCCTGCTTCTGTAGTCTGAACAATAAGCTTCAAACAGAGGAGACAAAAGAGATCAGAGAATGTCTGCAAACACAGGGAGGGTTTCTTAGAAGACTAGGACTCTTGGGAATGCAAGCTGGTGCAGCCACTCTGGAAAACAGTATGGAGGGTCCTCAAAAAACTAAAAATGGAACCGCCCTATGACCCAGCAATTGCACTACTAGGCATTTATCCACGGGATTTTGGTGTGCCATTTCGAAGGGACACATGCACCCCCATGTTTATAGCAGCACTATCCACAATAGCCAAAGTCTGGAAAGAGCCCAAATGTCCCTCACGGATGAATACACACACACACACACACACACACACACACACACACACACACAATGGAGTATTACTCAGCAGTCAAAAAGAATGAAATGCTGCCCTTTGCAACCACGTGGATGGAACCAGAGGGTATTATGCTAAGGGAAATTAGTCAGAGAAAGACAAATATCATATGAGGACTCATATGAGGGCTTTAAGAGACAAAACAGATGCACCTAAGGGAAGGGAAACAAAAATAATATAAAAACAGGGAGGGGGACAAAACAGAAGAGACTTGTAAATATGGAGGACAAACTGAGGGTTACTGGAGGGGGTGTGGGAGGGGGGATGGGCTACATGGGGGAGGGGCACTAAGGAATCTACCCCTGAAATCACTGTTGCACAATATGCTAATTCGGAGGTAAAATCTTAAAAAGTAACAAATAGAATTAAAAAAACAAAAGGAGACAAGGACTCTGCCAGACTTCCAAATGGGGAGCGCGTGGATAAGCAAGAGAAGGGAGGTCACCCCATGAACGGTCCTCAGTGCCTCAAATTCCTGCAATGCTACAAATCTGGCATTTGAAGAAAGACACGAAGGAAACACCAGTCATGGCTAAGGCCCAGAAAAGCTTATACTGACTCCTACCAATGTATAAATCTTGACTGGGGGGGGGGGACCCAGGAAGGCCACCTGCCAGCCAGCTTAGAAAACCACCGGCTGGACAGTCAAAGGCCGGGAAGGAAGCTTCACAGGGAGCCTCAGGTTTTCAGAGGCAGCTTGGGAGGCAGACCACTAACCCGACCACCCACCCCACTCCCACCCACCCTCTTCAACCCCGACAGCAGCTTCCCATTGCTTTGCAGTGAGATTCTCTTACCCTTTAACAAACCCTGAGAGGTCCGCCTGGGCAGGCCCCCACCTGGCCGCACCCCTCTGCCTCCTGCAGGCACTTGCCACACGGGCCGTGCCCTTGGACGCTCACAGTTTCCCAGGTCAGGGCAAACCGCCCTCCCCCACAGCCTCACGGTTACTGCCAACTATCTTCGGATCACGTCCCAGTCTAGATCAGGCTGTGCTGCTCTCCTGGAACTTTCTTCCCACCTAAGGACATTCCTCCTTGCCCATTCAGGGGTCATCTGATAGTCTCTGTCCCCCACTCAACGGCACTCCTGTGCACACAGGGGCCATGTGTGTTTGGCTCACCAGTCTGTCCCTGGTACCTGACACACTACGGCTGCTAAACAAATATTTGTCATAACAATAAATAAACGTGATGCCTTCACATTAAAAAGGATGAGATCTTGCCGTCTGTGACAACATGGACGGACCTAGAGGGTCTCTTATGCTAAGTGAAGTAAGTCAGACAGAGAAAGACAATTACCGTTCAATTTCACTCATATGTGGTGCCTAAAACACAGGGGCGCCTGGGTGGCTCAGACAGTTAAGCGTCCAACTTCAGCTCAGGTCACGATCTCACGCACGGTTCGTGAGTTCGAGCCCCACGTCAGGCTCTGTGCCGACAGCTCAGAGCCTGGAGCCTGCTTCGGATTCTGTCTCCTTCTCTCTCTGCCCTCCCCTCTTGTGCTCTCTCTGTCTCCCAAAAATGAATAAATGTTAAACATATTTCTTTTAAAACAAGTGAATTAAATAAACAAAAAAGCAGAATCAGACCTTTAAACACTGAGAACAGACCGATAATTGCCAGGAGCCCAAGATAGCAAAATGAATGCAGGAGACAGTAGGCACAGGCTTCCAGTTACGGAAAAGGAAGTCATGGGGACGAAAGGATATTGGGAACACAGTCAACAGCACTGTAATGGAATCGCACGGTCCTAAAGTAGCTTGTTGGATCACTCTGTTGTACAACCTGAAACTAATGTCCCGTTCCGTGTCAACTGTACTCCAGCAAAAATTAGAAACAAATAAAAGTAAAGAGCGAGGGGCCCCTGGGTGCCTCAGTCGGCTAAGAGTCCTACTTGATTTCTGCTCAGATGATGATCTCACAGCCGTGGGACAGAGCCCCACGTCAGAGCCCCACCGTGGAGCCTGCTTGGGATTCTCTCTCTCCCTCTGTCCCTCCCCCTCCCCCCCCCCAAAAAAACATTTAAAAAAAAGGTTAAGGGGCGCCTGGTGGCTCAGTCGGTTGAGCAGCCGACTTCGGCTCGGGTCACGATCTTGCGGTCCGTGAGTTCGAGCCCCGCGTCGGGCTCTGTGCTGACAGCTCGGAGCCTGGAGCCTGTTTCCAATTCTGTGTCTCCCTCTCTCTGACCCTCCCCCATTCATGCTCTGTCTCTCTCTGTCTCAAAAATAAATAAACGTTAAAAAAAAATTTTAAAAAAAGGTTAAAAAGTGATCCCTTTAATGCCAGCCTGTCACTTTCTCATTGTAGGACCGTAAGCAAATCACTCTGTCTCCCTGCACCACCCCTGAAGGTTTGCCAACACCGAACGTAATCATCCTCCCTGATTGCATAGCTATCAAGGCGTACTTTCCTATTACTTTTCTTCCAGTATCTGTGTGCAAGCAAGTGCGAACATCGTCGCCATTTGTTATCATTTATTGATTTGTTACTACCAGATTTCAAGGACAGGATCAATATTCTGGCGCTTTGTCTATTATTGATCACCCTCTTGATGTGGGTGTACCTTTCTCGAAACGTGTGAAAAATAATAGAGACTTGGAAATGTTTTCGATGAGTCATCTCAAAAATAACACCAAATCAAAATTAAAAGCTAGAAGGAAATGTTATGGTTATTCCGGTGAAATATATCAAGATCCAAAGAGAATTTCCAGATAATGGACAGCAGCAGCTGCTAAACCGACTCACATTTCCTGGCTTTCTGGTGACTCTCTGTTTCTGCCACATCAGGAACCTGCCACCGGCTTTCAGGTGCTCTTTCCCCCAAAGTCACACCCGAAATGCCACTATCCTTTTTTTTTTTTTAAGTTCTGTTTTCCCCACAAAAACTGGCCACTATTCTAAGGAAACTCATGGAAAGGTAAATGATGTCTTTCAGACATCTTAAAACCATAAGGGTATCTGGACTGGGGAGGTCATCTCTGACCTAGGGCACACGAGGAACCCGTATCCAAAGCAGGGGTGCTAAGGCAGGGAGGGTAGCATCTCCTGCGCCCACACGACCATCCTCTGAAAACCGGTCCTCGTCGCCAATCAACGTCTGCCGTAGCCCCTTCTCTTCCGTCACTGGCAATGAAGTAGGACAGCCCGGGGGCACCAACACAGCCTTGACTCCGGACAGGCATCGGTGTGAACGCCAGCCGCACCCCTCCCCCTGCATGACCCCATCAGCGTGGCTTTCGCAGCCTCCGTCCCTCAACTATGAGACAGAGACGATACAACTTGCCTCACGGGCTTGTTACAATAATTATGCACTCACTCGGCCTCCTATGTGCCTTCACTAGATGAAGATAACAACGTAGGTGGAGGAGAGACGGAGTATCTGGTCCGAGGTGTGTGGTCGGTAAACATTTTCCTAAGTGTAATCATTGCCTTTATTCAAGGAGCACATAAATGAACGGAGCAAGGCTCTGTGTTGTCCTAGTTCTGTGCACGTAAACAGAAATCCGGGCTCTAACAAGTTAAAAATCAGGTCGGCGCAAACAGAAATAAAAAGGGGACCCTAGGAGTAGGATTCCTGAAGATAAAAAGCAGCGAGGACCTGGCAAGAAGTAGGCACTTACGCGTCTGCAGTTGGACACATCTCAAGATTATCTTCCTAAAAAGCGTATTGCAAAATAGAACCTAAAACCACCTTCCGTCTAGAGGAAACCGGGTCATAGGAATACAGAGATAAACAGGAAACGTCTTAAAATGCTGGACACCCCATCATGGAAAGAATCCCGCTCCCCAAGAACTGAGATGCCCACCGCCCCCCCAAGGCACATCCTTTTGCCCCTCGTCACCCCTGCGGCAATTTACTCAAAGATGCTCAGGACGTAAACGAATAAACGCGAAGTCGGTAGGGCGCACCGCTGATTAAACAGGGTCCCTTCATGAAAAACCTGAACAAGCTCACTGGCCGATTCCAGGAGGCCGGGGCGCCCTACTCGGTCCAGCAGGTGAGGGAGCCCTGGTGCCCGCCCTCCAGGAGCTGGGCGAGCAGGGCGCAGAGGCACCCGTGACGTGTGACGGCAACACGGCACAAAGGCAGAGCTCGTCCCCGCAGGATCTGTGCCTCTCAGATGGGACCTCCGGCCCAGCCCAAGTCACATCACATCTGAAGATGGGGAGTGAACTGGCAGCTCGCCCACTGTTCCTTCTTCTGGCATCTCGGGCTCGCACAGAAATCCAACGGCAGCTTGCCAGAACTCTCTACACCTTCTCTTGTTTCTTAGCCAAAAGCCAGCCTAGGGAAATGTGCCGGGGACCTGCCTGCTGTCTCCCTTGGCCAGACTTCTCCCAGAGAGGGGCCCGGTGGGGGGCAGAAGTCTGACCAGCATCCACTCCCTGCCCTGAAGACATCAGGTGCCCTGGAGCGGCTCCACAAAACTCCCCCAAATCTCAGGGTTCCCTTTTCTCTGTGGCCAAAACCACTTTAATAAAGTAACAATATGTTACCTGAATGATACTTTTGAAACATTCCTGTTACCAAAGCAGATCATTTTTAGCTACAGCAAGAATTCTTTACTAACCAGAAAAGGCAACTGTACCATTTTAATTTTTTTAAAGCAATGTTTCTACAATGCAAAGAAATTGTGTAAAAAGGGATTATGATAGCACACAACTATCAAAATTTGTGGGGAAGGATATTTACAGTAATGACCTGCTTAAAGTGTCCTTGTACATCTACAGGAAAACCACATGTATAATATATGATAGTCTGGGTAATATGTCTATTATATACATATACACTTAAAAAAACAAGACCTTATGGGGCACCTGGGTGGCTCAGTCAGTTAAGCGTCCAACTTCGGCTCAGGTCATGATCTCGCGGTCCGTGAGTTCAAGCCCAGTGTCGGGCTCTGTGCTGACAGCTCAGAGCCTGGAGCCTGCTTCGCATTCTGTATCTCCCTCTCTCTCTCTGCCCCTCCCCTGCTCACTCTCCCTCTCTCCCTCCCTCTCTCTCTCAAAATTAAATAATCATTTTTTTTTAAATAAAAATAAACAGGGGTGCCTGGGTGGTTCGGTCGATTAAGTGACTGACTTCAGCTCAGGTCATGATCTCACGGTTCATGGGTTCGAGTCCCCCATGGGGCTCTGTGCTGACAGCTCAGAGTCTGGAGCCTGCTTCAGAGTCTGTGTCTCCCTCTCTGCCCTTCCCCTGCTCTCTGTCTCTCTCTGTCTCTGTCTCAAAAATAAACAAACACTAAAAAAAATGTATTTTAATATTTTTTTAAAAACAAGAACTTATTCCTAGGTGGAGGAATTAGTTTTCTGTTTTGCACCTGTCTGTGTTTCATACGTTTTTCTGCAGTTAACTCATATCACATTTGAAATGTGAGAGAAAAGGTTTTCTAGTGTTTTCACCGGCTAAGTAGACAAATTTCCCTCAGGACAAAACACAGAGACCGAGGTAAATGGTCAAGGCAAATACGACTGACCAGCTCTTGCCTGGAATTAATAGCATTGATGGAGACCCGGCTCTCCGGGGTTCCCTGTGGGGAGACCCGTTAGACACTCGGGGCAAAGGACAGAGGCAGATAGCAGTGTTTAGACACGAGACGTCCTCGGCTGTCATCCTGGACAGCTGAACAGTGGAAACAAAAGATCATTCTCGCGGTCCTGGCTGCAGCCGGCCCCCCTGCGCCCACCTTCTGGCAGGGCCGCGTGCCCCCCGCCCCCCCGCTGACCGTGGCACCGCACATGGGCCACGTGGGCCTTGTGGTCAGCAATGTCACAACTCTCCACTTCAAGCCAATGAGAAAACAGGTTTTTCTGTCTCTCTTTTTCCAAACCAGCTCTGTGTCTTTATGGCCCAGCTGGAGACTGGAGTTTTTGAAAGAAACGAGCAAAAAAAACAATAACTATTATAATCTTCCTTCCAAAATGAATACTTTTGTGTTTACAGGGATTATCTTGGGGCCTGGGGATTACAGATAAATGCTGTTTAAGCGTGCTAGCTACCTCCTCTCCAATGAACACGTTTGTGTAACAGAAAACATTTTTAAACAGTAACAGCATTTTTTTAAATCTGTGCACTCACACTTCCAAAGCCGCACTTGAGTTCTGCTGTGTCCTGCACACAGGGTTTCGAACAGCCAGCTGCTGGAAGCCCACAGGGGGAGGCCAGGAGACCTCACAGGAGCTGACAGCTGAAATCAGTCGGAGACCAGGCAGGCCTGCAGCTGACAAAGACAAAGTGGGAGCCTAACCCGGTCATGCCCATGCCTACCACAAGGCCAACTCCACCCCCAAGGTCAGCGTGCCCCAGATTGACCCAGGACACCCAGCGTCACCACCCCTCCCTGGAGAGGAAGGCCGCCCAGCTGCACAAAACTCCCCAGGACATCAGCCTCCCACCACCCGCCCAGATTCCCTGTGCCATGACTCACGCCCCCACCTAACTGCCAGGAAGTCCGGACCTACAGTGTTCCTGAGCTGAACTGTCCTTAGGGAATCTCTTGAAGCCTAAAATTGTATCGGTATCTCAAATTTTTTGTGCAAACTTTAGGCCCTTTTGTGGCCCAAATAATTTGACTTGGTAATAAAAAGCACCAATTCTTGAAATCTTAAAAGAAATCAGTACGAAAGCAATTCAGCCGAAGACAGATAGCCTTCTCAACAAACACTACTGGAACAATTGGATACCCGCAGGCGAAGAAATGAATCTTGCCCTAAACCTTCACACCTGATACAACTCAACGTGGAGCGCTGACTTACGTGTAAAACATAACATATAAAACTGAAAGCAAAAGCCACAGCTGAACATCTTCACGATTTAGGGCAAGGCAAAGAGCGTTTAGATTTGACACCATAAGCACAATCCTTAAAATGATATACAGATAGGGGAGCCTGGGTGGCTCAGTCGGTTGAGCGCCCGACTTTGGCTCAGGTCATGACCTCGCGGTTCGTGGGTTTGAGCCCCACGTCGGGCTCTGTGCTGGCAGCTCGGAGCCTGAAACCTGCCACGGATTCTGTGTCTCCCTCTCTCTCTGTCCCTCCCGGCTCATGCTGTCTCTTAAAAAATAAATAAATGTTGGGGCGCCTGGGTGGCTCAGTCGGTTAAGCGTCCGACTTCGGCTCAGGTCATGATCTCACAGTCCGAGTTCGAGCCCCGCGTCGGGCTCTGTGCTGACAGCTCAGAGCCTGGAGCCTGCTTCGGATTCTGTGTCTCCCTCTCTCTCTGACCCTCCCCCATTCATGCTCTGTCTCTCTCTGTCTCAAAAATAAATAAACTTAAAAAAACATTTTTTTAAATAAATAAATAAATGTTAAAAAAAATTTTTTTAATGACATATTGATACACTGGATTTCATCAAAATTTAAAAGTTTGGGGGTGCCTGGGTGGCTCAGTCGGTTGAGCATCCAACTTCCGTTCAGGTCGTGATCTCACAGTCTGTGAGTTTGAGCCCCGCATCGGGCTCTGTGCTGACAGCTCGGAGCCTGGAGCCCGCTTCGGATTCTGTGTCTCCCTCTCTCTCTCCGCCCCTCCCCTGCTCATGCTCTGTCTCTCTCTGTCTCAAAAATAAATAAAAACATTAAAAAAAATTTTTTTTTAATTTACAAGTTTGGCTCTGCAAAAGACCCTATTAAGAAGATGAAAAAGGGGCGTCTGGGTGGCTCAGTCGGTTGAGCATCCGACTCTTGATTTCGGCTTGGGTCGTGATCCTGGGATCACCGGATGGAGCCCCACATGGGGCTCAGAACCGAGCGTGGAGTCTGCTTGGGATTCTCTCTCTCTCTCCCTCTGCCCCTCTCCCCTTCTCCCTTTCTAACATAAAAATAAAGAAAGAAAGAAATTAAATAAAGAAGTTAAAATTCATGTTTACACAAAAATGTTACACTAATGTGCACAAATGTCAACACTGGCTTTAGTCACAACAGCCAAAAAACTGGAAACAATTCAGATATCCTTTCACAGGTTAATGTCAAATAAATTGCTGTACATCCCTAGCCTGCAAGGTAACTCAACAATAAAAAGGAACGAACTACTGATACTCAAAACAGCCAAGCGAATTCCCAGGGAATCGTGCTAAGTGGGCACGGGGAGGGAGCCAACCTCAAGAGATCACGATCTGGGGGCACCTGGGTGGCTCAGTCGGGTGAGCGACCGACTTCAGCTCAGGTCATGATCTCACGGTTTGTGGGTTTGAGCCCCACGTCGGGGTCTGTGGTAACAGCTCGGAGCCTGGAGCCTGCTTCGGATTCTGTGTCTCCCTCTCTCTCTGACCCTCCCCTGCTTATGCTCTGTCTCAGAAATAAATAAACATTAGAAAAAAATATTTAAGAGATCACAATCTGTATGATGACATTTATAAAACACTTGTGAATCAACAAAATTATAGAACGGGATAACAGACCCATGATTGGATTGTGGGGACCCAGGGATGGGGGGACAAGAGTGGACAGAGCAGGAGCTGTGTCCCTGAAAGAGAAACGTAAGGGCTCCTTGCAGGAATGGAACAATTCCTATCTTGACTGTATCACCACGGTAACAGCCGTACTATAGTTTTGCAAGATGTTACCACTGGGGGACACCTGGGTGGCTTAGTCGGTGAGGCATCTAACTTCAGCTCAGGTCATGATCTCTGCTGTCAGCACAGAGCCCGCTTCGGATCCTCTGTCCCCCTCGCTCTCTTTGTCCCTCCCCTGCTCATGCTCTCAAGCTCGCTCGCTCTCTTTCAAAAATAAACATTAAAAAAAGAGAGAGAGATTAACATTGGGAAACACTGAGTGGAGGGTACATGAGAGCTCTGTACTACTTCTTCCCACTACATGTGAATCTACAATTATCTCAAAATTACAATGTTAATTCAATCAGCATTTAAAAAACCAGCATTAAAAAATCTATATTCTTCTTGCTAGCAACTTCTACTGGCACCTGAGCTGTAGAGGATGCTTCGTCCAGACTCCTCACTTTGTCAATCAGATATTCAAGCGCGGCCACAGGGCTGGAGGAGACGCAGGCAGGTGCGGTTCCTGGCCTTTGTCTCTGCGAGAGAGGCCCCTCTGGGAATCTGCGGGCTTCGCACCACGGCGATTGGAAGGAGCAACCGAGGGCCAAGTCTGAGCCGGTTCCTTTTCAGCCATGCAAACGACCGCAGATAAATATAAACTGAGGGGGTTAAAATCCCCAGCGAGGCATCATCTTTGCTCCCTCCCATGGTGACCACATAATTGAAAGAAGATCCTCCTGGCGACCCCGGCCCCAACCTGAGAGCCGTCCTCCTCCCTGTGAATCGAGAGCACTGCACAGTGTGGCCAGCGCCTGATCTCAACAGAGCGAAGGCGGGAAGCGGACGCTTTCTGGAAGGAAACTGGATCCCTGAGAACAAGGACAAGGATGGACAGGGCTCTGCAGTCACACCCAGCCCCCGGGACGTGTGAAATCTCGCCCCATCGCTTTCTGCCTATCACTTCCATCACCTCTCCCGGCCGGGCTTCCCTTTGTCTGTGAAACGGGCGACGCTGAGGACATCTGAGGGCTGCCGTGAGAATTCCGCGACAGGGTGCACAGGGCGCCTAGCACAGACCCCCCGAGGTGCTCCAGAAGGCCCTCCCTTCCCGGCTCGCCAAATCCCACTGACTCGAGAAAAAAAGCACCTTATCCTACCTGGGACGCAAGAGAACAACGCACATGGGCCTAAGAGCTCAGACCGTGGGCCCAGGCTGCTTGCGTCCAAATTCTGTTTCTGCCGCTTCCTGGGGATGTGGCCTCGCACACGCTACTTACCTTGTCTGTGCCTCACTTTCCCCCTCTGTAGAAGGAGAATGATGCCAATAGCACCTCCCTCCTAAGGCGGTTGTGAAATCTGAATGAACCGTATGGTGAAGGGCTCCGCAAAGTGCACGTATCCCCGATTTTTTAAGTGTCCTTTTGGGTAATATTTGGGTCAGAAGAAATACGATTATTTCCTTGGGACCATTTTTTTTTTTTTTCTCTATGTTTGTGAAAAATAATTCTGTGATTAGGTCGAACCATAGAAAGCTGCCAATATATCACACCATTTTTGACCCGCGAGAATAGCAATTCCACGTGGTTCTGCCTAGCAGGTAAATCTCTGGGCCTCAGTCTACCCATGTGTGAAACGCGCTTCCTCGTCCCTACACTCCCAGGCCGTGGCAAGGCCCGCGGACCGTGCGAAATGCTGGCACAAAGCGGGGGCTTAATACACAACAAACAGCAGCCAGTTGCACGAAACCACCCACCTGCTTCCCAGTTGCGATGTTCAAAGAATGCAACGTACAAGCAACATCGCTAAAGAAAAAGAGGCGAGGTGAGCCGATGATGACGTTACCGGCCCGATTCCCATGCAGACCACTCAGTGTCACGCAGGGGGACCCTCTTCCCAAGAAGTCATAGAACGACCCAGTGCAATCACCACAGAAATGAGCGAGAGGTGTGGATGCTGAAAAATGAGCACCCTCACCCCCCGCCCCCCAGAAAGCACCTCTAACGCCAGACGCCTAAGACAGGCTGCGGGTGATAACAACGATAACGAGCACTTTCTACGTAAGAGGCCATGTTCTAAGCATCTGACTGACACCCGGCATGCTGAGCTCTTACAATCAGCCTGTGAGCCATTTATTACCCGCCCCGTTTTACAGAGGAGGACACAGACCTAGGGAAGATTAACTGGCTCCCCCAAGTGCAGCTGGGCTCCGGTTTGACACTGGGTCTGCATGACTCCAGATGACCAGCTCTTAACTACGCTCCCATTAACCTTCACCACCCAGCTCACCCTCATTCACATAGAAGAAGGATCGTGATCGAAAAGCAAGGCCGACGAAGGAAGCCAGAAGCCAGCAGCTGTGTCCGGAATGGACTCCAGACTTCTGGAGCAAAGATCTCTTCCACTGACCTCTTGCCAGGGCGGTTCAAAAGCAGCCTCTACAGCAGAGCTTCTCGACCATTGGCACGCGTAAGACTCACTTGGAGGGCTTCTCAAAACAGGTTCCCGGGCCCCAGCGTCCGGAATTCTGACTCAGAAAATCTGGGGGGCGGGGAGTTCCCTAAAAACTTACATTTCTAACAATTTCCCAAGTGATGCTGGCGCAGCTGGCCCATGGACCACACTCCAGGATCCAGAAAACAACCCACAACCCCAAAAGTGTCATGGGTCTGTGTGACAGGAAGTCAGGGAAAAGGGTCTTGGTTGCGGGGTACGTGCAGGCCGACTGCCCCCATGAGTCGTCTTCGCAGTCTGGCTCTGTCCAGCCCCCACCCCCACTCTGGAGCCAGACAAAAACGGGTTCTCCGCCATTTGCTGCCCACGTAACCCTGAGTGGGGCCATTGGCTTTTCCAAGCCTCTTTACAATGGGAACAACACTCTTCCTCACCCAGTAAGGATTAAGTGAGGTGGCATGTGTAAAGTATTTACGCTTAGGCAAAGTCAACAACTGTTCATTTCTTCTCACTTTTTCCCAATCAGATTCGTTTTCCCTAAATCGCCAAACACGTCGGCCCAAATTCTGCTTTTTTAGAATTTTCTATCATGTGTGTAGCCATCAGTAAGGAGAGAAACAATATTTCATATCTCTATAGTTTGCAAACTCCTCAGGGGGCAGGGCCCGCGGCTTACACATTGTGTGTCCCACACCACACCTAATATAATTACTTGGCATAGAGTAAGCATTCAGTATGGGTTTACAGATCAAGCAAACAGGTCGAATTTGCTGTCCAACTAACATTTTGAGAAGACAATTTAACCTTCAGAGATGTGAGCCTACAGGACTTCTGGCTTTCTGCTCAACCAAGAACCTCTCCTCTCTGCTAACTTCCAAGGGATGCTGTAAACAGTCAAGATTCAACAAGAGAAGGCTTGTGATTTGAAGGTGAAGGTAAAATCGAGCCAGCCTCCTTGAAACAGTCCAGCAGAGGTCCTGTCCTCGAGCTACAAAAGTCACAAGGTCTAATTCTGCAGGCAAAATCAACAAATATGTGTTAGTAAAAGAGGACCAAGGAAGTTTCTGGAATAATCCCCCATAACTGCCAGTGAGAAAATGCAGGTTCTCAGGAAGAAACAGGGGAGACGATAGAAAGGAAAGGGGCAGAACGCTTATCTTGAGATACAGGTGCTACTCCAGGGGCTCCTGGGTGGCTCAGTCGGTTAAGCGACCAACTCTTGACTTGGGCTCAGACCGTCATCTCACAAATTGTAAGATCAAGCCCCGTGTTGGGCTCCATGCTGACAGTGCAGAGCCTGCCTGGGAGTCTCTGTCTCTCTCTCTCTCTGTCTCTCTCTCTCTCTCCCTCTCCACATAAATAGACTTTTAAAAAAAGTGCTACTCTAACCAGCCCAGGGGCCAAAAGAAGGGGGAATCGAATGGCAGACAAATGAGAAGTCCACGTAGAAATTAACCTGAAAGGGAGATGAAAACTTGGAAAGTTAACAAAATGGACACGCAGATTGTTTCTCCTGAGGCCAAGATTCGGCTTGTCTGTTGCACAGCTTTATAGTCAGACGGACGTGCGTTCAAACCCTGATACGGCATCTTCCTGCTACACGACCTTGTACAAGTCACTAAACCTCCCTGGACTTTGGCTTTCCTGCACACGAGGCGGGAATGTTAGCGCCTAGTCCGCACAGAGCGGTTGTGAGGGCTGAACGACCTAACAGCTACACGGCCCCAACCTGGAGCCGGGGCCCCGGCGGTCACGGAAGTGTTGTTTCCCGCGGACTTCGCCCCACTGGTAACCACGGAGAGGAACCGCCCCCATCTGACAGCCTAGAACTCTGCAGGGACTACCGATCACTGCCCTGTGTCCAGCTAAGTAACTACCAGGTTCCAAGTTGCACTGCTGTCACAGAGGAGCCAATTCCTACTACTTAAAATGAAAACTCTGCAATGCCTGCCACTTGGTAATGCAGCCAAACTCAGCGGGGCCCACAACCAACTTCGCGGGACTCTATTCCGTTATTGAAGTGCTTTCAACAGTCAGTGGCATTGTAACCATACTGCAAGGTGACGGAGGGCAGTGACACTTGTGGTGAACCCAGCGTGACATATGGAGACGCTGGATCACCAGGTTGTTCACCTGAAGCCAATGTAACATTCCGTATCAACCACACTCAAGAGGAAAAAAAAAAATTAAGTTTTTATTTATTTATTTTGAGAGAGCCAGGGACAGCGCCAGCGGGGGGGAGCGGGGGGGGGGGGGCAGAGAGAGAGAGGGAGAGGATCCTAAGCAGGCTCCACGCTGTCAGCGCAGAGCCCGATGCAGGGCTCGAACCCATGAACGTGACATCACGACCTGAGCTGAAATCAAGACTTGGGCGCTCAACCCGCTGAGCCACCCAGGCGCCCCTCAGAAGAAAGTTTTTAAGGCTTTCAAGCAATTCAATGGGGTTTCGTTTTTAAAATTTTTTTTTAATGTTTATTTATTTTTGACAGAGAGAGAGAGAGAGAGACAGACAGAGCATGAGTGGGGGAGGGGCAGAGGGCGAGGGAGACACAGAATCTGAAGCAGGCTCCAGGCTCCGGGCTGTCAGCACAGAGCCCGACGCGGGGCTCGAACTCACAGACCGTGAGATCATGACCTGAGCTGAGGTCGGATGCTGAACCGACTGAGCCACCCAGGCGCCCCAATGGGGTTTCGTTTTTAAATCTCTCTAGAGATGCCAGAATCGGCGGTCACCTATGTGTGCCCCAGCCTCACGAACCCTGAAGAGCACCATTCCTCCTCGGGGTCCCCCAAACCAGTACCGGGTGCTCCCGTGTGGTCTTGCGAACCCATCTCCCAACTCCAGATCCAAAACTGAGCATGCTCACCTCAGGGGTAATCTCGGGGGGGTGTTACGGACTGAAGGGTCAGGTGCCCCCACCTTCACCACCAAAATGTACACGCTGAAGCCCTAACCTCCAGAGAACCAAAAGGAGCTAATTTAGGTTAAGTGGGGTCATAAGGGGATGTGGGGGGGGGGGGAGGCATCCGATCCTATTGGGTTAGTATCTTGATTAGAAGAGACATCAGAGGGCCCCCCTCCCCCTCCCATGTGCCCACAGCAGAACGGCCATGTGAGGACACAGCAAAAAAGGGGCCTTCTTACGATGAGCACGGGGTGTTACACGCAAGCGATGAATCACTAAACTCTACTCCTGAAACAACAACAAGAAAAGGAGGTAGCCTTCTGGCAGGCCGGAAAGAGAACTGTCACCTCTCCAAACCAGGCCGGTCAGAACCCTGATCTTGGAAGCTCAGCCTCCAGACCTGAGAAATAAATTCGTATTGTCGTTTAAGCCACTCGGTCTACAGTATTTTCCTGTGGCAGCCTGAGCGAATACAGTAGGGTACATGCGAGGAGGCAACACCAGATCTTTGTTATTATGTATTCCTTACTTTAAAAATTATAAATACAGGGGCGCCTGGGTGGCTCAGTCGGTTGAGCGGCCGACTTCGGCTCAGGTCACGATCTCGCGGTCCGTGGGTTCAAGCCCCGCGTCGGGCTCTGTGCTGACAGCTGAGAGCCTGGAGCCTGTTTCAGATTCTGTGTCTCCCTCTTTCTCTGACCCGCCCCTGTTCATGCTCTCTCTCTCTGTCTCAAAAATAAATAAATGTTAAAAAAAAAAAATTATAAATACATTGGGGGCACCTAGGTGGCTCAGTCCCTTAAGCGTCCGACGGCAGCTCAGGTCGTGATCTCACAGTTGGCGAGTTCGAGCCCCACATCGGACTCTCTGCTGTCAGCACGGAGCCTGCTTGGGGATCCTCTGTCTCCCTCTCTCTCTCTCTCTCTCTCTCTCTCTCTCTCTCTCGCTCTCTGCCCCTCCCCCACTTGTGCATTCGTGCGCGCTCCCTCTCACTCTCTCCAAAGTGAAAATAAGATTTTTTTTTTTAAAGTTGTACACAGAACTTTTTAAAAAAAATTACAAACACGTTACACCCTGGTAACAGGTTGACGCTGTCAGCCCCATGGGTGCGGGTGTCACATATGGCCGGAGAGGTACCCCCCAGCTCCGGGGAGTTGTCAGAACACCTGCACCTGTCCACCTGCTCTCCACTGACTGCAACACGTTACAGTTTACGTGTGGCCAGACTGCGGTCTTAGATAATAAAATCATTGCCATATTTTCCTTTTTTTTTTTTTAGGTTCATTTATTTATTTTAAGACAGACAGACAGAGGGAGAGAGAGAGAGAGAGAGAGAGAGAGGGGGCACAGTGTGCACGTGTATGTGTGAGCAGAGGAGGAGCAGAGAGAGAGACAGAGTGAGAATCCCAAGCAGGCTCTGCATGCCCAGCGTAGGGCCCGATGTGGAGCTTCATCTCGTGAAGCGTGAGATCACGACCTGAGCCGAGATCAAGAGTCGGGTGCTTAACCCAGTGAGCCGCCCAGGGGCCCCAAGAATCATGACCATATTTTCTATGGAGACAAAGAATGATAATGACAACCACAGCACTGGGCTCACTGGCAATCTTACTGCTAGAATGTCAGCCCCGTGAGAGCAGGACTGTCTGTTTTGCTCACTGCTGTACCTCCAGCACTCACAATGGGCTAGCAATGGGCACATAGTACATACTCAATAAATACATACATATTAAATAAATGATGGGATTACGTTGCTAAAACATGCCTTACCTTTCCAGACCATCATGTCTGCGGATTTTTCAATTGTGGAAACAACTCTCTAAGCCTCTTTTAAATTTTTACAAATGAAGATTTGTACAGATTTGAACATTTACCCAATTTGCGTATACTTTCACATGGTCGATACTACTAATTATTATTCAGCTAACTCTGGTGTCTGAGAGCAATCGAAAGAAAGGTAGTCATGAATCAATGGGATGCTCTCATATGCGTGAGTTCCTTTTGTCTTATTCTCTTGTATGGCCCTTCATACTTCTCCCCAGAGTCTGAAGACGTAGCTAAGCATGTAAGAGACACTTTTATTTGACAAATCCGAAACTGACCCTTTGGCTCAAACTCTCCTACATTTGGAGTCAAAACCTCAAAGCAGAACCCTTAATTGTTCCTGAATTGTTTCTATCAGTATTGGGCTTGGCTCTCTAACCAGAGTTCTATAAGTTCCCTAAAGAACAAAAGCTCATTCGTTCATCAAATATTTACTGAGCACCTACTATGGGCCGTCCATTGTGCTGGGCACTGGGGCACAACAGTGAGCAAAGGAGACCTGATTCTGCACAGCACTTATCAAGAACCATGGGGAGATAATTACACACAAGTATGTGTGTAATTATAAATGTGGTGCCTCACACTAAGTGGTTTTCAACATTTTTTTTTAAGTAGGCTCCACGCCCAACATGGGGCTTGAACTCACAACCGTGATATCAAGAGTCATATGGTCTACAGTCTGAGCCAGCCAGGCACCCCTCAACCATGTGTTTAATGCAAATTGCCTACACACACCCCAGTTCAGAAACACTTTATAATAATTCGTCTCCCAAATCTTTTTGAGTCAAGAACACATAACCACCTGGGACGCCGGGGGGGGGGGGGGGGGGGGGGCGCTCAGTCTGTTGAGTATCGGACTTCAGCTCAGGTCATGATCTCACAGTCCTTGAGTTCAAGCCCCACATCGGGCTCTGTGCTGACAGATCAGAGCTTGGAGCCTGCTTCTGATTCTGTGTCCCCCTCTCTCTCTCTGCCCCTCCCCAACTCATTCTCTCTCTCTCTCAAGAATAAACAAAAAAAAAAAAGATTCCTTCTCCCCCTCTCCCTCTGCCCCTCCCCTGCTTGTGTGTGCACTCTCTCTGGGGGGTGGGGGGGGAGGGGGGAAAGGCACATGTAACTACCAATCAGATTTCCTGATCAGCAAAAGATTCTGCAGTCACTCCACAGTTAACAGCAGCCTGCACAAAGGGAAGAAGTCTGACATCGGATTGACTTACAGAGCCAGATGATAGGTAAATGCACAATTTCCAGCAGGTTTTTGTCTCTGTCTTTTTAAAAGAGCTTATAGACTCTCAGCTGACCTTCACAGATTCGCGGTTCATCAAAATCACCCAGAGGGTTTATTAAACCAGGTTGCTGCCCCCCCCCCCCCAGGGTTTCTGAGTCCATCTAGGCAGGGGCCTGAGAGTCTGCACGTTGTACAAGTTCCCTGGCGACAGCGAAACTGCTGGTCCTGGGACTAACAATTTGAGAACTACCCCCTTAGACTAAAAGACAGACCTTATCGTGAACAAAGTTAAAGTTCAAGGACAAGATCTTCCACATTACCCAGGTCAGGCTGCTCAGGTGACAGACTAGAGCAGGAGCCCAGGGAGAACCGACCCTCTCAAGGTCAAAAACGAGCAAGTCAGACAGTTTCTCTAACTCTCGAGTCACCGGCCTTTGTGTCACACCAGCCTCCTGGAAACACCCCCCCCCCTTCTGCTGAGCCCCCGAGGACATGCTCTTCTCATTGGAAAAACTCCTCGTCAAAAACACAGGGGTATGATGGGCCATTATGTCTTAGACCTCAAAGACATCCAGCAGGCTTGCAGTGGGGGGAGTGGGGGGAGTGAAAACAACCACAACTGACCAAATGTTGACAATTGTCGAAGCCGGATGATGATCACAGAGAACGTTGTACTGGTTCCCCGCTTCTGTACATGTTCAAAGTTTTCCTATTAAACTAGGTGACGGATACCAGTTGGATCAAGACTTGTCACGGCACATCTCTGAGAGGCCTGGGGTCTCTCACGTGGCCCCTGAGACGTACTTCCCTCCTCCCAAAATATTTTGACATGCCAAGCCTTGGCTGAGCACTAGAGTGATTCACACAAAATTAAGATGCACATTTCTGTCTTCCAGAAGCCCATCGTTCGGTGGAATAAATAAAACGCATATTATCGTGTTACAGGTACTGATGAACGGCAGAGACAATTAAGAGTGAACTAAGAGATTAACTGAACTGAGCAAGACTGCATCCTTTTCCAGAAAGGGAAAGGATATCCCAGAAATTACACTTTTTTTTTTGCCTAAGAGCAGTCGCATTTTAGAAACGTGTATGACCATCATCATGTGTGTTCTATTAAAATGAAAAGACATCAAGTGGAAATAACAGGGAAAAACCAAGAATCTGTTAGACAAATAAATTAGTATTTTTTATACAATATAAAATTATTCAAAATGACAATATGAAAGAAATGATAGGCAATATCAACTTTTATTTTTATTTTTTTATGTTTATTTATTTTTGAGAGAGAGAGAGAGAGAGAGAGAGAAGAAGAGAGAACGAGCAGGGGAGGGGCAGAGAGAGAGGGAGTCACAGAATTTGAAGCAGGCTCCAGGCTCCGAGCTGTCAGCACAGAGCCCGATGTGGGGCTCGAACCCACAAACCGTGAGATCATGACCTGAGCCGAAGTCGGATGCTTAACCGACTGAGTCACCCAGGGGCCCCAATACCCAGAACTTTTAAATGAAAAAAGATACAAAGTAACATAACACATATACCATATAACATGTAATGTTGAGCAATGTTTAGAAGCATATAAAATTTAGTTTTAATACCAGAAAAAATACACCAAAATGTTAACAGTAATTATATCTGAATCACAGATTTCTGCTTTTTTAACTCTTCTGTATATTCTTAAATTATATATCACAAATATACATTACTTCTATAATAGCCTTCCCCCTCCTGTATTTTTTTTTCCTCCTGTATTTTTTTTAATTAGCTTCAAAGTACAGCAATCTATCTGTATATCCAGAAACAGACCCAAAAAGCCAAGAGGGCCCATTAAGCAGTGGATGAGCTGAGAAGATTAACTGCCTGGAATCTTTTTGAAGAGATTAGAGGTCCATGAGCCCTCTGAAATGGCCAGGCCAGAGTTCCATGAGCTGCCCTTAGCCAGCTGTCATGGCCAGTTGCCCCCATGAAAGCCCTAGAGGCTTCCTTTCCCAGAATGGACCAGAACCCAGGAATCACGGGGGGGGGGGGGGGGGGGGGGGGGGGAAAGCGTGATTATTAAAAGCAGGCTCCCTTTCCCCACTTGGTGCATGAACGGTCCGTGCCACAGTCTTTGTTGCAAGTCCTGGTCCCTCTAGATTCTGATAACCGCCTGGGCACGGTGCAGGGGGGTGGCACAGCAGGGCAGGGGAGCAGGGGCCCTGCCCTCTCTCTTTAAGCTGCAGTTTGTCTTCTCATTCTGATTGTTTAAACTTTTACTAGCCCTACTTTGAGATGGCCTCGGAACACTCTGAAATTGCTAAATACTTCAAATGCTGAATCCACAAAATGGACACAATGTTCTTAAAAAGGGGATTTCTAATGTCAAGCATAATAGTAGCTCCAGAATAAATACCTACAACACGATAGGGCGTTAATAAGTTGCTCACTAAATGAAAGACAGAGTGGTCACCTTCACGTTAAGCACAGAAACCTTTAGACAGGCTCTAAGAGATTATAAACTCTCCTGTTAACAATTCCAAGACAGGGGCACCTGGGTGACTCAGTCGGTTAAGCGTCCAACTTCAGCTCAGGTCATGATCTCATAGTCCATGGGTTCGCCCCGTGCTGACAGCTCAGAGCCTGGAGCCTGCTTCCGATTCTGTGTCTCCCTCTCTCTCTGCCCCTCCTCTCTTTCTCTCTCTCTCTCTCTCCCTCTCTCTCTCTTTCTCTCTCCCTCAAAAATAAATAAACATTGAAAACAATTTTTTTCAATTCCAAGACAAAAATACGCATATTTAAAGCATAGCTTCAAATTACCCACCCAGTAAGATAAAGGTATTGGCCCAACTGCCTATTTTCACTAATTAAAAACACTTAAACCACAAACAAACCATTTAAACCATCTGCAATAATGAGAAAGTCCAGGATGGAAATTCAGCTTCCACCTGAGCTTCCTTCTTAAGCCATAAAGAACGCTTGTTCTAGAATGAACAGCAGCACCCCTCATCCACTCCTGTGGGGAATCAACACTGTCACAGACCACACTGCAAATTTTAAATGCACCAGATTTCAGCGTGCAAAGACTGGCAGAAATATTTCCTCACCTGGGTTTCACTTCACTGTTTCGCATTTTAAATTTGGTTTTCATTTCCTAAAAACAAACTTTTTGAAGCCAGTCAAAAACCTGTGCTCTGGAAGCAATGGGTTGGTTACAAGGAATTCGTCAAATCTGCCCGGAGATTGAAGACATTCTAAGAAAAGTAGTTAAAGGTGGGGCTCTGATTGGCCTTTAAAACTTCCAATAACATTTTCCTACAAAGTGCTGCAAACCGGGCGACTTTAACACAACATTTAAGTAAGACAAAGCTCAGAACCTCTCCAGATCTCCTCCTAACACCTCGTGTTAAGCACAGAGATTAAAATGCTCTCCCTGGGAATCGACGTTTTCAAGTGAAATTTACACATTTACCGTTTCAAAGATATCCTAAGAACACCCCTCAAGCCCATAGCGACACTTACCTCTATAGCGAGAGTCTAGTCAAGAAAAGTTTCAGTTTACAAATTCACTAGTCCCTCCTTCCTGCTGGTCCTCACGACCGGGGATCAAAAAAGGGTTGACAGCAAAATGGCCCAGCATCCTTCCCAGTGAATGGCGGGTCGCCCCGGCCTCCACACCGGCCTGGCGCCCCGGCGGCCACACACACACACACACACACACGCACGCACACACACACACACACACGCACACACGCACTTTCTCGGACTTCAGGAAACCAGCCTTTGTTCCCAAGACGCAAAAACCTGGGCTCCAGCGACTAGGCCCCCGCCTCCCCGCAACCGGCCTCTCCGAGCGTCCCAGGCCGGTCTGGGAACAAGCCCCATTTTCTCCCGTGTCCCAAGGGCTGGGGACACGTGGCTGCCACCTGGGGCTCCAGCTTTCTAAACACACACACGCCGACACCCACTCCCGCACGCCCCGAAAGGAGGGATCGCCGCCGTCATTGTCATCTGGCCGAGCTGTGCCCCGCGGAGCGCGCTCTCCAACTTCCACGATCTCACACGGGCGCACGCGCGCGCGCGCACACCAGGCGGCGGCGCCCAGGGCCCACGTGCCCTCGAGGGCGCCCCGCGACCCTCCCGCGACCCCCCCCCACGCGGGCGCAGGCCGGGAAAGCGCCCGCGTCCGCCCGCGCCCTGCGCCCCCCGCCCCCGCGGCCCCGCTCCGGAGCCCGGCGCCCGGCCGGCGGGACGGCTCTCACCTCGGCCTTTGTCCTCCCGCCGACGCAGCCCCGCTCCGGTGCGACCGCCGCCGTCGGAGGGCCGGCCCAGCCTCCCCGCCGCGGTCCCACCCACAGCTGCCGGGCTCGGGGCCGGGCGGGGGGCGCTCGGCAAAGCCCGGAGCGGCGGAGCGCGGCCCGCGCCGGGGACGCGACCCCTGACCCCGGCCGCCGCCCGCCGCCCCCCGCCCCCCCGCCTGAGTCCACTTCTCCGGGTCTTCGGGCCGACCGCGCGGCAGGGACGCGCGGTGGGCACGGCCGCCCCGGGACCCGGGCTGGGGAAGGGTCGCGCGCGGTGTGGGCGGCGTCCGGCGAGGGGTGTGGGCCACGCGGCAGGAGCCAGCCCCCGCGCCGGGAGTTCGGGCCCCCGCGGCACCCCGGCCCCCTCGTTCCCCACCCCCGCGCCCGGATCCCCGCGCCCAGCGAGGCCGGTGGGAGGGTCAGCCAACGGCTCTGCCCGGCGCCGGCGTCCACCTCGAGGAAATAAGCAGGTCCCCACCTGAAGCGCCCGGCACCGGCCGGCCCCGCGCCCTGGAAAGGTCGCTTTCTTCTCGGTCCTCCCCGCGGGCCCCCTCCCCGCATTCCCGCGTGACCCAGACCTGGAGCCCCTCCGGCCACCGCGGACATCGCGGGGCGGGTGGGGGGATCTGGACACAAGTGGGAAGAACCCGCCGAGAACAGAGGTCATTTTGTCGCTTGGGACCCAGGCGCCCGGAGGAGACAAGGCAAGTGTGGGAGGCAGGGAGAGAGGAGTCTAGACCTCCAGGGACACCCCCCTCCCCCCACGTCGGCGCCGGGACTGAGCCCTGCAGAGGGTCCTGTCGACTGGGTCTCCCAGCAGGTACCATGCACCCCCCCCTCCCCACCCGACTGCGCCCATCTCCCGCAGCGCTGCCCGCCCGCTCTAACAGCCTGACTGGTGGACCCTGGTCCCCAGAAGCCCGAGTCAGCCAGAGGCCCACGAGGGGCTCCGCCTGAGGCCCGCAGAGCAAGAGGAAGATTCTGGAAGTACAGGCTCCTGTAGGTGGCACCCAGGCACCTTTGCCCTGGCACCCTCCCCACGCCCGGTCAGAAGAATGAGTGAATAAAGGAGGGAATGAAAAAGAAGGAACCTCAAATAAGACTTTGTAGATGTCGCTGGCGGCTGGTGCAGAGGCAGCCTGAGGGATGAGCACAGGGCTGGAGGCTTCTTTCCTCTTTTCAGCAAATGTCGTCGCCCCTGTGATTTCAGGAACCTGTGAGGTGCTGCACAGGAGCCGGAGGGCCTGTCCTGGACCCTCCCTGCCCCTCACCTCCATGCGTCGCCAGCGAGGCCTTGGGCCTATGAGTCACTGTCCTCTAGGACTGGACAGTCACAGCCACCCAGCTGGGCAGTTAACTGAGGAAATGACAGAATGAGGGGACAGCTCCCAGCAAATGCCAGCACACAAGCAGGGCCTCAGTAAAGACGCTGACTGAATCAATCGTGGCAGATCTGTAATCTGAATGGCAACACCATCATTTTCCTCATTGTGAAATATTTCAAACACACTCTGGAGAGGCGACGTCATGAGCCCTCCCTGTGTGCCCAAGAACCAGCCAATCCTAACATCTTGCCATACTTGCTTCGGATGTTCGCGTACAAAATAAATAATATCACAATACAGTTAAAGCCCCTGGGCAGCCCTCCGTGATCCCAGTTCCTTCCTCCCCAACCCCCTCTCCCAGTACTCTCCTACGACATGCCATCCACATTTCTATACTATTAACTACGTATGCACGCGTTCGTGAACTATATGTAACACGTTTACCGGTTCTACAAACTTTCTGGGTATTATCGCACCCTATGTTTTGTTCCGTAATCCGGTGGGTTGATTTTATAATGTTTTGCTCAATGTTATGGTTGTAAGAGCCACCTGGTCATTCACGGAGCCCTACCTGATTCATCTTAACCGCTAAATGGTATTCCATTGTATGGCTATGGCACAATTTACATGCACGTTCTTCTGTTGATAGATATCAGCGCTGATTATGATATGGTTATAAACAAGACTGTAATGGGGCCTGGGTGGCTCAGTCAGTTAAGCGTCCAGCCTCGGCTCGGGTCATGATCTCACGGTTTGTGGGTTCGAGCCCCACGTCGGGCTCTGTGCTGACAGCCTGGAGCCTGGAGCCTGCTTCGGATTCTGTGTCTCCCTCTCTCTCTGTCCCTCCCCCATTCATGCTCTGTCTCTGTCTCTCGAAAATAAACATTAAAAAATAAATTAAATAAATAAAGACTAAAAAACAAGACTGTAGTGAACATTCTTGGAATTGTATTTGTGTTTCTAGAGTATAGCCCATTTTCAACCCAGTAAAAACATGTACAGAATAACTGTGTTGAGTTAACAGTAACCAATATGTTTGCTCTGTGGTTTAGGTACTGCAATTGCTAAACCAGCAATCACTGTAAGAAATGCCCTTACTTTTTTTTCCCCTTCCATTTTGACAGCTTACAGTTTATCAAGCAAATAAAATCCTACAGAACCGAGGTCAGCACACTTTTTTCTTAAAGGACCAGAAGTAAATATTTTATGCTTTGCCAGCCAAAAGGCAAAATCTGTGCTGTCTTTTATATAAGTACTTTAAAATATAACCTTTTAAAAATGTAAAAGAAAAATTATCTCACGGGCCATTAAAAATTTTTTAGGACCAGGGGCATCTGGGTGGTTCAGTCGGTTAAGCGTCCAACTTCAGCTCAGGTCATGATCTCGCAGTTCGTGAGTTGGAGCCCCGCGTCGGGCTCAGTGCTGACAGCTCAGAGCCTGGAGCCTGCTTCAAATTCTGCGTCTCCCTCTCTCTCTGCCCCTCCCCAGCTTGCACTCTGTCTCTCTCTTTCTCTGTCTCTCAAAACTAAATAAACATTAAAAATTTTTTTTTCTAGGACCAAAACAAAAACAGGCAGCTGAGTGCATTTGGCCCATGGGCCATAGTTAGTTTGCCTATGTCTTGTTATAATAACATCATTCCTTTCTTTGAAATCCAACATTAAAAAGGAAGTCACTTTTAATAAAGACAAAAATAGGGGTGCCTGGGTGGCTCAGTCAGTTAAGTATCCGACTTCGGCTCAGGTCATGATCTCACAGTTTGTGAGTTCGAGCCTCACATTGGGCTGTGCTGACAGCTCAGAACCTGGAACCTGCTTCGGATTCTGTCTCTCTCTCTCTCTCTCTCTCTCTCTCTCTCTGCCCCTCCCCCGCTCGTGCTCTATCTCTGTCTCTCAAAAATAAATAAATGCTAAAAAAAAAAATTTTAATAAAGACAAAAACATAATTTGGCTCACCAGAAGGATCAAAGCAAATATGAGATCACTACCTGGGAAAAATTCTTAGAAACATGTCCCATACCTTAGCTGAATGAATACAACGACTTTGGAGAAACCATTTAATCCTATCCTTAAAATCTACAACAAATTTTAGAAATGCATAGGCTCCTCCCAACTAAGAATTAATTAGACAAGACATGAGATCCGACGAAAAAGTTGAGTGTTGTTTTGCTGCTTAATGAATCATCTCTCCGTTCCTAGTTTATTGATTTAAACACTAGCACACAAATCCGAACGATTAGATTTGTTGCCTGAACCGAACCTGACCCGCTTACTTTATGTGTCTTTATCGAACTTGAACAGAAAGTAATTTCAAGATATTTTCTCAAATGAGGAGAATCAACCTCGTTTACCATGGGGTTGAGAAGAATGAGAGCAAACTAAAAATCTGTGGTGGCCAGCCTGAAACTCACAAAGGGGCTGTTAATCCCCAAGCCCATTCAGTAAGCAAGGTTCTCGCAGAGGCCACGGGGTCGGGAAGGCAATTAGACATGGCTTCTGGGCACATTTGTTTCCCTGCCCAGCATTATCCTGAGGAATCATACGCATCCACTTCTCGCACACCTACACACACACACACACACACACACACACACACATACACACATTCTTCTATCCTTCGCACATACGCATCGTCCCACACGCAAGTGCGTGAGTCTATGCATGTGCTAACACGTGTACCCCTTACCCACACTGCTTTCTGAAATGCACACAGCACACGTGCTTCAGACATACCTATGGCTCTTTTTCACATACATTCACATCTCTCATACCTGTGCTCCTTCCCAGAGACCACCAAATACTTCTCTCCCTTTCACACACACCCGCCTTGTCACACAGACAGTTCTCCCCTCGGGACACGCATTCTCCCCGTGCCCATATTCCTCCCGCTTCTAGCACAGGCAACTCTTTGCCCGCCTTGTGCTTTCCGGCTTACACCCATTTTCCCACAACGTCCCCCCCGATGCGCGTGTACTCTCTCACACGTTTTCATATCTACGTGTATTTGCTCATCTGGCCGCACGTACAGATGTATACACAGTCCCCTTCCTTTCCTGCTTTGGCACAAGTGGCATCGGCTTGCGATCACATTTAGCCCAACCGCCCAAGGGAAATGCCGCAGAGTGGAATTGGGATGGAGCCTTTGGAAGCCCCCATCTGTGCCTGTCAAGCCGCTTAGAATCATTTGTTATCAGCCTGCCACGTGTTTCTACATAAAGAGCACTTCTAAATTACTTAAAGTTTAGTCTCTGACAATAAATATTTCTGTAACCCGGTCTGTGTTCACTATCGCTTTCTGTGGAGAAAATGTTCCTCTGGCATAGTAACTGCTTTCAACTTGCTTAAATCCCCCCAATATGTGTGTGGCTAGGTGCATTGGTTCGTTTGTGTCGCCGTGAGAAAGTCCCACAGACCGGGTGGCTTCAACCACGGAAATGTATCATGTCACAGTTCCGGAGGCTAGCAGCCCACAGTTGAGGGGTCAGTCCGGGTGGCTTCGGCTGAAGACTGTGAAGGGGTATCTGTCCCCGTCCCACCATCTCTGGTTTGTGGATAGCTGTCTTCCCTCCATGTGTCTGTCCAAATTTCCTTTCTCCTAAGGACACCAGTCATTGAATTAGGACCCACTGTAGGGACCTCATTTTAGTTTGATTACCTCTGTAAAGACCCTTTCTCCAAATAAGGAGGGTTGGGGGTTAAGACTTCAACTTACGAATATGGAAAGAAGCAGGAATAAGAAACGCAAGTCAACCACTAATGGTTCAAACCAGAGATGCCAAACTCTTCCTTGATCAGTCGTCCATCGGAACCCTAGATGTGGCCAGGGCTTCGTTTGGAACCTTAAACTCGGATCCAACTGCACCCACTCTCTTCTCCACTTCCATTTATTTATTTCTTTAATATTTATTTATTTTTGAGAGACACAGAGACAGAGCTGTAGTGGGGGCGGGGCAGAGAGAGAGAGAGGGAGACACAGAATCGGAAGCGGGCTCCAGGCTCCGAGCTGTCAGCACAGAGCCCGACGCGGGGCTCGAACTCACAGACTGTGAGATCATGAGCTGAGCCGAGGTCGGAAGCTTAACTGACTGAGCCACCCAGGTGCCCCCCTCACCTCCATTTTAGCGGGGATATCGAGCACCCAAAATTCAGATGCCCTTTTCGATGGACTCCCTGAGGCGAAACTGCTCCACCTAGTGGAGAGTCGAGACGCTACACTTCGGCAAACGACAGACCAGCTTGTAAGGCGACCGCTAGCAGGTTGATATCAAATGCGTGGTGGATAAAGGAAAGAGTCAGACGAGCAAAACAAAGTTGGTGCAACTGATACATTTCACGCGGGTAGTGCATGGAAGGTGAACATTTAAGTAGAACACATCTAACAATGAGACACTAGTAAGCAAACTAGATGGCAGTTATATAGAATTCAGGTGGAATGCAATAACTCAACTTGGATGAGACTTTCTTTTAAAACCCGGTTGCAACATAGGCACAGACTAAGAGTTTCACGCTGGACCTTCATAATCAGGAAATATGAAATTATATAAAAGTTTGCGATGCCCTGCTCCCATGTATGTATAGAAAGAAATCACTCTGTATAGAAATATCACTATGTATAGAAATGAATCACTCTGCCAATTGTGCAGCAAGGTTTAATAAGCCACCATCGTCATCGCTAATGGCATTTCCAGAACACAATTACATAGAGCTGAAGACAATATAAATGATACAAATAGTATCACTTGTAGATATTGGGACCCATCACACTTCTTCCTTCTCTTTTTCTCCAAAAAATACCTCTGGGCGTCTGGGTGCCTCAGGGGGTTGAGCATCCAACTCCGGCTTAAGTCATGATCTCGCAGTTTGTGGGTTCAAGCCCCACGCGGAGCTTTGCACCGATAGCACAGCGCCGGCTTCGGATTCTCTCTCCTCTCTCTGCCCCTCCCCCACTCATTCCCCACCCCCCAAGAATTTAAACCTTAAACATTAAACATTTTTTAAAAAAATAGAATACCTCTTGGGAGTTTATTCCTCTAAGAATGTAATGGTATAATGTACACCATGCACATTACAAATATGTATAAAACACCTGGATTGTTGTCATGTATCCCCAAATCCTATGTATAACTCATGCAACTGACATGTCAGACTTTTAGCCCCAATGATTTAGCATCAGCAAAGAAAAATTACTATTCTGGTGGTTGGTAACTTCTTGATGTATAACTTCTTTCTATTCAGAAGAACAAGGATGCCTTTGTTGAGAAACGTATGAATACAAAGTGAACAGTGCTATTTCTTAAGGGCCAAGTGAAAATTTTATCTGCTTTATCTTACTTTGCACGCCCTTAGCTCTTGCTAGAGGGAGTGTAAATCGATTCAACTTCTTTGAAAGACCATTTGACAATAGGTAACAAAAGCACCAGGGCGCCTGGGTGGCATGGCGCAGGCAGTCAGTTAAGCATCCAGCTTCGGCTCAGGTCATGATCTTGCAGTTAATGAGTTCGAACCCCGCATCGGGCTCTGTGCTGACAGCTCAGAGCCTGGAGCCTGCTTCAGATTCTGTGTCTCCCTCTCTCTCTGCCCCTCTCCTGTTTGCACTCTGGTCCTCTCCCTCCCTCTCCCTCTCAAAAATAAACATTTAAAACAATCACCAATGCAACAATCACAATCACAATCACCAATCTGTGAGAGCCTAGTGGTTCACTCCTAGCCACTTACCTTTTGGATATACTCACACCTTGTGTGAAAGGAAGTATGCACAAGATTAGTGCATACTGAGTGTTGTCCCTGGTAGGAAAATATTAGAAGTAGCCTAAGTGTCCAGCCTTGGGGAACAGCATGGGGGATTTATGGTACATACACAAAAAAGAGTGAGAAAAACTTTTATTGCATTGAACAATCTGCAAGATATTTTTCTAGGTTGACAAAATTAATGGTATGATTATTAGTGTGCAAACAAGGGTCAGGGGAAAAAACATAGATAAAATATGGGTGCATAAAACATCCCTGCACGAATGCATAAAAAGCTGGTAGAAAGGCCTTTGCTGCTAAAGGACAGAGTGGGAGAAAGATTTTTTTCACTGTTTACTCTTTTGTACCTTTTCACTTTGGGGCCCTATAAATGTATCGCTTCAAAAAACTAATGTTTGGGGGGATGCTCAGTCGGTTAAGGGTCTGACTTGGGTTTAGGTCATGATCTCACAATTTGTGGGTTTGAACCCCACATCGGACTCTACGCTGACAGCTCAGAGCCTGGAACTGCTTCAGATTCTGTGTCTCCTCTCTCTCCTTGCCCCCCCCCCCGCCCGCCCCGCTCATGGCTCTGTCTCTCTCTCTCTCTCTCAAAAATAAAAATAAACATTAAAAAAATAGAATTAAAAAAAATTTTAAATTAAAATTTTTTAAACTAATTATTTAAGTTTATTTATTTTGAGGGGAAGGAAGGGCAGAGAGAGAGGGAGAGAGAGAGAGAGAGAGAGAGAGAGAGAGAGAATCCCAAGGAGGCTCCACACTGTCAGTGCAGAGTCCTACTCAGGGCTTGATCTCCCAAACCATGAGAACATGACCTGAGCCAAAATCAAGAGTTGAATACTTAACTGACTGAGCCACCCAGGTGCCCCCAAAAAGAATATGTTTTGAAAATTTTTTGGGGCGCCTGGGTGGCGCAGTCGGTTAAGCGTCCGACTTCAGCCAGGTCACGATCTCGCGGTCCGTGAGTTCGAGCCCCGCGTCAGGCTCTGGGCTGATGGCTGGGAGCCTGGAGCCTGTTTCCGATTCTGTGTCTCCCTCTCTCTCTGCCCCTCCCCCGTTCATGCTCTGTCTCTCTCTGTCCCAAAAATAAATAAAAAAAAAAAAAAAAAAAAAAAAAAAGAAAAATTTTTAATGTTTTTATTTATTTTTGACAGAGAGAGAGACAGAACATGAGCTGGGGAGGGGCAGAGAGAGAGAGGGAGACACAGAATCCCAAGCAGGCTCCAGGCTCTGAGCTGTCAGCACAGAGCCCAATACAGGGCTCGAACTTGCAAACCACGAGATTATGACCTGAGCTGAAGTTGGATGCTTAACCGACTGAGCCACCCAGAGGCCCCTAAAACGAATATTTTTAATTTAATTTGCCTTGACCAAAATATCTCAAAAACTTAAAACTATTTTTCAATTTGGTATCATAAGTCTGAAACCAATGTGATTAGTCTCTGACATTTAGCAACTTTCTCTTCTTTTAGGGCAGGTATGGTCTACCTTCTGTATTATATAAGTGATATGTAAATACCTAAAAAGATTCCAAGTTAGATAATTGTATTTCTTTTTTCCATACAATTAATTCAAATGGACATTTATGATACATATCCCTACATGCAGAAAATGCAAAAGAAAAATTCAAATAATGCATCTGAATTATTACCAGTGAAACTTTGCTATGATAAGACCTTTAACAAATTGGAATGCCACAGATTTGTGCAAGATGAATTATCAAAAATATGACAGCCTAAGAACAGGTTTTCTTGAAGTGTATTCCTTGTTAATCAAATTTATGAGAATTCCCAATCCTGACGATATAGCATTCTTTCTCCAAAATAAAACTAATTTGGGGCACCTGGGTGGCTCAGTCGACTGGTTAAGCATCCGACTTTGACCCAGGTCATGATCTCGCCATTCATGGGTTTGAGCCCCACTCTGGGCTCCACACTCTCTCTCCCTATATCTCTCCCTCTCTCTCTGCCCCTCACTCACTCGTACTCTCTTTCTCTCAAAAATAGATACATAGATAGATAGATAGATAGATAGATAAAATTTTAAAAAACTAATTTTAAATCTACAATATTTAAGAAATGCCAAGAAAATTAGTATTCATACAAAAATCAGGCAGGAAGAAAAATAGAAGTTGCTAAACTTATCAATAACCTGATAATTCTGGATCAAAACCAATCCATTGTCAAAAGTATGCTTGGAAGTCTCATGGCAACATGGTATTATATTTCGGGGTGCTATGCTTTGCTAGACTTCACGTTTCAAGGCAAGCATAGTAAAGGTGTTATTTCTCCCAAGTGCTATTTGGTTGTTGATAATGTAATGTACCTATTGATAGTGAAATATTATGAAGGCATCAGTCCAGGTTTCAGGGCTCATCAGACGACACAGGGGGAGGAGACTGGGGTGCTAGCCTCATCTGGGGGTTCGGGGAAGGCTGTCTGAGGGAGCATCAAAGGGAAATGTTCTAGCAAAGAAAACAAGGTGTGAGAGGGCTCAGCAGGGACGGAAGAAAGGTTTTGAGGGAAGGAATAAAGATCTCTGTGGCTGTAGCCAGAGACAGCAGTGCCCCCCAAAGGGCCCATGATGGGGACAGGGCGTGGGACCTGCCCTCCCCAAGGGCAGTGGGGGAGACAGCCAGGCAGGCAAGTGACCAGCGTGCAGGGGAAATATACTAACCTCGGGTGACGCACGAGCAAGCCCACCGGCAGATTCAAGCAGAGGAGGGATGAGATCAGATCTGTGCCTTAGAAAGATTTCTCCAGCGATGTGAGGTCAAGTCAACCCCCCCAACCCCCCCGGGCCAAAAAAAGGCGATTGTTAATTTGACAGTGATAGCGTGGCGTCCCTTGTAGGTGGGGGGATGGAAGACGGGGAAATGAATTAGGAAGCAGTGATAAAGGCCCTGGAACAATGAGGAGGAGGGCAGCAGCGGGGCAGTGGGAGTCGGGAGGGGGGAGAAACCGAAGCTCCTGGCCTTTGTTGCTCCTCATTGGAGCCCACTGAGGCGCGAGCCCATGGATCATCTCTCCCACAGCAACTTTTTGACGAGCCTTCATGGGGATTTGCCCTTGTGGGTGGATTTGACTGCGCTTGCTTTTTTGTTTCCTTTCGGAGGCGGGAGACAAATGCGGTTGCTAAGCGGAGGGACCAAATCCGTGAGGCTGGGCCAAGGCTCTCATGGGCTCGTGTCTTCCTGGGAGCTCTCGGGGAAAGCTCGTCCAATTCTGAGCAAAAACCTCCAAGAGTTCACTGCACCTCTCTTGGTTCCGTTGGGATGTCATCGTAGAGCCATTTGCAATCGCTGGAGAGGGAGCTTGGAGGCTGGATTGGAAGAGACCCTGCGGAAAAGGGAAGTTCGTGCAGGTGCTGAAGGTCGTGCGTCGAGGCTTGCTGTCCCTTACCCCTCATGCAAGCGAATTGCAGGGACGCTCGCCCCCAGCTTACCAGCGCACAGACTGACGGTCCTAGAAGTGAAGTCACCTGCCAGTGAGGGCTAGTCAAGGTTGTTGTGGGACCCACATGGGCCTGGGGCTGCCTGCCCCTTCCTCCAGGCCACCTTCTCCTCTTCCGGCGTCTGTCCATCTGTCCATCTCATCGGTGCTCCTCTCCTGCCAAGTGTGTTTTCTGGCACATCATCTCACCTCCTTTTTTTTTTTTTTTTTAATGTTTATTTATTTTCAAGAGAGAGTGCGTGCACACACAGGGGAGGGGCAGAGAGAGACGGGGACAGGGGATCTGAAACAGTCTGTGCTGACAGCTGTGAACCCGATGGGGGGCTCGAACTCACCAATCTCATCCTGACCTGAGCCAAAGCCACACGCTTAACCGACTGAGCCACCCAGGCTCCCCTCATCTCACCTTCCGAAGAGGGTGCTGATCTGGAGAGGAAAAGGCCAGCATTGGAGTTGCAGTTCTGCACCTTTTTGATCTTAGGCAGGTCACTCAACCTCTCAGTTCTGTTCGTTCTCCTGTGAAAGGAGAGGGTTTTGCTACGTGATCGTCAGGACCGCTTCCTGCTCTGACTCAGACCATATGACACACAGAAAACTAACGGGGAACAGTCCTTGCTGGCATCATTTCTCCTCTGCCATCCTGTACACAGGCCCCTTCTTCCTCCACCTGTCATAGGAGGGGATGCACGCAGAGAAACTGCAAGCCAGCCGTGGACCAGAGCAGGGATCTACAGTGTCATCCACAACCTCACCTTGTTTCCCAAGTCACTGTCCTCCAGGGTGCCTCACCCACCCCATCCGTCTATAGCATATGGCTGAGCACATGCACTGTCTCTAAAATCTGCAATTCTGCCGTCTTCCCTTAGCCCCAGCAGGTGACCTAGGCTTCGCAGACCATGGACTCCCTCCACTTTCTGCCAAAACTACCTTCCAGGCTTGCCTGCCTCTGTCCTGACACTGTCCTCCTGTCCCTGCGAGAGTGGGGTCCCTCCTCTGGCCTCTGCTTCCCTCCTTCCTTCTGTATCGCACCCCCAGGAGCGCCCTCAGACTTGTCTCCTCCGTTGGGTTTTCAGTACTTCCCTTCCTCCTATCAACTTCCCTTCGTTGTTATCAACATTGAGAAACTTGGGTCTCTTCCACCTTAAAAAAAAAAAAAAAAGAGAGAGAAAGGAAAGGAAGGAAGGGAAGAA
>NW_026057579.1:31601818-31639949 GCF_023721935.1 Panthera uncia
GGAAGGAAGGAAGGAGGGAAGGAAGGAAGGAGGGGAGCAAGGAGGGGAGGGAGGGAGGGAGGAAAGGGGAAGGGAGGGAAAAAACCCTATCCCTTCTTTTAATCTCTAAAGCACTCATAGCCCAGATTCATCTTCCATCTCCCTGGCTACTCTCTTAATTAGTGCTGTTGTTTAATTTAAAAACAAAAGCAACACGTGCTTAAACAGTTGTGATAGCGGGGCACCTGGGTGACTCAGTTGGTCAAGCTCCTGACTTTGGCTCAGGTCAGGATCTCCCCAGTCATGATTTCAAGCCCCGCGTCAGGCTCTCTGCTGTCAGGGCGGACTCTGCTTCAAATCCTCTGTCCCCCTCTCTCTCCCTGCCCCTCTGCCGCACACTCTTTCTTCCTCTCTCTCTCTCTCTCAAAAGAATAAACATTAAAAAAAAAAAAAACAAACAAACAGTTGTGATAGTATTTTCCAGTGCTTTCACCCCTGGCTGTTCTCTGGTTCCACCCTCTGGCTCTGCCCCACCTTCCTGCTCCCTGAACAAATCTTGTCTATTCCCGGACTTCAAGTACCCAGATCACCTCCTTCATTCAGCCCAAGCCTTCCCTTAAACCCGATCAACCCCCAAGCTCTCTGTCCCTTCTACCTCTCGAATCTATCCTTCCCTCCATTTGACTATTGCCGGCACCTTTGGGGCCATCACCAGCCGCCCTTTCAGTGACGGTGACAACCTCTCGTCCATTCTCCTTCCCTCCGATTTGACTCTTTCTGTTTAAGATCTAAAAATGCCTATGCTGGCGTGACAGGTATATGCAGAAAGTTGTAACATCTGGCAAATAATTGGATTACAATGGCAACCTTTGGATTTGATCCTCATTCCCAAAAGGCTGCGTTAGAACGATTAAATTGGCTTCAATTTAGCTGGGGTATCACGCACTTGAAAAGGGGCTGGGGATCAGTTGCTTCATCCGAAAAATAAGGGTTTGGGCTAGACCAGTGCCTCGCAGACTATGCCCAAATCCTCAGAGTTTCTGGTTCTGTAGGTCTGGGGTAGGGCCAAAAACTTTGCATTCCTAACAAGCTCCCATGTGATGGCGATGTTGCGGTCCACAGACCACACTTAGAAGAGCAGTGGACTAGACGATACCTGCGTATTTTCATTTCTTCACCTGCGCTATCCAATATGGTAGCCACCAGATACGTGGCTATTTAAATTAATAGTGTAATTAAATTAAACATTCAATTAAAATTCAGTTCCTCAGACATACTAGCCACACGTTGGAAGGGCTCAGTAGCCACGTGTGTCTGGGCACCATTGTGGGGCATGGTTGATAAAGGGAAGGATATGGTGACTGAAGTCCTGCGAGTCCCCACAGGGCCCCCTCTCTGAGCCTCTGTATCTAATCTGCAACGTAGTCTAGAAATATCTACCTCACAGGGAGATGTGTAAAAAAAAAACACCTGTAATTTCCACGAAATTCCGGTTCCTTTTTTCTTCCTCCTCTGTGCTCCCATAGCATGTGATGCACATTCCAATGGTACTTCTGTGTTCTAGTGATGTGTCTCCCCAGGCTGGGGACAGCTGCAGCACAAAGTAAGGTCCCTGGCAGACTGGACTCCCCTGCAGCACCTCCTCCGTGCCAGGCTCTTGCGCCAACAACGTGTGAATGATTAAGTCTCGCGCTGAAGCCAAGTGTCGTTGCCTGGCTCTCCACAACCGTTCTCGTGCTGTCTTCAGCCCGGAGTCCCTGCCACCCCCATCCTGACCCACACTCCACCTTCACTCACCCAACAGCATCTCTAGCTGGACACAATCTAGGCGGTCTCCAATTATCTTCTCAAGGATCGGCATACCAAATGAACTAATCAGCTATGGAGTCAAATCCTGCCTCGAACCGCCGCCTTCCCCGGGACCCTGGGTGACGTTTGCAATCTCGCTAGTCTTCATTTTCCTAATCTATACATTGAGCGGGAAAACAACTTTCAGTTTTGATATAAGCTTTACATGCGAAAATGCATGCAGAACATTTAGCAGAACACCGAACATATAGCAAATGCTGGCTTATGTCTTTTTATGAAAAACATTTATTTCTGGTCTCCAGGACTTGCCTTCTCAGGGACTCTGGTGGGTATAAAGGCATGTTTTAACCACTCTGGGAAATTCTCCATTCTGCAACAAAATCCAATCTTTTAGACACTTAGCCCTTATGTTACTCTTTATTTCAAGCCATTCATTTAGCAAACATTTACTGAGCTCTTACTATTTATTTGCCACACATTGTGCTAGATGCTGGTCATACAAAGATTATAGAATGCCTCTGCCTGGAGGAGTTTATAATCTAGTGGGGAGCCAACTTCCTCTGGAAGCCTGCCTTGCCCCCCTCCCCCCCCCCCCCAGGCTGGGTAGAAACCCCCGGGGGTCTAACTACCATGAGGCTCAGGGGCTGCCCTCTACCCTGTGCTGAACCACATTGCCTTACCTTTTCATCCCAAATATGTGTTTGTCCTTGTTCTAAGTAAGTTAATTCATTTCACAACAAACTTACTGTCATTATTCCCGTTTAACAAATGAGGAAACTGAGGCACGTTTTAGGATCTTGTAAACTGAATAAGGAGAGAAGCCGGTATTCGAAAACACGTTTTCTGACTCCAGCTTTACACTTTAAATGTTTTAAATGTTCTGTTTATCTGGTTCCTCCATCGGAAGACGAGATTGAGTCTGTGCCAAACTCCGATGGATATCTCCTGTGCCCACCACGATGTCTGACACGACAGATAATCATTTATTTATTCATCAGATGAAAGAAAGGAAACAATAAAAAAGAAAAGAAAGAAAGAGAGAAGAAAGAAAGAAAGAAAGAGAAAGAAAGAAAGAAAGAAAGAAAAAGAAAGAAGAAAGAAAGAAAGAAAGAAAGAAAGAAAGAAAGAAAGAAAGAAAGAAAAAGAAAGACGCTCGTAAGTAGATAATTGCACCACGGTCTGGTTACCATTTACTAAGCATCAACACGGGGCAAGTGCCCGGGGTGTGCAGAGGAAGCTCAAGATTAAATGAACATCCGTGAGCCCAGAAGCTTCAACAATGTGTCCACAACTGCGTTTCCCCCCGCCCCCAAACACACACACCCGCGGCCTCTCTTCTCTGGCCCCGTTCCCTTCTTCTGAAATTCCCGCTCCACCTCTTCCTCCCCCTTGCCATCCTCTCCGTGGATTTCGCGTCCGGGCTTTCCCGAGCTCCGGCCGCGGGAGAGCGTTAGGGCCTGGGAGCGCTCCGGCCGCGGCAGGCATGCGCACTGGGGGCGGCGCACTGCGCATGCGGGAAGATGGCGGGCCTGGAGTCCTGAGAACCGTGGGTCGCCCTGCTCTCCTCCGGCCTGCTCCGTAGCTCCCCAGGTCGTGGGGCAGTGGCGCGTTCGTTCGCGGGCCGGCGTAGGCAGCGGCGCCTCCGAGCAAGCTGCAGGCCCGGTTCGTGCTCGGCCTCCGGGAACCGGCGCGTTGGGGGCGGCGCCCGGCCGGAGCGGGAGAAGGCGGGAGAGCTCGCGGGGTGCGAGGCGAGGGGCGGCCGGCTGGGCAGCATGAGTCAGCAGCGGCCGGCGCGGAAACTGCCCAGCCTGCTGGTGGACCCGGCGGAGGAGACGGTGCGCCGCCGGTGCCGCGACCCCATCAACGTGGAGGGCCTGCTGGTAAGCCCCCGGGGGTGGCTCGTGCCCGGAGCGCCGGGGGCCCTGGCGCGGCGCGGGGCGGGGCGGGGGCGGGTCCCAGGCCCGGCCGCCTGCTCTCGTTTCGCGGGGAAGCCGGACCCACAGTCGTCTGGGTCGTGAGTTCCCTCTGGGCCGGGTTCCTGGCTGCTCGTCGGTCTCCCCGGCTCTCCCGCAGGCTGGTCGGTCATTCACGTGAACTCTCTCGCCTTCCCATTCAACACTTGCTCCCAAACGTGTCGTCAGTCTTACAGGCTGTTACCTCGGGGCTGCGCAGCGCTGTTGGAGAATATTGCCCAGCATCGCGTTGTAAAGCCCTGTTTTTCTACCAGCACTGGATCCTTGCTATATTTCTGCAACGTGTTTGGTTTTTTTTCTTCCTTCTCCTCTCCCAGTCTCTTAACTGCGGCCATTTAAAACCTTGTGCACACTGCGTTTCCCACCCCGCAGCTGCCCATTCAGCAAATTAAGGAAGCTTGTGCTCCCTCCCTGCGTAAGGTTAATTTCCTCTATTCTTGCTCTAGGCTACAAGCAGTATATTATCCTTGGTTCTCAGAGGCGTTGATGAATTCATCATTTTCTGTTTCTCCCCGTGTTTTCAACTTCTCTGCTTGTTTCTTCCCGTAATGACTAAATGTTTGCTGAAGTTAATATTAAGCCCAATCCCCATGGTGACTCAGTCCTCAAAAATAGTTTGTGAGCATAGTCTCATTTAATTCTTCACAGCAGTCCCGAGACATTACTATTCTTGTTCTCCGTTTGTCAAAATAGACTTGGAGATGTTAAGCGACTTGCCAGTGATTAGATCGTGCCTGGGAAAGCCTGGATTTAACCTCACCATGTCCGACCCGTGATGATGAATTCTTGACTACGTACTTAAACTGCGTCCTAAATATTTCCCCATCTCAAAAGAGACTTCCTTTCATTGTAGTTGCCCTTTCACCTACTGTATCTTCCCTCCAAACTTTTCCAAAAAACTGTTTGGATCCCCTGTGTCCACTGCTCACTGTTATTACCACCGGGGAGGGGGTGCTCTGCCCTGAGCACAGCTCTAAGACTGTTCTAACCAAGGTTGCCAACAACCTTGTCAGTTCCAGCAGATGTCTGACTCCTTATCTCTGTAGTTTTGACACGACCAACGGATGTCTTGCTTTTGTTGGAAACTCTCTTTGAGTCGCTTCTTTGATGCAACCTGCTCACGGTGCTCCAGATGTAGTCATCTGGTCTCTCCTGTGCTCCCCTGCAAACTCCTCTTCTTCTCCACGTTCCTTACATGCCCGTGTTATTTGGGGTTTTCTTCTACCCTTCCTACGCATTCATTCTTCGTGTGGGACGTCATTCACCCCTCCTAGGATTTCTGGTCCATTCTTTATTACCATCTCTATTGGCGGGTCTTCCCCTTTGAGAATTTGATACAAGCCCTGAACTCTCCCCATCGAAAGACCACTTAATTTCATATTTAATAGCAGAAGATACACACATCCCTTGAAGTCTTAGATATTCTTATCTACTTTGGTAGTTTCGGTTGCCGCATCCTAGTGACTCCCAAATCTATCAATTCAGCTCAGTTTTCCAACTGTCTACTCGACGGCTCTACCTAGATTTCAAACTCCTATCCAGCGTTGACTTCATGATCATCTTGGCCTAAGCAGGCAACAACGTTGCTGTGTCGCATCTTCATAAATGGTGCCACACCCACCGTATTGTCCAAACTAGCATCTTAGTTAGGCATCATCCTTGCCTTTTCCCTTTTCCAAACTGACCCCCTCTCCCCTCCCGATCTGATGAAACGAATCAGCAATAGTTGCCACCTGTACCCATCTATCTTTAAGATTGTTGCAATGTTTTCCTGCTTCTGGTCTAGCCCCCCAGACTTTTCTATATGTTCTCCACACAGTAACGGTCTATAATGGTCTTTAAAGCATGCTTCTGATCATGTTGTTTGGCCTAACCAATCATGGTTCCCTAGTGCTCTCAGAACAGAGTAGAAACTTCTTAATATAATAAAGTTCCTGGTGTCATCTTCTTTGAACTGCTGGTAGTTACTAGATTTCCAAATTTCCGTATTCTTTTGGATTCCCACATGTACATACTCCCCCTTCCAAAACTTACTTTTTCTTGTTACCTGCCCTGGTTTTCAGGTCTAGATGTAGAGGTCCCTCGTCTGAAGCCTTTCCTGATGTCTCAAGACCAGGTTAGGCACTCCTTTTGTGCTCCTAAAGCACCCTGTGCCTACCCTGTCTTTGCAAAGTATGGCTCTTAGGTCCCTGAGTTCAGTGACTCTGTCCATTTTATACACAGTGGTGTGGTGCCTCTCACAAAAGGATTTGGTAAATAGTTCTTGGATGGATGAAGTAGGTACTTAAATGTTTGAATGTGTGTTTATTTTTCTGATTGTAAACAACTACCTCATTGTTTTTTAACTGCCTAGTGACTGGAAGTATTTAACAAACTATATAGCTGTGCAAAAATTAGTTATTATGTATCTGAGTGATGTTCCCCAGGTAAATGGCTTGAAAAACTGTTGGAATTTAGAGAAGGGAGAAGGTAGGGTTGGTTGGAGGTGGAACTTAGTCTGCACATTGAAAAGTAAGGGAAAATCGAATGAGTGAGGTGAATGCAAACCCCTTGTTTAATGGTCTGTTTCCCAAGAGCTCTTAAAGGAGTAGGGCTCCCCCAAATAGGCAATCGGTACAAAGAGGCATCTGTATAGAGAAATTCTTAACCAATTTAGAGGCAATGCTTAAGATTTTAGTCCCTAAAATGACCTTTTCTCTTTTCTTTGTCCTTTGCGATCTCAAATTATAATTTCCTGCGTAGTCTTCAGATGTGGGACTTGAAGTACTGGTAAAACAGCCTCGGATGTTCTGACTTGCCTGTCAGGAGCTCCCGGTTCCTAGAGAGCTGTGTGCACCCAGATCGGTCGTGCTGATCTTTCAAGTTTGGCGGCCTCTGCCTTCTCCATTCGCTTCCCAGGCTGGGTATTCAGTCAACAAATGGGGCACAGAAACTGTGTGAGGATTGAAAGGGAAAGTTCTTGGCATGTGACTACCACTGAGCTGTCCCCAGTCATCCCTCAGGGAGATTACCCGAGAGTGAGCTCTCAGAGAGACTTCCTTAGAGGAACGGAGACGTGGTTCAGCCCACGGTGGGGCAGAACCGGAAGCCGCGGTCTGTGCTGTGGCCTGGGCAGCTTCGTCCCACAGGGATGGGAGGACTGCCACCGTAAGGACGCTGGAAAGGTCCAGAGTAAGTGCCCTGCACAGGAACCACTTTGCAAAGGCTCCCGCTGGCCTAATCTGGGACACTCTGAGCCTTACAAGAACAGGTTTTCTGCTCACAGAATAAAAGAAGAATCCAGTTCCTGAAACCCAGCTCAGTCCTGCTTCTCCGGGTCTCCAGGCCAGGGAAACTAAAAAGACCGTCGTCCGACCCTCCTCCCTCCACACCCAGCCCACACTGCTGGGACAGACCGGGTAGCTGCCGCAGACCTTCCTGTTCCCAGGGGAGGAGACGGGAGTCACAGGGGAAGGTAACTGGTCCGGAGCAATTCTGAAAGTCAGCTTGGGAAACGTTAGGAATTTCTTGGTTAGGTTCCAGGGCCTGGGAGCAATTCTCTCTGCTCCCAGCTCGACTCTCTGGGCTGTTGGTTCCACTGTGTGTGTCTTCCTTTCTTCCTCATGAAAGGAAATGCCTATTTGTAACAGAGTGACTTTTTCGGCCTGCTTCCTGGCAGTAGAATTTGGGGTGTTGAGTCACCTCTTTTCGATTTAAACATTCTGTGTCCCTTTTAGTCCAAGCTGACGGTGTTTTCGCTGATACGGTTCTCTCAGACACGGCGTGGACCTCCTGTGAATCCTGTTGCGGCTCACCCAGCGGACACAAGTCCCACCTTTCTTCAGGATAAACCCTCCTCTAGCTCGAGCTCCTGCTCGAATGGCTGATGGACGGTGCCCCGGGCCTTCCGAGAGGCCCCGGCTTCGATCTGGAGGATGTGTGGGGCTCGTCCTTCATCTCCGTCAAGGCCTTTTATGTGACTGTGCAGTGCTGTGAGGCGCCCGCTTTGATCTACTGGGCGTCTTACCCCCAAGCTGTGCAGTCACACCCTCACCTTCTTCATTATGCCTTTGATTTGGTCTTTCTCAGAAGTCATTTCTTACTCTGAGCTTCTGGAGAAGCTGAGAATTTTTAAAGGCTTTAAGTCCTGGCTCCTTTTCGTTTAACAGTCCTTTCCTCGATTTCTCTCTCATTCTGTGCGCTGCAGGGAGAGACAGGTGCCAGATTTGCCTCCGTTGTAGGGAAATCTCAGATTACCCGCATCCGTTAGCATCTGCTTCCCGCGGAAGTGCGGTGGACGGTGAGCGTCCCGTCTTCGCGTAACAACCAAGGTCTCCCTTCCGGCGTCTGACGGCGCAGTCCTCGCCTCCTTTGGAACCTTCACCGCGGCGCCCAGGGTTCTGCCGACAGTTTCTTTCAAAACTGTTCAGTTTGAACAGACTTCGGTGACTGTACGGTGGCCGTGTAAGAGAATATCCTTGAGATACACACGGGGTTGTCTGAGGGTCTGCGCTTTGGTCCCAGTTGATTCAAGGAAAAATGTCGTGTGTCCACAGAGGAAAAAGCGGTGAAGCGAATGTAGTAAAACGTGAACACCTGGGGGATTTGGATGAAGGGGATGTAGCAATTCTTCCGCATCTTTTACGAAGGCTGAGATTATTTCAACAGAAAAAGAAAACGGGTGTCCCTGAGAGGAGCTTGGACAGTCCCCCGTTGAGAGGGGCTCCGTTGTTCCTGACCTTGAGGGGGAGCCCCCTCCACTCCAGCCCTGTTTCCGTTCCCGGGTCCGCACTTGGGTCCGCACAAGAGAGTAGAGCGTCGCCGGTCTCCGTCTGGGGCCGAGGCGCACTGCTCTGCACTGAGGGACTCCAGTAACGCGGGGTCAAGTGCAGGGGTGGCATTTCAGTTCCTTTTTTTTTTTTTTAAATAGCTCACTAACTTTTCTGTGAGGAAACGTTCATGCTGATTTTAAAGCCACTTCAAAAGGAGTCCTATCAAGTCCCTTCTACTCCCAGAAAAGCTCCTGGCCTCCTTACTGAAAACCGTTGACCAAAGTTGGAGTAGCTGCTGGGGTAGCCAGGTGACACATGTTGTATTAGGAAACAGCAAAGGGCACCCCAGCATCTCTCGGGGATCTGTATTAATGGGGTGTGGAAGAGCGTGTCTTCACCCTGTGTCCCCGTGTCTTACATACTCACTGTCTCAGGGCTCTGAGTTACTTACCAGTTGAAGTCCTCTGTGACGAGGTACCCTTTCAACTTCAGATGTTAGCAAACATTTGCCAAGTGCTCACATGTGCCAGGCACTGTTCCGCTTCAAAACGCAGAAGGGTAATAGTGTCTTAGGCTCGCCGAGGATTTCACAGTTTACGGGATTTCCTTTAATCTTCACAGCAGCTTGGAAAATGGACAATAAAATTCCATCAACACGCTGCGTTTCGGATAAAGACTGGCATCTCTCAGTGTCTACGAAGTCATGTGACTGGTAGTCCTGAAGCCAGTCTTAAGCCAAGAACTATTTTGAATGTGAAGGAGATGAACGTGTCGTCACTGTGGACGCTTTGGAAGTCTCCGAAATTGTACACCTGTCGGGTCTATACGTCTAGGATGTCTGCCCCAAGGGGCTATGATACTGTTGTGATTCCTCCAAGGTAAAGAGATCGTGTTTTCATAGTCAAAAGGAAGAAACAATGGCTGCCGTTGGAGTCTGCTCTCCTGCAGGTCTCGGCGTAGGCCAGGTGGTGCCGCTGCACGTGTGGTGAGGAGAGCTGTCCTTGCTCCCGCTGCTGTGCCCGATTGAGGCATTATCCCCGTGCCGGCCTGGGAATGGCAGCCGTCTCGACAAGAGGACGAGAGAGAAGGGAGCAGAGAAGAGGCCCTTCTGAAATCTGTGGCAAGCAGATACCGAGAGAGCCAATTAGGATGCCGTCAAGTACTCGTACGTAGGCCTTGGCCTTGCTACTCTCAATTAAGAGCAGCAGTCTATTTGTGGCACGGCACCCGCGAGCGCAGTGGCGTTAACCCTTTCTGTGTTTCCTGCGTACTCTCTTAGGAATGTAGAAGAGTTTAGGGTATTTGTTTATATGTTGCAAAGCAGTGTGATGAAGACGGGTTATTTGTCGTTTAAGAATCTTGCCACGTACACTTTTAGCAGAAGGGTTAAATGTAAAAATAGCAATGACTGTGGGTCACATTCATCTGTGTCCTTTACTAGGACTGCCCGTCAGCGTTTCAGCGGTGGGCACCGTGTTTGCAAATCACTGCTGTTGTTTAGCGGGGCTCGTCAGGCCCAGGCCCTCCCCCGAGACGGGCCTTCCCAACTCTGGTTTTGCACAGCCCAGCAGGTCTGCGTTTTCCCTGAAATCCTAACAGCTGAGTTCATCTTCTAGCAGAATTCTCTGTCAGTAGAGTTAGTCCATACGAGGTTCACTTGCTGGTAGATGCTATAATCTTGTCCTAAATGGCAGGGAGATCGTCGTGGCAAAGATTGGTCCTTAATGCTGAGGCAGACAAAGAGCTTCTGAGCCGTCCGTCCACCTTGCCTTTAGGCTTCCTCACCCCCCAGTCTTTTTGCTGTGTTGCCACCGTGCTTCCATCCCTACACCGTGAGCTGGGGTATGTCAACGTTCTCATTCAGAAATCTGCCGGGCGTCCTCACTGCCGTGACTCCTTAGCGCACACTCCTTAGCGTGACTTCCGTGTCTGTGTCAAGGGTGGTTCCGCCTGCCCTTCCGACTTCCGTGTCAAGTCAGTCTTGCACCAGCCACACGGGTCGGTGTGCAAAAGGTGCCATGCGATTTGTATTTTCGTACTTTGGGTTCATTTCATTTCTTGCACTAGGAATCAATCCTATCTTTTCCCTCCTTCGTGAAGCTCCCACAGGTTCAGGCAGAATCTGGCTTGTCCTTCGAGGCCCAGCTGGGGATCCCCTTCCTTGTGAATGCTTCTCTGATATCCCTCTCCGGGTGCATCCACAGTATTCCTGTTGATTCTTCTCTTATCCCAGTTTTGCTACAGCCAGTTTGGGGGCGAGTTTTTTCACTTGACAAGAGCCGAACCTGATCACGGCCTGTCTGGAGGCTCCTCTCGTCATTGTACTTTGTTGTAAGCATGAGGCTAATACAGGTTTTTGTTTACATGGCTTTATCTAAATGTTTTATTTTTTTGCAAAAACAGTTTGTAAGCGCGTGGCAAATGTTTTACTAGCAGTTTACGTAAACTTTCATAGCTTCTAGACACCTGATAAGATGATAGTCATTGGTAGCAGAACTAGTACTCATTTCCTGGTTGTTTGAAGAATTTAAAAGAAGCGGTTTTTTTAATTAGTCTAACACCAAGGTTTCTAGTTATGTGGCATACGTTGTTTTCCATTATTAGAAACGCTGCTGGGGGCGCCTGGGTGACTCATTTGGTTGAGCGTTCAACTCTTAATTTTGGCTCGGGTCATGATCCCAGGGCCATGGGATTGAGCCCCCAAGTCGGGCTCCAAGCTAGGCATGGAGCCTGCTTGGGATTCTGTCTGTCTCCCTCTCTCTCTGCCCCTCCCATGCGTGCGTGCTCACTCTCTCTCAAAATAAATAAACTAAAAAAAAAGAAAAAGAATAAATAATTTTTAATTAAGGAAATAAATGCTGCTGTTTTTACATTAATTATAGTGGAAATGCATGGCCACCTGTGAAAGCTTGTGAGCAAATTTTTTAGAGCCGCTTACACTTAGATAGCAAGGGGTGAGCATTGCCTGGTTTAGACCTATTCTGCACCTCTGCTGAGCTTTCCAGCATCAGAGACAGTGTCCTAATCATCTTCGTATTCCTTTTTATTCTCAGTACCTGATACAGATGCTAGAGTAATGCCTATTCAGTAATAATTTCTCATTCGTATTTCTCCTCCACCCATTCTGTAACTACTTAATGTCCATACTTACCGAAGCCCGTGCAGCGTCAGAAGCTTAACTCCATGAACCCTGCCAGTCACGAGTACAGTTGGGGTGGTGACAGCTTAGAAGGAAGAGTGCTTTTCTCGCATCCAAGTCATCACCCCAGGGAGAATAAAAACCTCTATATTTTCCAGTAAATGCCGTTCATTTGCATTTTTTTCATTCGCATCATTGTTTTTAAATTACTAATTTACATTTCTGTGTTTTCCTTTTTCCAGCCATCAAAAATAAGGATTAACTTAGAAGATAATGTACAGTATGTGTCCATGAGAAGTAAGTTGATTCCTAAATAGGTTTTAGGTTTTGTAGTTTGAACTTCATATGGTTTAAATGATTTATTTTAAATGTACATAGGTTGATTCAAAACTGAAAATGTATTTGTACATTGATTTTCAGCAAACACTTGTGAGGTTGTGGGCTGAGTAGTGTAAACAAATGTGAGTTTATTCTTTGCTGCTTAGGGAAATGCATTTTAAAAATGGAATGGTCCGGGGTGCCTGGGTGGCTCAGTGGGTTGAGCGTCCAACTCTTGATTTCAGCTCAGGTCATGATCTCACAGTTCATAAGATCGAACCCAGCATCAGGCTCTGTGCTGACAGTGTGGATCCTGCTTGGGATTCTCTGTCTCTTGTCTCTCTCTGTGCCTCCCCTGCATACATATGCTCTGAATGAATGAATGGTCTATGTTTAAGGGTGTTTTCTCGAAGTTCTGTGAGAGCGATTACGTGTTGCTGTCAGCAGAATTGAAGGCCATTGACCACAGTCAGGAGAACCAGTCTTTTGCCCTCCAGATTCCTGGGACTCCCTTTGCTGTCTCCCACCTCTGCCACGGACCAGGGCGCGGAGTCAGTTAAAGGAGGCGAAGTGCCCATTGCTCTAGTTCCCTATCCTTCTGGAAATTATAACCGTAGAACGCCCCACCCCTGATTTTCTCTTAATTTTGGTCCTAACCGCGATGGATGGACAGTGCATAGATCCCAGATAAATCTTAATATCAGCCCTAATTTCTCCTCGGCCCCTGCCACAATCTCACCTGTAGTTGGTCCGTTTTACCTGTGAAGCGTGTCCTCCGTCCGGCCCACAGCACCACCTCACGGTGACATCTAACACATGTCGAGCTCGTACGGTACGAGCTGTGTTAAGCTCTTTGCATGGATTATCACTACAACCCTTTAAAATGTAAGCGTGGATTGTTTTTCATTTTTTATAGTTGAGTAAACTGAGGCCCAGAGAGGTCAAAGGACTTGCTCATTTGGGATTCAATTCCCCACCTCTCTGACTTCGCCTCTAGTTGTAAGCACGGGGCTAGACCCCTGCTTCTAGTGTAGACTCTCCGTCTCTCCCTGCCTGATGTGGTGGGATAGCCTCCTGAGTAGGTTGTCTGCCCATAGGCTCTTCCACGCTGCTGCCGGTGTGATTTTCCTAACACAGAGATGGGATCGGGACCTCCCTCAACCGGAATTCTTCCACGATGTTCTGTTACATACAGAGAAAACTCCGACTCCTCATGTATTTCATTTTACTTATTTGTGTTAAATTTATAAGCCACCTCAGATCCTTAAGAGGAGCGAGGCCGTGGAGAGCGGCCAGGTGGAAAGACGGGGCCCTTGCACGTTGTCTCTTGCCCCACGGGCGGCCTGGGCCTCCAGCTGCCGCCCTCACCCATCGCTGAAGCTCTGCCTGCTGGGGGTTCCCTACATACACCTGTCCTCAGACACAGCTCTGTCTTTCGACGTGCTGTTTCCTCTGTCTCATTAAGCCCCTTGCCCTCTGTCAAGAGGGGAGACACCCTCCTCTTCACGTTCGTGTCCTCTGCCCACACATCCCCTTCGTGAGGACTTCCTTCCTTCCCGTGCCGGTTAGGTTTTGTCTCGTCTTCTCAGGCAGCTTGGACACCTCTCTTAGCACGGACCTCAGGAAGTTGTGATTGAGTTCCTTAATAGACTAGGGAACATCTTCAGTTTGAAGACTTTTTTAAGTCATGTTTATGTTCTTTCAGCAACTATCATATTCTAGGTTTTCAGTTAACATCTGTTCTTTCTAAAGTGACTAACATGGTGGCAGTGTACTTATCCTGAGCTTGTAAGACCATGTTTTGTTAGTAATGAGGGTGATTAGATTTATGCTTTCTGAAGTTAGAATTTCTCGAGCGCCTGGGTGGCTCAGTTAGCCAAGCAGCCGACTCTTGATTTGGGCTCAGGTCACGATCTCACAGTCGTGGGATCGAGCCCCGTATTGGGCTTTGCACTGAACACGGAGCCTCCTTGGGATTCTCTCTCTCCCTCTCTCCACCTCTCCCCACGTCTCCCCACCTCTCCCCACCTCTCCCCACCTCTCCCCACCTCTCCCCACCTCTCTCCACCTCTCCCCAACTCGTGCTTGTTCGCTGCCTCTCAGAACAAATAAATCAACATTAAAAAAAAACCCTCATAAAGTTAGAATTTCTCTTTTGTAGTCTTCAATGGGTTTTGATAGAATTATGACTTCTAATTTAAATGAAATTTTCATTCCTCCCTAATCCCATTTAATCCGAAGTGTAGGAGTGGTCTCCACAGAGAAGACATGTGTATTATAAAATACATACTTCTGTTCTTGGAGTAACCACCAACAGCCTTTAAACTGAATGTGACATTGTAGAGATTCTGAACACGGGAATTTCCGATTGAAGATAGCATGAATATTTCTTCTGAAGCGTACTGGTCATTGTATGCTGTGAAAGTAGCAGAAAGGAGAGATCATATTCTCCACCCCAAAAGGGCAGCTCCGTGATTCCTGAAACTATTTACTCTGCACACCAAACTATTAAGAACTTGTTTTTTAGTATCAAATTAGGGAAAGATGAAAGGAACGTAATGCTCAGTGCTGAGGCCCTCATGCACTGTGTGAAATCGGTAGGCTAGCAGGTGTAACAGCACATGTTCACACGCCTTAAAGTACCCTTTTACCCATCAGTTCCAAACCGCAGAACTTACCGGAAGGAGACAAAGATGCAGACAGAAATTTAGCTGCAGGGAGATTTATTGAAGTATTGGGCAAAACAGCAAGTTGGAGACAGTTGGAATTTCCAGTATCGGAGTAAGCGTAGCAAATACTCCATGAAGTGAACTATCACGCAGCCCTTCAGAATAACGTTGAAATATATTTGTTGACAAGCGACAATGTTCACGATGTTGAGTTAAAACAACATGCTAGAGGATAGTCTGTTCTTTTGTTTTTAAAAGTCACATATACATATTGACAGATAGGTGTATGTCTGTGTGTGGAGGGGGCCGGGCATGTATGAAAAACCAAAATCACGGTAGGTGAGGGATGGAGGGAATTAAAGACATTTTTCCCCCTTTATTTGCTTACCTGTTAACATAGGCTAGTGAATATTTAAAAATGGAATAATAATCAGTTTGAAGACTTTTGCTTTTCCTCAAGATATGTCTTAATTGTTCTAATGGAAGACCAGTTTGAGCTCTTACAGAAACTTCCGTCAGGGTTACACTGTGACACGTACAGGAACATTTTAAGTATTAAAGAGAAAAAGCCAAGCCTCTGCCTTTGCTTTTATAAAGAACGTCTTGGGGCGCCTGGGTGGCTCAGTCGGTTAAGCTTCCATCTCTTAATCTCGGCTCGGCTCACGATCTCACAGTTTGAGTTCGAGCCCCGTGTTGGGTTCTGCGCTCACAGTGCAGAGCCTGCTTGGGATTTTCTCTCTCTCTCCCCTCCGCCGTACCGCTGCCCTGCTCGTGCCCTCTCTCTCTCTCAAAATAAACTTAAAAAAATTCTAATCCTGTTCCTGAGAGTGGTGTAGGTACAAATGCAAACTCTCTGCTTTATGTTTGAGAAGAGGCCGCAGACCCCTACAGATTCCCGTGTCCAGAGGACCTGGCTCCATATTTCGGATACTCTGTTAAGTCTAAAGCATTTGCTTACTTGGCATCGGCTGATACATTTTGATCTGGTGTGAGAAATCTAGTTCATAAAAATCAGCTATGATGTGTTCGGTGTGTAGAATTTCGATGGGCGTCTATGCTTACTGAGGAGATAAATTATTTTTTTTTTAATGAGCTGAGAAAGAAATGCTATAGAGAATTTTACAAATTTGTTTGTTTTGTTTCCCAGAAGCTCTAAAAGTGAAGAGACCTCGTTTTGATGTATCTCTGGTTTATTTAACTCGAAAATTTATGGATCTTGTCAGATCGGCTCCTGGGGGGATTCTCGACTTAAACAAGGTCGCCACGAAACTGGGGGTGCGGAAACGAAGAGTATATGACATCACCAATGTCTTAGATGGAATCGATCTGGTTGAAAAAAAGTCTAAGAACCATATTCGATGGATGTGAGTTGGTTTTGAACTTTTCATGCTTTTTTTTTTTTTTTTCCTTCTCCTTAAGTGACAATACCCAGGTTTGAAACAAACTAGTATTTGTAGTGTTTTGACAGGACAAAACAAAGTAAGATATGGCTTCTTGCTAGAAAAAGATTCTATAAAAATTTTGTTCGTTTGTTGTCGCACAAGGTACAGAAGTATTTTTTTTCCTACTTAGGACTGATTAAAAGCCATAGATCTAGGATATCATTCTGGTGTTATGGAAAAGTTAAATGGAATAATAATCGGTTTTAAGACTTGCTTTTCAAGATCATAAGAAGGTCTTAAACATCTGATTGTTTAGGAAATTTTTTTCCAATTGGTTATTGCTATCAGGAAGAAATTCGCTAAGGTCATCGTAAGACAATGTAATGTAATAAACGCTCAGAGGCTTCCTGCTCCAAGAGTTGTAATTCATTTGTTCTGGGGGAAGGTGGGAATCTCATCTTCCTTCTTAATTACCCCAGGTGGTTATGAGTCTGATAGACTATGGATCCACACTGTCCTGAATGTAAAAATAAAAATCAGTGGACCATAAAAGGCAATTGCTAGAGACTTTATTTTTGATGAGGAAGATCCCATGGAGAAAAAGCCTATGGCATAGACGTAGATACACACATGGGTGTGTGTGTGCATACGTGCACGAGAAGAAAGCTGTAATACACACGTGGATGTGGATGTGTGTGTGCATGAGAAGAAAGCTGTTAATACTTCTGACAGGCAAATATTTTGGAAGAGTAAGAAACAGTTCCAGCTTCAAAGTGCACATAAATACATTTCATTTCAGGCAATGACAGATGTCCCAACAAAGATCATGAAATGGTTTTAAATAATGAACTTTGCTGATAGAGGAAAGGGGTTCATAAAGGAAGTTATTTTTTTCAGCAATACAGAAATGCAGATTGAATTCTAATCTGAACGTGTTTGCTAAATAACATTAATAACACCTTAGGGGTTAATATCAGATTGCATTCCGAATCGCTAATTGCAATCAGATTTGAAAAGTAGCAAGCAAAAGGTAAAGTAGTAACAGCCTTTTTCCTCATTATTTTTCATGAAGAAGAAGAACAATGAGTATCCGTTGCTCGGGTCAGATCATAACCACTGAGATAAGGTAGACAGTAATAACTAAAGAAAATACATCTTTTAAGAATAATGCATACAATCTTATATTCAGCTCGAACCCGATAGAAGATGCACATTAGGGAGAATCCTCAATTTTACCAGAGGAGCTGTCATTTTAGTCAGAACCCCTTGTTTGTCATCAGGGGACTAAAAGATTACAACTTCTCAAAAGTCCTGCTGTCAGTGCTAGAGCTGGGACCTAACCTGGGTCTCGTTGACTCTTGGACGGTGCTCGGTGTGCTTTGTCCGCTTTGCCCGCCACTCAGTCTCCGTAGAGTTCTGACGGTCCCTTGGGTCTCCTCAGATCCCTGTGTAAGAGACCAGAACGGGGACAGAAAGCAGTGTAGCTCCACGAAGAATAATGGTCGTCTGGAATACAGGGAGGTCAGGAATGAAGCGAAGTAGCTAGTTTTGTCTGTCGCTTTGGGAAATGCCTGATGTCAACATCGGGAGAAGTTCCAATAACCTAACTTGTGTCTTCATCTCCTGGAGGTGACTCACAGGGAGTTTTTTGTTTGTTTTTGTCTTGTCATTATTATTATTTTTTTAAATACCTTTCTCTTAAAGAGGGTCTGACCTTAGCAATTTCGGGGCGGTGCCTCAACAGAAGAAGCTGCAGGAGGAGCTTTCTGACTTATCAGCAATGGAAGATGCTTTGGACGAGCTGATTAAGGACTGTGCCCAGCAGTTGTTCGAGTTAACAGATGACAAAGAAAACGAAAGATATCCTTTAACTCTGTCCTTTAAAAAAAAAAAAAAAAAAAAAATTCCCCTTCCAAGGCAGAGGTTACTTTAAATAGTAGGGTCAGCCTGGGAATTTAATTCATATACTCAGGATACAAAATGAGACCTTTAGAAATTTGGAAGTAACCAAAGAGTTAGGAATATAGCCTCAAACATACACAGAATATTGCCTTTTCCTCTTTCGTGTGGCATTTGTTCAGGTCAAATGCTACATTGAGACCGTGTACCAAGGTTCATGTTTGCATATCAAATTAAAATAGTGACACATTCTTGCTTCGTTTTTTAGTCAGAATGCCGTAAAGATAGCAAACTATCTTTTGTGAAATTGGCTTTTGTGAAATTCAGGTTTTCCCTAATTTGTTAACTGAGGTTTCTTTTTCTTTTTTTTTAATTAACATGTATTCATTTTTGAGAGACGGAGCGCAAGTGGGGGTGGGACAGAGGGAGGGAGACACAGAATCCGAAAGAGGCTCCAGGCTCTGAGCTGTCAGCACAGAGCCCGACGCGGGGCTCTCCCGAACTGTGAGATCATGACCTGAGCCGAAGTCGGACGAGTTCTGTCTGACTGAGCCATCCAGGCACCCCACTGAGGTTTATTTCTGAAACGATGACATTGCCATTGAGATGGCAGTGGATGAAACGGCAGCTGCCATTCTGGTCCACAGAGCCCAGTGTAGCTACGTGGGACCAGCGGGGCCGACTTGTCTTTGGTGGCGGTCTTCTCGTGGGTGTCCTAGGCCCACCTACTGCTCTGTTTTCACTGCACCTTTGTGAGGCGCCACTGGTTCCCAGCTGCTTCATGCTTTGAGTTTACTCCCACTCTACATCAGTTAAAACCTATTTTCACAGTACAGTTATCACAAGGGAAATAAATGCTGTTCCTCTACCTAATCAGAAAGTCTGTGAAGTAAGCAAAAAAAAAAAAAAAAAAAAAACTAAAAACGTTGGGGAAATGCAGTAAGTCACTTAATTGGTAACATTTCAGCAACCCAGTAAAACAAGAAGAAAAAAATTCACATAGTGAGATGGAAGATGATTTGGGATGTGGGAAATCCCATGAGTACATGGTAGTCCCGGAACACATATTCCCCAGATTGATGCCACTTTTTTTTTTTTCTTTTTTGCAGATTTTTTTCCACCTTGCATTTTTGGAGAGTCTCATCAAAATTGAGTATTTTTTCCCCAAACGTTCTCATAGTTAGATCTAGCATCGAAGAGGGAATTGGGGGCAGGGAGCAGTTAAATACCTTCACCTGAGGTTTTTGTGTGTGTGTGTGTGTGTTACGTGTATGTGGACAGTTTGTCCGGAAATTGTCACCGTAGTCACGACGGCAGGCTTTAAAGGAATTCTTTGAGCTATACATATTGTAAAACATTTTGTGAAGTCTGAACAATTGTTTATGAAGTAGTAAGAGTTATATATGAAATGATTTTCTACTAATTGCTTTCCTTAATTGTGAGTTTGTATCCCATAAAAACTACAGAGATTCTAACATGACACTTATATTCGTGTATTATCAGAGATCAGTTATCTCCTCCGTAAGTAGCATTCTGCTTAGAGACCCTTGACTGACGTTTACACTAGCGTACGTGACGTATCAAGATATTCACAGCATCCAGGCCTTCCACGAACAGATTGTTATCGCAGTGAAAGCTCCGGCAGAAACCAGATTGGATGTCCCCGCTCCCAGAGAAGTAGGTATCCCTGCATGTTTAAGAAGACCTTGTAAAGAATGGGGGCAGGTCAACTGTTCAGGCTGCTGTGTTGCAGTCATAATATCTTCACAAGCATCATGTGCGTGGTAGTTGCACATCTGACGTCGCTTGAGGCACTTTGCACGTTTTAGCTTGTTTTGCATAACTCAACAAAGGCAGCAGTCATGATCACGATGCTCTGAAAGGGGAGGAATCTGAAGCGCAGAAAGATTAACTTTCTCATGGTCACACAGTAAGCGACAGGGCCTGCATTCAAACCCAGATGGTTTGTCTCCAGAGTGTGTTCTTGACCATTGTTCTGTCCGTGTGCTCTTCCTATACCATAACGTGCTGTAGTGCCCCTACTGTGCCACAGTATGCTATAACCTATTGTAATGCCTGCTAGAGGAATCTCCAAGAATTGGCCCCGTTGCTGAAGTGCCAGATTGGGTGTCGGTCAAGGCTCTAGAAGTTCACTCTGACCAAGCTCATGAAAGACTAAAGAAAGAATAAACAGGAACGCTAAGTGGTACATTTAATTTTGTTAAAATTGTTTTTCACTGTTTATTTTTGAGAGAGAAAGACAGAGCATGAGCAGGGGAGGGGCAGAGAGAGAGGGAGACGCAGAATGGGAAGCAGGCTCCGGGCTCCGAGCCGTCAGCACAGAGCCCGACGCGGGGCTCGAACCCACGAACCGTGAGATCATGACCCGAGCCGAAGTCGGACATTTGACTGAGCCCCCCAGGCGCCCCCTAAATGGCACATTTAATATGAAATGTAATATTGCCGTATAAATGAAAAGATGCTTCTTAGCCGCCAGCTGCTTAGCACACTCTTTCCCTTGCAGGAAAGTTTATATTGAAAGATAATTGTCATCAGAAGGTTGCTTGGTAAGGATGGAATCAGGGCCAAGGAAGGTGGCCATTCTTGGGACAGATCATCAAGGTCTGACAGCCTGTAGGCCCATCGGTGCTCACAGTGACCTCTCTGCGTTGCTATAGGGGCTTCCCTCCCTCACAGTGAAGAATGTTCTTACCACTCATCTGTCCTTTCATCCCCACCAACCACTGTCCGAGTGAGCGCCATGTTGTTACTTGACAGTGTATTATAAGTCAGGGGACAGCCTTCAACCTAGTCACACTCAAATTGTGACTCCTTGGTGACGCCTCCTCATTATTTTATCTAGATCTGGATATAATCCAAGTCTCCTAAGCAACATTTGTGTTTAATAGGAGTCGTTTGAGAGATGTTCAAACTTTTTTTAAATAACCACTAATCTTTCAACACATCCTTACCAGGGGACATGATAGTCCATTCGGCAGTGACTGACAGGGTTTTGGTCCCCCCCCCCCCCCCCCGCACTACGAGCTGCCTCAGGCCGTATTTGCCAGATTTTGCTGGGTTTTTTGATCCCGCCCAAGACTGACAGTCCAGTTTGAAGGCTGAGGAGCGTGGGCCCTCTGGGCAGCCCTGCTCCGTGGTTGGGCAAGAGCGGAAGCAGTAGACAGGAGCACACTGCGTGCAGGGGAGCCCGCCGCCCGCAGAGATCCAGGGCGAGATCTGGGGAGCTGGTGCCAGGGTGGTTGGGCTTCAGGTCAGATCTGGCTCGCTGGCTTTGAGGCATAGTCTTATTGGGACACAGCCACCTGCCTGTTTGTTTAGATATATTGTCTCTGGCCGCTTTCAGTCTGTGATGGCAGAGTTGTGTAGTTGTGACACAGGGATCGTATGGCCCACAAGCCCCTTTACGGAAAACGTTTGTCAGCTCTGATTTGGTGGAGTAGGAAGTCCTCGGCTGGCTGCCAGTTCCAAGCAACGTCACAGTTTCTTTTGTTTAGAGATATTTTTTGAGTTGTGTGAAATAATACCGTTCAAACCAGACCTGGCCTGGCGATCTAGAGCCTGAGCATACATGTACTTTCTCTGGCCTACATGTCTGGTACCAAGAAGCCTCTCTGATAGACCGCATCTCACCGAGCCCTATTAGGAGATCACAGTGAGGTTTGTGGGGCAGGAGGGGGCCCCGGTGTCTGTGCCAAGCCCGGGCCTCCCCGCATGAAAGGGGAAGAGAACAGACTCTGTCACAGTTGAACCCTCTTCCAGTCAAAACAGCAAAGGAATCATGTATAACTGGAACCGTTCCTTAAGATTTTGGCATAAATTGGTTCATTTCGGGGTCCTGGCACACACACAAAGATGATGATTTAGCATAACTCTCAGTAGAAGCCCCTATTTCCTGATACCTTACAGAAAAAATAACTAATCCTGAGTAAATTGAAAAATCCAAAGCCAAAAGTTGGGAATAATCATAGTTAATAGTCCTTTATATGCAGTACTTTTTAAACATTTTTTAAGTCACTAAGGTACGTTTTGTCAGGATCTCATTTTTTTCACATGGACGAAAGAACCGCCCTTTCAGTTAACTCAGTACCTCTCAGGGGTCAAAAAATCTGAACACACCCTTCTTATTTGAGACTACAGGGTATTTTAGATTTCTCTGTTATCCAGACACTGATCGTGGACCCTCAGGGACCGACTCCTAGAAGGGGTCAAGTCCTTGAGTAGAGAAAAATGGGCTCTTGAGGGCTGAAGTAGTCACATCATGACTCCCATCGAGTCGTTGTTTCAGCTCCGTGAGCTGGCCGGTGGCTTATTGGCCAACACTGAAGACTAAAGCCACGTACGTGGTTTTCTCAAATATACGATAGAAAGGAAACCACCCGCGTTTAAATTTTCAGCAATATCCCTTGAATTGGCCACGTCCGTGGTTTTCTCAAATACACGATAGAAAGAAAACCACCCGCAGTTAAATTTTCAGCAGCATCCCTTGAATTGAAACTTTTGTAGTTCTAGTGGGTGAAAAAATACAATCAGTGAGCAGACATCCTGACATGTCTTCTCTATGGTGTTTTATTTATATTTTACCAGGACTCTATCACAGTACACATAAGAAGCACCAAAGGACCCATCGATGTTTATTTATGTGAGGTGGAACACGATCATTCGGGTAATAAAGTGTCTGAAGGAGCGGGCACCTCTTCATCTAAAAACAAACATCCAGAACACCCCGATAAAGGTAAGTATACCAAGCGCGTGACGAGGAAAATTGAAGATTCTGATGGCTTTTTACAAAACCATACAAAACAAATTTTATATTTGTATATACAAATATATATATGTGTATGTAAAAAATCCTTAGAATCTTAAATTCATGTATATACATATGATTTTTAGTATATTGTTACAAATGCATATTAGGGCCTTACGGATATTTTTACTCTTTCTAGCCACGAAAACACGAGTTAAAGAATTACAAGGTAATTTAGACTGTTAAACGACAAGGTAGTTTAGCCTGTTTCTAACAAAAACAGAGTTATGCTGTGCAGTTTTGATCTCGAAAACTTAGAATCTGGTCGGTCCCGTGGTGGTGCCTCCCGGCGCGGCCTCTGGGTAGAGAAGCCGTCTCCGTCCTGACAGGTGCTGGCAGGTGCACGTGCGCCCTCGCTCGACTCTGGGGAGACTTACAACAGGAGCCTCTGCCATTGACAGAACGGTGTGGCTGTTGGCCAGGGCTCTTCAGGGTTCTTTTAAGCGCTTGAAGTGCGTGTTCGCTTACCTGTCCGCCTTTCAGACCCTCACTCAGGAGAATTTCTTCCGTGTTTGTTACTTTTCAGAAGAAAAGCCTCCACAACAAAGTGAAGCATTACTTGAAGTGAGCAACTGACAGCATTTGCAGATGCGTGTATGGAGTTTTGGGGAGCATCCCGTGTGGATGAATCATGCATCGGATTCGATTCTCAGAGCAATAAATCATCCACGAAGTTCTCTGCTTCTCCGAGACAGCATCAAGGCCAGGGGTGGCTTTGAGGGGTTCACTACTTAGTTTTACTGGTAATTCCGGTTTCTGCATTTGAAAACAACTCTTTTTATAATTATTCACTGCTTTTTGTCAGTGAAATAGACACCCTGCCTACTGAAATAATACTCTGAATAATACTCTTCCGCCACGGAGAGTATCCCTGAGAAAGGCGGTCGGGCCTGAAGCAGACCGTGCTTTGTGGACTCTGCCCTTCCCTTCAAGGATCATGTGTCATTATCACGCAGAAAATTGCCTTACGCGGGTTCATGTCTGCAATTAGCTCTTGGATGAGTATACACAGGCGTCTAACCGTGATGTCTCTGTATATATCTGTATAATGTTTAGATGACTTATGTAATATGTCTAAGTAAAACTTTCCACCCTTGTACAGCCAAAATAATGTATATATGGAAAGTAACAGACAAATTCTCTAATTTCTGTGGTATCGATAACTTATTAGAATCCTCAGAATGGGGGTTAGAGGAAAGTTTTTTCCAAACTTCTACATGTAGAAGTATCATAAATATGCTAGACATTTGAACATCATGGATTTAATTAAAGTGTTTCCATATGGTTCCCAGTGCTGAAATGGAAATGTGATACTTCTTGATTTCAAGCTTCCTCCAGGGTTAGTGTGTGTGAGCCGGTTGATGCGGGCCCTGAGGCTTTAGGGGCAAGTATAGAAATACTATCAGGTAATGGCTTAATTCTTTGCAAGACATGAATTTAATCATGATGAAAATTGGAAACTATTTTAACCTTTTTGCAAGCAGATTTTGTAACGTTTCTGTATGCAGCCTCGCTTTTCAATCAAAGGGGTTTACTTTTCATGAGTTGGTTGTACCCTGCCCTCTCTCCAGCTCTAGTCCCACATTTCCAAGAACCTAGCTATTTCTACCTCATTGGGTAAATCATTTACCACTCTGTGCCTCAGTTTACTCAGTAGTTTACCATTAGACTGTGAGCTCCTTGAGGGACTTTGTCTTAATCATTGTTATACCCAGCGCCTTGCACCATGCCTGGCACATAAAAAGTGCTCAATAAATGTTTGAACAAATCACTGAGTGAGTGAGTGAGTGAGTTGTAAAATTGGTCTGAAAACACTCGTCTGTCGTACAGGATTCTTGTCGGCGTCATGCAGAGTCCTATTTTAAACTTCTCTCACTTTCAGAGATTTGAAGCAAGTTGAAATTAAAACCGTGTAAAAAAAAAAAAAAAAGATAATTCAAGAGGAGTCACAAATCAAAATACTGAAAAATAATGCCGAGGGCTGGGATCGAGTTACCTCCGAGCTCTGCAGTGCGATTCGGCAGACGTCAGGTCGTGTGCGAAGACAGATACCGTGTGACTGGACGAGCCCATCTAACGAGGGGGTGAGCCGGAGCAGAGGAGCGACCCTCGAACGCCTCTTCTTAAGAGGAGATGCAGAATAAAAAGCCTCTCCTGAGCAGGAACGATGGGCCGGGGAGAAGGTGCTGGCCCGGGAAGCCTTGCCGAAAGTCCGCCGTTCATAACCAGAGGTTCGTTCCTTCCGTGTGAAATGTGACAACTCTTGTGCTTTACAAACTATTCTGAGATCACGTAAGCAAAAGTCCTTTGTCTGCCAGAGGCGTGATCTAGAAATGAATCTCTCTTTGTCACTTTGTCTTCGGGTGTTTGGTCTCTAATCTTTACAACCGCCAAAGCGGGCATCCTCAGGACTGGCCCCATGGCCCTGCCACCCGCTCCCGGGCTCAGCGTCGCCGCCTGCCTGTCTGTGAGGACACCACCACTTACCTTCGTGTCGCTCCCCCAGCTCAGGGCTAAAGAACCCCTGAGTGTTCCCCTACTTCCTTCGGACTGAAGTCAACACTCGTGATGTAGAAGGCCTCCCAGCCGGCCCCAGCCTACTGTCCAAAGCTTGTTACTTGTTGGACAAGCCCCCAGCCCGGACCAAATCGATCTGGTTGCTGTGCCTTTTGCCTGGGATTGTCCTCTTATCTTTCCAGAATTAGGTCTTCGTTCTGGACCTGGCTTAAACCCCTCCTTCCGCTTCCTGCCCTCGCGCCTCCAGTCACTACAGAGCATTTGGTAGCCACCCTCTTCGGTGGCTGTTAGGTTTTCCCAGCGCGTGTTAGGTGCTCTCAGAGTGGAGGGGCCCACACCTGACGTGTTCGTAGTTCTCGTATTTAGGTACATTTCCGTATGTTTTGGCTGGTTGGAAAGAAAAGTGACCTGATTTCGTTCAACCTGACTCCCAGGAGTTTAAAAACAAACTCTGATTTTGCAAAAACACTGACCAACGAACTGAATTTTCGCTGGAAGAAAAAAAATTACCGCTCTGTACTAATTTTGCATTTGCATTTTGTGAATGCACAGCACATCTGCCTGATTGTCCCTCACCTCGGCAGAGGAAGACCTTTGTGGTGTGAGCACGCCGTTTTCAAGAGGGAGGCTTTAAACTTGAGTCAGTAAGGACGCCTTTTGTCCCTCCCTTTGGACCCGGGGTTTGGCACCAGGGACGCATGTCACAGCTGGTGTCGAGTTGGACGCTGAAGGTCACATGAGTGAATGGTTGCGCCTCTAGAGGCTTGAGGGCCTGAAGACAAAAACAGCATTTCTCTTGGGAATATGAGTGCGAAGTCATGGCTCAAAATCTAAGAAATCTGGAGCGCCTGGGTGGCTCAGTCGGTTAAGCATCTGACTTTGGCTCAGGGCGTGATCTCATGGCTGTAAGCTCGAGCCCCGTGTCAGGCGAGCACGAGATCCCCGCTTCAGGTGAGCCCTGCTTCTCTCTCCCTCTCTTTCTCTCTCTCTCTCTCTCTCTCTCTCTCTCTCCCTCTCTCCCTCTCTCTCTGCCCCACGCTCACTCCCTCTCTTTCTCAAAAAAAAAAAAAAAAAATCTCAGGAATCTGCTCCTTGATTATCTACCAAAACTAAAACTCGAAATCAGAATAAAGTCACATAAGTCTCTAAAAACAAGTTGCTGGGGCGCCAGGATGGCTCAATCGGTTGAGCATCTGACCGGCTCAGGTCATGATCTCGAGTCCATGAGTTCAAGCCCCACATCAGGCCCTGTGTTGACAGCTCGGAGCCTGGAGCCTGCTTCGGATTCTGTGTCTCCCTCTCTCTCTGCCCCTCCCCACTCATGCTCTGTCTCACTCTCAAAAATGAATAAATGTCTAAAAAAAATTTTTTTTAAAGCAAGTTGCCCTATTCTGGTGTTCCTGAGTTGGCTCATCTGCTCTTGTGGGCCACGCAGCCACCAGGCCTCAGTGCCGAGGATTAAGCCGTGGCTTCTGTCCCTTGCTCTGACAGCTTCCCTGACCACTGAGGACAGACCGGCAGCTTGTTCTTCTCAGGCCCCGTTGTCCTCATAGGTGGACGGGACTGTTTGGGTGGCCCTGCAGAGGACAGGAGGTGGGGCTCAGCAGAGGAAGAAGAGTCATGCTGAGAGAAGGTGGAGAGAGTGAACAATGAAAGGAAGGAAAGAAGGAAAGGAAGGAAAGAAGGAAAGGAAGGAAAGAAGGAAGGCTTTTCGGGAGCACTGAGCCAGCCTCAGCATGGACTCTGATTGGAACCCACCACTCCTGGCCTCTGCCGCCCCCCTCAGTCTCCTCTTGAGAAGAAAAGGGAGCCTTTTCTGCCAGTGAGTCTGGAAAACGGAACTGGGCGTGCAAGGCTCAGGCCCTCCTGGGTTTCCTCTTTTCCTGCCTGTGGAAGGGGCTCCTTGACTCGCCCGGATGGGGCCCTGCAGGTGTTCAGTGAGGCCGGGGAACCCCCAGCGGGGGGAGATGTCATTCCTCGGGGGACATCGGGCAGAGTATGGGAACACCTTTTTTGGTCTAGATTCAAAGTTTATGTTTCTGAAAAGTTCCAAGACTAGTGTGCAGTGGAGAGGGACATTTACGAAAGATAAACGGCTGGTTTATTGCCATTGTTTAACCTGGTGGTTGGTTCGTGACGTTCAAGTTGTGTCTGGGTTTGAGAGGGATTGGTGGTGATAAAAGTTACCCAAAATAATGAGTCATGACGTACTTGGGCTTTGAAAGGATGCCCCAGTCCTGAAAATGCCAACTTCACTCAAGTGCGAATACATGGTTTGCATTATATGTCTCAGTCTATCCAGTTTATATCCCACGGTAGGTTTTGAGAACTGTCCCCACGACAGGCTTCAGTTCACAGAGGGGCTTGCATAGTGAACCATACCAGGCATCAAGCGCCATAAACGTAAGACAGTCGCCAGCGCTCTTCACGCACCTCCGCTCTGTCGCCCTGTCTGATGGCCACTCTCCACCCTCGAGGAAATTGTCATTTTCCTAACCAGTCCCCAGACTCGGGGGCCCATCAAACTTGAGCACTCCTCTTGCTCAAGTCTGCCGCTCCCCCGACCACACACACACACACACACACACACACACGCACACTTCATTATAAATTGGGACTTGTGTTAAGCCACGTTAAAGAATTTAAGATCTGTCATTTTGATATCAAGGGGCACCCTAAAAACTTCCGTGAGCATGAAGTCCCATGGAGGGCTTGCTCAATGCAGATTTCCACACCGGCCATCGGAGTTTCAATTCTATAGTTCTAGGTCAGGAATTGCCACCATGTTTCTCCCTCATCTCTGACACGATCAAGGGCCATGGTATGGACCTCCTTGGTTTCTTGCGTGGAACTCCGTGTCTCCTGAGCCTGGACGTCTGTGTCTTTCCCCAGGTTAGGGAAGTTTTCACCTATTATTTCCTCAAACGAGTTTTCTGCCCCCTTCTCTTCTTCTGGGACCCCCCCCTGTAATGCAAATGTTTGCTCACTTAATGACGCCCGAGACACCCCTTAACCCATCCTCATTTCTAAAAATGCTTCATTTCTGCCATTCAGCTTGGGCGCTTTCTGTGACCCTGTCTTCCAGATCACTGATCTGTGCTGCTCCCGCTAATCTGTTGACTCCCTCTAGTGTATTTTAAGTAAGCTCTATGCCCAGTGTGGGGCTTGAACTCACGACCCTGAGATCAAGAGTCACACACTTTTCCGACGGAACCAGCCAGGTGCCCTTCTAGTGTATTTTTCATTTCAGTTATTGTATTCCTCAGCTCTGATTGGTTCCTCTCGATATGTGCTATCTTAATTGATGTTCTCGCTGAGTTCCTCCACTCCTCTCCAGTCTGGTGGCATCTTTATGAATAACCATTACCTTGAACTCTATCAGGTAGATGGCTTATCTCCATCTCGTAGGTCTTTTCTGAGGTTTTGTCATGGTCTTTTGTTTGGAGCATAATCCTCTGTCCCATTTTGCTTGACCTTCTGTGTTTGTTTTAATGAATTAGGCAGAACGACTACTTGAACTTGAAGGAATGCTCTTGTGTCTGGTCATGCACGGTGTGGACTCTGCCTGGTGACTCTGGCTGGAGCTGTGGCTGGTGTGAGTTGGGGGTCCCCGGGCGCTTTGCTCTGGGCTGCTCTGGTGGGACAGCAGGAGCTGAAGCCGGTGCAGGCTGGGATGTCCAGGGACGCTCTGTGCAGGGGGCACCCTGCTGGGGTAGCTGGGGCTGAGGCAGGCAGTGCTGGGGGATTCTGTCAGTTAATTCTGAAAATAGAAGGGGAGGAGGGATGTTACTGGGAAAAGAACCCATAACAGACTTTGCATTGGAGTACCGTATTGGGATTAAATGCAGCAGCAAGTAACAGAAAAAGCCCCAAATAACAGTAACTTTAAGAAGATACAGTTTATTTCTCGCATATGGGAAGTCTGTAGCTAGTTCAGAGCTGGTATCACTGTTGAGGGGGTCATGGACTGAGGCTCCTTCCAGGTAGTTTTCTTCATGCTTGACAACTTAACCATTTAGACTGAGAAAACGTAGTCGTTACTGAGGCACAGACAGTCGCGTACCCAGCGAGCGCCCTGGAGCTTGGTCGCTGTTGAAGAAGGGAAGAAAGGACGTGGGGTGTGGTAGGCAGTGTTTGCGGAGATGTGACTGTCGGGCACCTCCTGGTGAGACCACGGGACTAATTCCAGCCAGGTGGCTATGAGGAGTGACACGCGGCGAGAAGACCATGCACGGATTCTCCAGCAGCTCTCCCCCCCCCCCACCCCTCCCACAGCAACCACTAAAGCCACAGGGGACACACGACACCGTTCCCAGATACTGGTGCCTCTGTCCGCCGGGGTCCCCGAGAGGCCGTGTGGCATAAGCCCTGGCAGCCTGCTGGCACGAAGAAATGCATCAAACCATTGGGATTTATTTGGCGGGGATTTGCTACTTCAACAGAAGCGAGATCATCCAAGCTAGTAGTTTTGGGGACCCCTAGCCACAGGTCACGGGGTGGAAGGAGAATGCTGTCAAAACAGCCTCAAGTCAAACCCGTGTCCTGTACCTTTGGCCCACTCCCAACGGGCATCGGTCAACTGACTCTGAATCCGTTTGTGGCGGGAGTCTAACTCAAATGTACGTCATGATTGCCACCTAGTGGGGAATCGACACTTGTTCAGATTTCAATTGCTTTCAATCAAGCAGGTGTTGCTACAGAATTACTTTACCTTTTTCTTTTTAATGTTTATTTTTGAGAGAGAGAGAGAGAGAGAGCATGAGAGGGGGAGGGGCAGAGAGAGAGGGAGACACAGAATTGGAAGCAGACTTCAGGCTCTAAGTTCTGAGCGCAGAGTGTGGTGTGGAGCTCGAACCCACGAACCATGAGATCGTGACCTGAGCCGAAGTCAGACGCTTCACCGAAGGAGCCACCCAGGCGCCCCAAGAATCGCTTTAAGTTTGAAAGGAAATGTTCAGGCCCCATTCTGGTTGATGAAGTGAACTGATACTAATTTTCATGTGTTACTATTTAAATAGGATAACTTGGAAAGAAGGAATGGACAGCTGCCAACTTAAGAATTCAGCGTAATATCCAGGCTATGTCAGTTTTTCTGTTCTGGTTGTAACCTCGACTACAGAGATTTCGATTTCCTTGATGCTGTTCAGAACATCACAGTGGTCCATGACATTGACCTGTTGGTCTGGAAGCTGCAAGTAACTCAGATATAAGACATAAGTGTGCCAAAGGGACTAGACAAGCCAACTCTTGATATCAGGTGCTGGATCAGTCAGGGTCCAGTAAGAAAACCATCATAGATTTTGTTGTAAACTATTAACAACAGAGGTGAGTTCATACAAGAAGGCTGGGGGCACCTGGGGGGGCTCAGTCTGTTAAATGTCCGACTCTTGATTTCAGCTCAGGTCATGAGCTCACGGTTTGTGAGATTGAGCCCCGTGTCAGGCTCTGTGCTGACAGCACGGAGCCTGCTTGGGATTCTCTCTCTCCCTCTCTCCCTGCCCCTCCCCAACTCGCTCTCTCTCTCTCTCTCTCTCTCTCTCAAAATAAATAAACATTTTCCATGGGGCGCCCGGGTGGCTCAGTTGGTTGAGCGTCCAACTTTCGCTCAGGTCATGATCTCACAGTCCGTGAGTTCGAGCCCTGCATCGGGCTCTGTGCTGATGGCTCAGAGCCTGGAGCCTGCTTCGGATTCTGTGTCTCCCTCTCCCTGCCCCTCCCCCACTCATGCTCTGTCTCTCTCTGTCTCAGAAATAAATAAACATTAAAAAAAATTAAAAAATTTTTCCAAAAACACAAGGAGGTTGAACTAGCACAGAGGGGACACTGATGTTGCAAATGTGAATAATTCAGGAAGTAGCTAACCACCCCCGGGATAAAGCAGGGTCGCCACAACGTAGGAGCTCAGAGGATAGGACGCACATCTCCAAAAGAGATGCCACACTGGTGCTTGGGCCTCCGGTGGGGACAGAGATGCCCAGCAGGTGGTTGGTACTCAAACCTCCAGTTGGGGTGTGACCTAGCAGGTGTGCACGCCCCTGAGGGGGTTACAGCCGCTAGTGCTGAGACTTTTGGGGGGGACGCACCACGGCTGCTGCTAGGGCTACCCGCAGCATCAGGAAACTGGGGCCACTGCTGTCCCCTGCTGCTCGAGGGACACTGGCAGAAGCTAGAATGAGGAAGTAAGCCCCTCCCCTCCTCCTCCTGCCTGCCGTCCTCTTCCCATTGCTTCCTTCTCAGAACCCCACCAGCTGGCAGGGGACCATGTCCGGCAGGACATGGAATCTGCAGACCCCGCCCCCCGCGACTGAACAGAATGGACAGGCGGGCCTGGATCTGAGAGAGAGCGAACACCCAGCGGAACACGTAATGACAGCGGCCCCAGGGTGGGGCAGCCCCAGCTCTGACCTTGGCCAACTCTAACATTAGGCAGATGGCCCCGTTTGCTCCTCCGCAGCCTCATCGTAAAAGCCCTTTGTAGTTCTCAGATTCTGTGAGGCTAGGTTGATCCCTGACTCCAAGATCACACGCAGCCGAAGTCGATGCCTGGGAGAGGAGGTGTTTCTTAGATTGGCATCGACGGTGTGCTTCGTAACATGGTTTGCCCCGCGTGGACGCAAGCTGACCTCGCTGGGGGCTCTCACCTTCGCCCATCCCCACTGTACTTTACCGTGATCAGGACAACGGGGTGCCTGGGGGGCTCAGTCGGTTCTGCGTCCAACTCTGACTCAGGTCGTGATCTCGCAGTTCTTGGGTTCGAGTCCCACGTCGGGCTCTGTGCTGACAGCTCGGAGCCTGGAACCCGCTTTGGATTCTGTGTCTCCCTCTCTCTCTGCCCCTCCCCTGCTCGCACTCTGTCTCTCTCTCTCTAATAAGTAAACATTGGGGCGCCTGGGTGGCTCAGTCGGTGAAGCGTCCGACTTCAGCTCGGGTCACGATCTCGCGGTCCGTGAGTTCGAGCCCCGCGTCGGGCTCTGGGCTGACGGCTCGGACCCTGGAGCCTGCTTCCCGTTCTGTGTCTCCCTCTCTCTCTGCCCCTCCCCCGTTCATGCTCTGTCTCTGTCTCTGTCTCAAAAATAAATAAACGTTAAAAAAAAAAAACACTAATAAGTCAACATTAAAATAATAATAAAAGCTGAAAATGGAATTTTCAGTAATTGGAAATGATAAGGCCTATCATGTGATGGATTTATATCCCATAAACATTAACTGCAGGCAGGGGGTCTCTAAAAGAGCGAACATCGGAGTCCTTTCCGCAGACCGAGTTCTGTCTCAGACATCTGAAAGACAAATACGACACATTCCCTGCTGTATTTAGCTCTCTCGGACGCCAGCCAACAACCCGCAATGCAGTGGTTCCGAGCACAGAAGGTGTGCAAAGATAACCACAGTCCACCCTCAGAAAGGTGGGCCAATTTGGGTTCAATCCTGGATCTTCCACTTACGCGTAAGCCGATAATCCTTTACTTAACCTCTCTGAGCTCAGGTTTAACACCCATGGAAGTGTTGTTCCTGTGAGGGGGGAAGATAGCTCCCGGCTTAAAATAAACGTTCGGTAAATATCTGTTTTCTCCCTCCACGTAGGAGGGACTTAAAAGAGGGAAGCAAGTGGCAAGGAAATAAGATTATTTTTAATTTCCGCGTCGGTCATTTTGGAAAATGTATAGATTATATTGAAGTTACTGACTAGGACATTTTGCTTCTAAAAACTTTAAATTTCAGGGGCGCCTGGGGGTTGCAGTCGGTGGAGTCGGTTGAGCTTGATCTCCGCTCAGGTCATGATCTTGTGGTTCCTGGGTTTGAGCCCCGCGTCAGGCTGCGCGCTGGTGGCACAGAGCCTGCTTTGGGATTCTGTCTCTCTTTCTCTCTGCCCCTCCCCTGCCTGTCCGTGTGTGTGCACGCGCTCTCTCTCTTCCTCTCAAAGTAAATAAATAAACTTAAAAATAATTTAAAAACCTTAAATTTTGAGAAGTGGTTTGACATGCTTTAGAACACATACAGGCGTGTTTTAGTTTGATATCTTATACTGGACTGGAAAGGAGTTGTTATCTACTCTGTGTCCAAAAAAATGATCAAACGCATGAGTCCTTATATGAGGATTAAATGCATTTAATATTTTTGAGGCGCCTGGGTGGTTCAGTCGGTTAAGCGTCTGACTTCGGCTCAGGTCATGATCTTGCGGTTCACGAGTTCGAGCCCTGCCTCGGGCTCTGTGCTGATGGCTTGGACCCCAGAGCCTGCTTCCGATTCTGTGTCTCCCTCTCTCTCTGTCCCTCCCCTGTTTGCACTCTTTCTCTCTCTCTCTCTCTCTCTCTCAAAAAATAAATAAACATAAAAAACTTTTTTAATACATTAATATTTTTAAGTACTTATTTTTAAAGTGTTTTTAATGTACAGGGCCTGGCACATAGCATGTTACTCTATGTAAGTATTTGATTAGTTAAAAAAATCTAAGAGAAATGAGGCTGATCTGAATTCTGTGTTAGTTGAGGCTGTAATTGAATGGATATTTATCAGTCCATCAGAGGGTCTCCTTACATGGTAGGGGGTTGCTGCTTCTTTCAAGGCCCTGGGCTGACCTGTGTGCAAACACGGGGTACAGGTGGAGCCACCCACAGCATCCATGCACCCCGTTGCTGCAGCGAACTCTCTGGCCAAAGCCAAATGAGTTTCAACTCCCAAAGAAGTAGACGGTGGTTCACAGGCTTTATGTTCCCCTTAAGAAAAAACCGTAACACATCTGCGATTGATTCCTGCTGTAGCCTGTTCTGAGGCGCTGCTGAATTCAGGACTGAGTGCCAGGAGGGCCTAGCAAGCTGTCCTTATCTGTTAAGCCATTTTATAACTAACGTTATGCCCAGGAGGCAGGTAGGTTGGAGCCGGTTGTGTGGATATAAGTACGCTTTGCTGCTACTCTTCTGTCCCCGAGGGCGTGGCCTCACTCTGTGCACTGAGCCCCCTGTGGCTCTGCCCATTGTCCCGCCAGCGAGAGGCAGCCGCTACGCTGTGTTGAGGCTTCTGAACATGCCCAAGCCTTTCTTGGTCCCAGAGTGTGTGCTCACGGCCCTCCTGGCCAGCCACCTCGGGAGCACGGGACGCACCGCGGGGGAGTGCACTGCTTCCGTAGTCTCCATGCACAAGACCCGGGCGGAGCTAGTTGGACGCGAAGGCTTCTGTGGGCTGCTTCCAGAAATCTCCGGGGAGAAAAGTGCTCCTTCTGGGGAAGGAGAACCACACAAAGCCAAGCCAGGCCCGTCATCAAGAAGGCAGCAGATCACCTTACGTCTGAATGGGAAGCCCGGATGTGGCATGACAGATGAGGATTCGAGGCTGTCACCGTTCATCTCACTGCTGACTTCAAGTCATTCTGTTGGAAGACGGCGGACAAGGTCCCATCCTTGTATGGGACAAGCAAGACAATGGGCCCCAAGGGCGTGCTCAAGCCTAACAGCCTGGACACGAAGCCACAGGGGCAATGGAGGCTGGGTGCTCGTTTCCAACCGCCAGACTCCTGCTTGGGGCTTTTTAATATTGTCACCTTGATAATGAGCCAAAGCAGGCCTTCCTGAAAAAGCTGTTTCCATGCCTGGAATGGAGAATAAGACCGAAAATGGGCAGGGGTAGAATTCCCGTGAAGAATGGACAGTTCAACTTTGGGCTGGCTGTGATTCTCAAAAGGAATATGTCCCTTTCTCAGGAACATAAGAAGTCAGACCTCAAGTTTTTAAAATAATTACAGAGAGGGGCACCTGGGTGGCTCAGTCAGTTAAGCTTTCAGCTCTTGGTGTTGGCTCAGGGCATGATCTCGCGGTTCATGGGTTCGAGCCCCGAGTCAGGCTCTGCATTGGCAGCATGGAGCCTGCTTGGGATTCTCTCTCTCCCTCTCTCTCGAAATAAATAAACTAAAAAAATTAAAAAGTAAATAATATAAAGTAATTACAAAGAAATGAATGTCTGACAAACACAAAACATATTCATACTTATCCTGGTTATCATGTTCAGGCTGTCTGAGATTAATAATAGTTCACTAACTGGGGCGCCTGGGTGGCTCAGTCGGTTGAGCGTCCAGCTTTGGCTCAGGTCATGATCTCACGGTTCGTGGGTTCAAGCCCCGCGTCGGGCTCTGTGCTGACGGCTCAGAACCTGGAGCCTGCTTCAGATTCTGTGTCTCCCTCTCTCTGCCCCGCTCACACTCTGTTTCTGTCTCTCTCTTGCTCTCAAAAATATATAAAGATTAAAAAAAATAAATAATATTTCACTAATTACGTGGGAGCTAAAGCAATGTGAGCTACACTTAGGCGATCTCTTCCTTTTGTAGCAGAAAAGGAAGACATTCTTGGTTGGCCTAATGTGTCCGGAAATCACATTAGGATGAAAACAAGGTAAGCATCCTTTTGGTACTTTGGTCTCAGCAGTTTCTTACCAAGTTCCAAATATCAGTGAGAGAGACCGAAGTTCCAATTCATACAAGATGAAATACTTTTTATATAACGGGACTTTTATTTCGGTTTTAAACCTTGCTCTGTAAACCTTCACCATCCAATACAGGAGCCACTAGGCTCTATGTGGCTATTTAAATCTAGATTATAATTGGGGCGCCTGGGTGGCTCAGTCGGTTAAGCGGCCGACTTCGGCTCAGGTCACGATCTCGCGGTCTGTGAGTTCGAGCCCCGCGTCGGGCTCTGGACTAACAGCTCAGAGCCTGGAGCCCGTTTCAGATTCTGTGTCTCCCTCTCTCTGACCCTCCCCCGTTCATGCTCTGTCTCTCTCTGTCTCAAAAATATATAAAACAAAAAAGTTAAAAAAATAAATAAATCTAGATTATAATTAATGTAAAATTCAGTTCGCGAATCATAACTTGTCACATTTCAGGTGCTCAATGGCAGATAAGCTCCCACACTGCACAGAGAATGTTTCCGTCCCAAGGAAAGCTCTATTAAGCAAAGTTCTATACACTTTTATTATAGCAGCCACCCCTCCCCCAAATGTTCATACATAATAACTAAGCTTCGCCAATTATTTCATTATTTAAAATATTTAGGGGTGCCTGGTGGCTCAGTCTGTTAAACGTCAGACTCTTGATTTCTGCTCAGGTCATGATCCCAGAGTTGTGGGATCAAGTCCCACATCGGTATGGAGCCTGCTTAAGATTATCTCTCTCTCCCTCTGCCCCCCTTCCCCACTCACGCTCACTCTCTCTACATAATAAAAAATAAAAATAAAAAAATAAGTTAAGCTATTAAAGTAGTTAAGCTGATTTATCTAGCTGCATGGTCATCAATAAAGCATATTAGCAATAAATTTATACTACTGGCAATATGGAACACAGTACATGAAATATAAACTCAGGAACCAGCTTGCTGTTTAACCAAAGGGTGAGTGATTAGATAAGTCTATCATTGAACATGGGTCATGACCATTTCACGAAATTGGCATTGTGGGTTTTTTTTAAATCTCTACTCATGTTTCCTCAAAAAAAGGTGGAGAAAAAAGAAATCTTATAATCCTTATGTGTGGTGAGAAAGAATGTATATTAAACTTTTGAAGAAACAGAACTTTGCTTCTTCCCGTGAGTAAAACGAACACGGTTAATCATTGAGTATCCACAATTTATCTTTTCTAGGATTGTGGCATGGCCCATATAAAGAATCCACACTTTGAGCTCATTTCCCGTTTGGGAAAATATTCCTACCTTGGCTCTTTCTCAGCCTCTGGTTGACCGAGGTGGTCATATTAGGATTAACCAAAATGTGTCAGTGGTGGGGGAAAAAATCAGCCTTGAAAGAAACACTGAAATGTTGCTTTCTTAAACAGGCTTTGAAAAATTGTCTCATTTAACTTATGGTTACTTACTCAACTCATAATCCGGTGAAGAAGAGATAAGGTCATGTCACCCACTTGCTATTTATATTGCTGAGTACTCGTCAGCTTTCCGAAGAAGCTGAACATCGTGTCCAGTACTTTGCAAAATTCTTTTGAATCCTCTAATGATCACTTCGGTAGAAAATGTCAACCAGGCCAACTCGGCTGTCTTTCGCAGGCTCTCGTTTTATATTTAACTTTGAAAATAGAGCCACAATCCTTTCAGACAATCAGCCTGCTCACTCCCGCTGGTGGATTTAATTCGGTGCGAAAGGAAAAGTGGGCGGCAGGTAAATGTTAATGTCACGGTTGGGCAGTGAGTTGTAGCAATTTCAAGCCACGCCTTGATCTGTCACGCTCTTAGTGAGGCGTCGTCTTACATTACATTACATTACTTTTCTAGCTATCATCTACTCCTAAATAACTACTTTTCGTGAACGCTTATCACGTGCTAATCACTAGAATACAAGACAGTAGTTTAGTCCCCACGTTATCTTGCCAGGTAGGCATCATTATCCTCAGAAGGCCGAGGCTCCAGCGGGCCTGTGACACGCCTGCCCAGGGCTGCACAAGCCAGTCAGTGCCAGAGTCCGGCTTTGGACCCAAGACAGTATGATTCAGTCCCAGACTCCTTCCAGGCACGACGGCGATCCCCTTCTCAGCCTACGTGATTTGAAGTTCTGGAATTCTTTGGGCTCGCGCTCTCGCCACGGGAACATGTCTTAATTTGGGGACAATTATTCAGAGGCTGGGACAAATACTACCTATCAAACCGCGACAGCCATACTGCCTACTCCCATTTTTCTACCACTGACGGTTCTTCCCCTGACCAGTCCGTGTGGGTTTGAACCCATGTAGGGTCAAGACACCAGGGGAAAAGAAGCTATTGGACTAAATCACTAGGGCTGGTTTCTGTGTTTGGTTTTGTAATTCAGTAATAAGGCTATTTTAGCTGAGCAGTGAGCCCCTAAAACTGTAGTTAGAAATTTGTATTATATGTCTCACTAGATA
>NW_026057579.1:31639959-31640063 GCF_023721935.1 Panthera uncia
TACATACATAGGGGGTGTATATATATATATATATATATATATATATATACTGAGAGATATATAAATCTGGACAGTAAGCCCCTAAAACTGTAGTTAGAAATTTG
>NW_026057579.1:31640463-31710941 GCF_023721935.1 Panthera uncia
TATATATATATATATATATATATATATATATATACTGAGAGATATATAAATCTGGACAGTAAGCCCCTAAAACTGTAGTTAGAAATTTGCATTATATGTCTCACTAGATAGATAGATGATATATAGATACATATATACATACACACATACATACATAGGATGTGTATATATATATATGCTGAGAGATACAAATTTGGGGTAGAACTGTTTAGATCTTCATTTTTATTTATTTTTTTAAGTTTCCTTATTTATTTTGAGAGAGAGTTTCTCTCTCAGGGGAGATCAGGGGAGGGACAGAGAGCGAGGGAGAGAGAGAATCCCAAGCAGGCTCTGCATCATCAGCACAGAGCCGGGTATGGGGCTCGAACCCATGATCGGTGAGACCATGAGCCGCGCCGAAATCAAGAGTCGGATGCCTAACCCACTGAGCCACCCAGGCGCCCCTAGATCTTGATTTTTAAAATCTGGAATATTTATTTTTATGTTCAGTTAAGGAACTCAGTGTGAGCTCTTTTATGCAGCCTCGCCTAAAACAACCTGTCACAGCAAATCCAGAAAGTTATTAGTGCTTTGAAATATGACCTTCGCACTCATCTGCACTTCACATCGTCTCAAACCGTATTTTTAACATTTTGGGAAAATACGCAACGCGATGTATTTTTCAAAGAGTTAAGGAACTGGGGCAAAGGGCAAATGAGGGGAGAGAAAAACAAAACGAAACCAGGGGAGAGAGGTTAGTACATACTCCATGCTGTGCTGTGTGTGAGTCATTCATGGCATCTCGATTTAAAAATAAAACAGCACACAACCTGCTTTCCCCAAAATGTGGCTTCTTGCTCGGGAATCTCCATCTATTTTTTTCAGCGTTGGAACTTCTTATCCTTTTTTGTACTTGGTTCTTTCTACCCTGCCTTGGGAAATATCCCGCTTGATTTTTGTCCATTTTCTTTTTTTTTTTTTTCCCCTCTAATAGGCAACCATCCACAGCAGCCTGAGACAATGAAAACTCACTGGCGCTTTTTTAAGCAAGTGATGACGAGGAGCATTTGAGGATGCGTTCGTCAGGTTCGTTGGAACTTCTATGCGGGCAAGCTCATGTTTCCAATTCGGGACTCAGAGCAAGCAATCAGCTGTATAGACGCTTGACGTTAGCGCTGAGAGCCGCGGTATCTTTAGCAGCTCACAATGTAGGGTGACGCCAATTGGATGAGTCGTCCCCATGGAAAACAGCCCACTTGGCGTATGTTCCCGAAGCTACGATCTGGCAGCGGTACCGAGACCTTTCTTCTAGAAATTGCTGTTACCGCCACACACGGGAGACAGATCCAAAAGGGAAATTTAGTTTTTCCACCGGCTCGTCCTTTGCCGTGAAGCTTGTGTAGGGCACCCTCCATAAAATCCCTTTTGCAAAGTGAAAACATCGATAGCATTCTTCACGTCACTATTTTCCGTGGATGAGTTGAACGTGGTAACGTGGAATGTAAATACCTCTACATGTAACTACAAAATGTTTTAAATAAAATGGGAAGCGTGCATTATTTTCATTTTGTGCCACTGTAAATATGGAAAGAAGTAATCGGATATACTAGGCAGAATGGGGGGGGGGTAGATGGGGCCTACATTTCTAAAATCAATGCTGCATTTTTATTTTTCCTTTCAATGACTTAAAAAAAAAAAAGGACTTCGTATTTTGGAACAGTTTTAGATTTACAGCAAAATGACACAGAAATTTCAAAGTCCCAGGGCACCTGGGTGGCTCGGTCGGTTGAGTGTCCGACTTCGGCTCAGGTCATGATCTCGCAGTCTGTGAGTTCAAGCCCCGTGTCGGGCTCTGTGCTGACAACTCAGAGCCTGGGACCCACTTCAGATTCTGTGTGTGTGTGTGTGTGCGTGTGTGTGTGTGTGACTATCTCTCTTTCTCTCTCTGCCCCTCCCCTGCTCATGCTTTCTCTCTCTCTGTCAAAAATAAAGAAATATTAGAAACACAAATACTTTTAAGAAATTTCAAAGTCCATACCGTGCCCCTTCTGCACAGTTTCTCCTGTTATATTAGTGTGGTATGTGTCTTACATTAGCGGGGGGTGTGTTACAGCGGATGAGCCAACATCGCTACCTTGTGATGAACCAAAGCCTTAAGTCTACATTAGGATTTACTCTCTGTGCGGTCGTGTTCCGGGGAGTGTGACGAATGCCTCATGTCTTGTAGCCACCATTACGGTATCATATGAAATAGCTTCATCTCCCTGAAACCCCGCCTGTTCTACTCATCCGTGCCCCCTCTCCAGCCTCCCCCAAGCCCCAGCAACAACTCACCTGTCTCTAGTTTTGGGTTTTCCAGAGCGACCTATAGTTAGAATCATATCACATGTAGCCATGTAAGCATTGAGCTCATAAGCGTTAAGCTTATATTGTAAAGGTCCTTCCATATCTTTCTGTGGCCTGATAGCTTACTTCTTTTTATTGCTGAGTGCTTTTCCATCGTATGGATGTATTGCAGTTTGTTTTTTTTAACTTTTGTTTAATATTTATTTATTTTTGAGAGAGACAGACAGAATGCAAGTGGGTTAGGGGCAGAGAGAGAGGGAGACACAGAATCGGAAGCAGGCGCCAGGCTCCGAGCCATCAGCACAGAGCCCGACGCGGGGCTCGAACTCGCCAGCCGCGAGATCGTGACCTGAGCCGAAGACAGGCGCTCAACCGACTGAGCCACCCGGGCGTCCCAGGTTTGTTTATCCGTTCACCTACTGAAGGACATCTTCGTTGCTCGCAAGTGTTGTTAATTCTGAACAAAGCTGTAAACATTCACGTACAGGTTTTCACGTGGACCTAAGTTTCGCCTCCTCTAGGTAAGTGCCGAGGAGTACGGTTGCTAGATCTCACAGTAAGCCCAGATTTAGCTTTGTAGGAAACCCCCAAACTGTCTTCCAAGGTGGATGTACCATTCTGCCTCCCCCCTCCCCCCCCCCCCAGCAATGACAGAGAGCTGCTCCTGTTCCACAGCCTCACCAGCGTGGCACATGTCACAATCTCCCAGTCTGTGGCTTGGCTTTTCTTTTCTTTTTTTTTCCACTACTTACTCATTTAAGTAGTCTCTACACCCAACGTGGGGCTTGAACTCACAACCCCGCGATCAAGAGTCACACGCTCTTCAGCCTGCAGGCGCCCCTTGTCTTCTCTGTCTCTCCACAGGGTCTTTCACAGAGCACAAGTTTTAAATTGCAGCCAAGTCCAACTTATCAACCTCCATGGATCATGCTTTTGGTATTGTATCTAAAAAGTCATCGCAGACCTGACCGACGTCACCTAGATTTTCTCCCGTGTTATTTTCTAGAAGGTCTATAGTCTTGTGTTTCATATTCAAGTCTGTGATCTGTTTTGAGTTGTTTTGTGAAAGGTGGAAGGTCTTTTTTTTTTTTTTACATGTGGCCGTCCAGTTGTTCTAGGATTATTGGTTGAAAAGTTTGCTGACCATTTTATGATGTCAGGAAGGAAAAAAAATGTCCTGGAATGTCACAGTACTGCTGGCCATCTTGGGACAGGTACCAACCTCCTGGAGGCCCGCTTACTCATCCCCGTCCCACATCTCAATCTTATATTTGCAACACCTACTCCTGAGATAGTATATTGATCAAATATTGCCACAATAATGCTGTGCAATAATTCCCCTACCCCTCCCCTCCTCAAACTCAGTGGTTTAAAATGTTACTAATTTGGGGGTGCCTGGGTGGCTCAGTCAGTTAAGCACCCGACTTTGGCTAAGGTCATGATCTCATGGTTTGTGGGTTCGAGCCCCACATTGGGCTCTGTGCTGACAGCTCGGAGCCTAGAACCTGCTTCGGATTCTGTGTCTCCCTCTCTCTCTCTCTCTCTCTCTCTCTCTGCCCTCCCCCACTCATGCCCATGCACTCTCTTTCTTTCTCTCTCTCAAAAATAAACAAACAGTCAACAAAAAAAATTTTTTATGTTAATAATTGGGGGCCCCTGGGTGGTTCAGTCGGTTAAGCATCCAACTCTCGGTTTCAGCTCAGGTCGTGATCTCATGGTTTCGTGTGTTCGAGCCCCACATCGGGCACTGTGTTGGCAACTCAGAGCCTATTTGGGATTCTCTCTCTCCCTCTCTCTCTGCCTCTTCCCCACCCACGCGGTCTCTGTCTCTCTCAAAAATAAATAAGTGCTCACATCGGCAGCACGTATACTAAAATTGGAACAATACGGAGAAGATTAGCCTGGCCCCTGCACAAGGAAATTCGTGAAGCGTTCCTTATTTTTATGAGGACTTTAAGATACAAAACAGATGAACATAAGGGAAGCAAGAATAGTATAAAAACAGGGAGGGGACAAAACATAAGAGACTCTCAAATATAGGGAACAAACAGAGGGTTGCTGGAGGGGTGGTGGGAGGGGGGATGGGCTAAAGGGGTCAGGGGCACTAAGGAATCTACCCCTGAAATCCTTGTTGTTCTATATGCTAACTGGGATGTAAATTATAAAAATAAATAAATTTTGGAAAATTGATAAATAAATCTTTAAGGAATAAATAAATAAAATAAAACGTTGATAATTTATCCTCCAGCTCCCAGGTCTGTGGATTGGTTGGACAGTCTCATCTGGGGGCCCAGGCCGGAGGGACGGTGGTTGGTCCTTGGGGCCAGTAGAAATACGTGATACCTCTTAAGGCCTAGGCTGGAAACCGGCACACTGTCCCTTCTGCTCATATCCTATTGGCCAAAGCAAGTCACGTGGCCAAGCCCAACATCAGTGGGGCAGGAAAATACATTTTTCCCTTGAAGATGGAGAAGAAGGGCGTGAATGTTTGTTGGACGGTGGTAAAGGAATCACAAGGTAATATGAACAGGCAAAGTTACATGTAAAGAATTATTAACTAGAACAGGAGATTGAAGTTACAAAGGATTGGTCAAAAAGAATTAAAGGAAACTCTAAAAAATATAGGAACAGCCGATGTAAGGGGCAGCCATTACACCTAGGACTAAGAGAGAGAGTTCAAGGTAGAGGCCCCTTCTACCCCCAGGGCTGACATTCAGACCCTATTGGAGAGCCAGCTGTGGCTGGCTGGATAGCACGGAAGACAGTCTGTTCCTGTGTCGCCAAGGGCCCTCCTCAGATCTGTTATGCCAGAACCACCCCAGGGGCTTGTTACAATGCCGAGTTCTAGGCACCACTGGAACTAACTGAATGAGAATAGGGGGAGGGAGATAGGAATCTGTAGTTCGATCTACTACTCCAGCTAGCTTTCCCTACACTAGCTTAAGATCTCGGAGCTCTGTGAACAGAGAGACCTTGTTTCACTGTCGTGTCCTTGTCTCTTAGCCCAGGATCTGCCCCTTGCTAGGTGTTGCTGTAGACAGGTTGTTCCTGGACTGGTTCCCGTTGGTTGGTTGGTTGGGAGATAACATTCAAACCCAATGGGTTGTAACTGGCCATAAGCCACATCCCCAGCCATACTTTCGTGGTGTTTGGTTGATGAGCACAACGTCCCTTCGTTATTGTTGGCGAAACCCAAAGGTAACGTATCCTCCCGGAATGGCAGGTGGTATTTTCCAAAAATATCTGCGACACTGCTTTCCGTTCCACATGTTTTCCTGCGATGTGACCTTGACAGGCTTCCATGGAGAGGCAGAGTCTGTGTCCCCTGCCCTTGACTCCAGGCGGGCTTGTGACTTGCTTGTAACCAACAGAATGTGCCAAAGTGGTGACGCAGGACTCCTGAGGTTAATTTTAAAGGGCAACGCGGCATGGTCCTTGCTTTCCAGAACACTCGCCTGGGGAGCCACGAGTCTCCGTGTAAGAAGTCCCCACACTGAGAGGAAGCCCAATCGCTCAGAAAGGCCACACGAGGATTTCCCGATGGCTAGCTGCAGCTGAGGCTCCGCCAACGGCCGGCCGGGTCAACCAGCAAACGCGGGAGCGAAAGGGCTCCAGGGTTTCCAGTCCCAGCTGCTGAGTCCCCTCCAGTCCTTAAATCTCCCCAGACCTCAGGAGGGTGTGGAGCCATTGTGAGAGTCATCACAAAGTCATTTTAATCTTTACTTGCTGGGGGGAGGGAGGGGCGTGGGGATCATTGGTTAGGTGGCCATACTAAGCGGAACCAGTCCTGGATCAGCATCCCCCCGCCCGCCTCTTCCTACACCATGAACTTGGACTGGAAGTTCTTCCCTCTCCCAGCGATATCGCTGTGACCATCTTCCCTCCTGTCCACGATCCTCTCGAAAGAGAAAGCCGGCACTTCTGAACGGGGTGGGCTGACGAAGGGTTCTCTCTGAAGTGCTTCAAAACACGGTGTCAGACGCGCCACACGGAAAGCTTAACCAGGCAACACGGAAAACCCAACCAGGGTGATTTTCGATCCCCTTCCAACGCAGAAACGAAAGCGGCTGAAGAATCCTTTGTGCCACCGCAGCGTTCGAGAATGGGGCCGAGTGACCTTTCTCAAGCCCCTTGGTTTGGCACATTGAATGGAGGGATGGGAAGAGGCAAGAATTGGGGATTCGCAAAACCTGGGGTCGAAAATGAGTTCAGCCCCATCTCCTCTGTGGGATCTGAACGAGCTGTCTAACCTCTCGGCGCCCGGCTCTCTCCGTCCCAAAACAGGGTCGGGTAATGACCATCCCAGCCCCTAGGGCTGTTCCGCGGATGCCCTGATGTGGGCAGAGAGGTGACAGCGCTTTGTAAATCTGTGAGACAAGATACAAACGCTTGCTGTCTCCTTCCACTTTATATAAAGGGCTACTTCCGAAACACGAGAGACTAAACAACCCGAAAACTTTCCCAGGCAATTTAGGACAGGGTCAAAGAAAGCAAAGCAAAAGACAAAACAAAGTCCTCTGCGGACATGTCCTTTCTTGGTGGGCGATACTCCCGGCACGCACCTGTGCTATCTACGGGTCACGGTGGTAAGGGGACAGGGGACAGGGGACAGGGGACAGGGCACCGACCGGGGCGCCCTTCGCTGCCCTTCCCCTCAGAGCCGGTTTACCACCCCCCACCCCCCCGAGTGGTAAACTGTGCTGCTCTGATCGAGTTCACCCTCTGCGGCTGAAGTGTCTCCTTCCCCAACAGCCCCGCTTTCGAAACAGGCAGCCGCTCCGGTTGCTTTGCAAAGACTCGTCTCCAGTTCCGATCCTGAAGATAAGCCACCGGGTTTGCACCTCGGGTCGGTCTTCCGTCCCGAGACAGAGGCGCAGCCCGCTCTTGCTGCCCCGTGGCCTCAATGCCAATGTTCTAGCTCACGCTCGCCCGGCGGAAGGGACCCTTAGAGGCCCGTCGGCCCACCGCCGGACCGCCGTGGAAACGGGGACGCGGGGAAGGAGCGGACCGTCAAGGCAAAGGCACGACACCCCCCAGGCTGCAGCTCCTCTTCCCAGAAATAGTCTCCCCTCGTTATTCCTGCGTCACGCGTGTGCTCCTGGCGGGCACAGCCCGCTGCCTGCTCCGCGTCTCCAGATGGCGACTAATGAGTGGCTGCGACTTGACTTGTCTAAGCAGAACTCCAGATTCTACCCACCCACTCACGCTTGTTCCTCCCCCGGCCTACCCAGTCAATTGCCCAGGTCCTGGGGCCACATGCCTCGGAGCCCTGCTGCTGATCTTTCTTTCCCCCATCCGGTTCACCTGCAAGCCCCCTGGCCCTACCCTCAAAACACCTGCAGGATTGGTCTACTTCTCACCCCCTTCGACGACTACCACCCAGCCACCCTGCCCTCTCGCTCAGGCTGCTGCCACCCCTACCCGACTAGATTCCGTCTCCACTCTTTTTTTTTTTTTTTTGAGTTTATGAACTTCTAGGGTATTCTTTTTTTTTTTTTAATATGAAATGTATTGTCAGATTGGCTTCCGTGCAATACCCAGGGCTCATTCCAACAGGTGCCCTCCCCAACGCCCATCGCCCACCCTCCCCTCCCTCCCACCCCCCCATCAACCCTCAGTTTATTCTCAGTTTTTAAAGAGTCTCTTATGGTTTGGCTCCCTCCCTCTCTCTTTTTTTTTTCCCCTTCCCCTCCCCCGTGGTCTTCTGTTAAGTTTCTCAGGATCCACGTTAAGAGTGAAAACATGGGATCTGTCTTTCCCCGTGTGACTTATTTCACTCAGCATAACCCTCTCCAGTTCCATCCACATTCCTACGAAAGGCCAGATTTCATTCTTTCTCATTGCCAAGTAGTATTCCATTGGGTATGTAAACCACAACTTCTTTATCCATCCGTCAGTTGGTGGACATTTAGGCTCTTTCCATAATTTGGCTATTGTTGAAAGTGCTGCTGTCCACATTGGGGTACAAGTGCCCCTCTGCATCAGCACCCCTGGATCCCTTGGGTCAATTCCTAGCAGTGCTATTGCTGGGTCGTAGGGTAGATCTATTCTGAATTTTTTGAGGAACCTCCACACTGTTTTCCATCTCCACTCTTAACTCCCCTCCGGTCTCTTCTCCACACAGCGAAGCTTGAAAACCACAAAGCAGATCGCATCACTCCACTCCTCAAAGGGCTCCAACGGCCGCTCATCTCATGATAAAATCCAAACTCCTTACCATATGCTATAAGAGCCTACATAAAGGGCCCTGCCTACTTCTTGGATCTCATCTCCTACCGCTGTCTCCTTAAACTCTCTCCTTTCCAGCAGCAGTGGCCTTGCTGCTGTTCCAGAAACACACAAGCTCATGTCTGCCCCGGGGCATTTGTACGTGCTGTTTGCCCTCCTGACATGCGCTTCACCCACATCTTGGCATGGATCGTTGTCCCATGTTACGCACCTTTCTGACTGAACCAACCTCGATCACTCTCTCAAAAAGAGTACACCTCACCCAGTCATTCCAGTCCTCAGCCTGCTTGATTTTTCTTTTATAGCAACACCTCCCCATGAAATTATATCATGCATCTGTTCGTGCGCTTGTTTACGAAGTGTTTTCCCCACTGGAACTTAAGCTCCATGAGGATAGAACTTCAGTCTGTCTTCGTCCTTTGTCTATCCGGAGTATCGCAAACAAGATCCATCACCTATCAGTCACCTATCACAACGCCTGCCACAATATTAGTTGAACGGATAAAGGAATGAATTAAAAAACGACCATGTAAAATTTGGGACGATCCAAAAGTTTTTGAGAAACAAATGTGCGAATTGAACACACCAGAAGCATTCACGTCATTTTTTTTTCTTTTTTCCTTTTCTTAAATTTAAATTTTAGCTAGTTAACATACACTATTGGTTTTAGATAGTTAACATACCACATTGGTTTTAGAGGAGAAATCAGTGATTCTTCACTTACATACAACACCCAGGGCTCATCACAAGTGCCCTCCTCAGTACCCACCGTCCATCTAGCCCATCTCCCACCCACCTCCCTCCATCAGCCCATAGTTTGTTCTCTATCATTAAGAGTCCCTTGCGGTGGGATACTTGGGCAGCTCAGTTAAGTGTCCGGCCCTTGATTTCACTCAGGCCGTGATCACATGGTTCGTGAGATAGAGCCCCACATTGAACTCTGTGCTGATAACACAGAGCCTGCTTGGGATTCTCTCTCTCCCTCTGCCTCTCTCTTTCTCTCTCTCTCTTTCTCTCTCTCTCTCCAAATAAATAAATAAACTTAAAAAAAAAAAAAAAAGAGTCTCTAGGGCTCCTGGGGGTTTCAGTTGGTCAAGTGTCCAACTCTTGATTTCGGCTCAGGTCGTGATCTCAAAGTTTATGAGTTCAAGTCCCACATTGGGCTCTTTACTAAGAGTGCAGAGCCTGCTTGGGATTCTCTCTCTCCCTATCTCTCTGCCTCTCTCTCTCTCAAAATACATAAATAAATAAATACTTTTAAAAAATAGTCTCTCGTGGCTTGTTTCCTTCTCTTGTCTCCCCCCCCCCCACTTCCCATATGTTCATCTGTTTTGTTTCTTAAATTCCACATATGAGTGAAACCCATATGGTATTTGTCTTTCTCTGACTGACTTATTTCACTTAGCATAATACATTCTAGCTCCATCCGCATCATTGTGAATGACAAGATCTCATTCTTTTTGACGGCTGGGTAATATGAAATCTTGTCATTCACAATGATGCGGATGGAGCTAGAATATATATATATACATATATATATATATATATATACACACGCATACAGCTTCTTTATGCATTCATCATTCGATCGATATTTGAGCTCTCTCCATAGTTTGGCTATTGTTGATAATTTCATGTCATTTCTTAGCGCATGGTTCTTACAGGGGCAATTTTATCTGTAGTGAATCCACCAAAAGACCATGGCGCTTACAAAGGAGAGAGAGACTAGAGTATTAAAAAATCCGTGTCGTGCAGGAAACCCACTAACTGGTCCTGGGATTTCCGTTTGGCTCTGTGTTTTCCTGATGCATAGTATGTACGAGTGAGCTTAGACCTAGATGTTTTCCCAGAACGTGCATCTCCCAGAAGAAAGGTGGGTCAGTTATCAGCAGTTGAAGTGTTCCATCTGTGAGACGCGATTTAGATTCGCTCCAGGGCCATTTTCCTGGTGGACCTCCAGGAATTTCCTGGCAGGAAAGACTCGGGCCTGCAGGGAGGGGGAGCTGATGGCACATGTCCATTCTGGAAAGCCTTGGAAAACCGAGGTCCAGAAATTTAACTCTTCCTTCCAGTGGAATGAAGTAAAGAGGTCACTGAATTTTAGAAACGTCCAAGATGTTCTCCTATTCCTGCCGGAATCCGAGAAATGGAAAGATTCTTCAGACTCGAAATGTCAAGCGGTCAGATTGGGTTCGTGCAGCCCACGTAATGCAGGATTTTATCTCAACTCTGGGACCACTTCCTCTTCATGGGTAGACTGGGATGTCCCCACACACCGGCCAAGACGGTGGCTCCGAACGATGGCGAAGGATGCCCAAGAAACACACTACCGCGCGTTCTAGCCTGGAAAAGCATAAAAAGCCAGCGTTCATCGTGACACAGAAAGCCTTGTGGGTTTATCAGGAGAACCCCAGAACTTTGCCTCCTGCAACTAGAGAGCAAAACAATGTGACCTTTCTGTTCAGAGATATAAAGTTACTGAACAAAATGGAAATCGTTCTATTAATAGTTTATTTACGACCGTATCACCGGGTCAGAATTAATTCTCATCTTGCATCTAATTTCACAATGGCAACCCCACGTTCATGGAGCCGGCCCTTCTTGCAAATTAAAGAGACTCTGCTTACTCTTGGACTCCAGTCCTTCAGGGCAACCCTTGAAAATGGAAATAAGTCATATTCCCCACCCAACCCACCATAATCACACACGCAAGAAGGGGCAGCAGCTCATCTCGGTCCCAGCTGCGTTGAGTCTTAGAAATAGTGCTCGCTCTCCCTGCATCAAAGGGCAGGAGGAGATTTCTGCTCCAGAGTGATGGCATCCCGTCATCCTCCAAAGGCAAGTCCGCACAGTGGGGCTGCATCATTTCCTTTTCGATGTTGGGATTTCCTGGACTTTCCGCGCAAGATCTTAAAAACCAAAAACACGGTCTGTAGAAAGATGCATCGAAAAACCCTTCATCCCTCATCCCCACTACACATATGATGTCGCCGTGTCTGACATGCCCTCCATTGCAAGCAGACGGTAGCCACAAACTAAGGACGTGCGTCAATCGGAAGGACTCAACACCCCCGCCTGCCCAAACCGCAGCATGTCTGGGCTCCTTCCCTTGACTCCCTGTTCAAGTTCCATATTTACCTAGTATTTTCTTGCACAATCGACGGCTCTGAGAGGGTGTATCTTGCAAGGAACACCAAAAAGGAAGGCACAGCCATTGGGATGGCCAGGCCCAGGTTGTTACCCTCAGGTCCTCACCCGCTTGTGGGCAGGGTCGGTCCTTCCGGAGACGCACCCCTGCAGCCGGTCATCTGCAGCCGAGTCCTCTGCATTGGTGCTGTCCCACACCGTGGTCTTCGTTTCAGTGGGGATCCCGAACTCTTATCGAAAATGTCTTTGGAAGGTCATACGGCACCACAACATGGAGATGGAAGTCATTTCGATGCCAAAGATGACCCCTCATAGACCGGTGCAAAAAATGAACATAAAAAAAAGAGTTGGACTCTTGGCTGTCTGAGCCATCCAGGTGTCCCATAGATTTTCTTTTAAAGATTTTTTTTTTCATTTTTAAGTAATCTCTGCACGCAACATGGGGCTCAAACCCACAGCCCCATGTTCCATCAACTGAGCCAGCCAGGCACCCCTCTCTTAGATTTTTCTAAGCTAAGCAGGGTTAGCTTAGAAAGGTAACTTTTTCCAGGTGTTAGAATAACCGTCAGTCAAAAGCTCCATGGGGTGCCTGGGTCATGGCTTCAGCTCAGGTCATGATCCCACGGCGTTCATGGGTTCGAGCCCCCCGTCGGGCTCTGTGCTGACAGCTCGGAGCCTGGAGCCTGCCTCGGATTCCGTGCCTCCCTCTCTCTCTGCCCCTCCTCTGCTCATGCTGTCTCTCCTTCTCGAAAATAAATGAACATTAAAAAAAAATTTTTTTTTAATTTAAAAAAAAGCTCCTGACTGATTACCAAGAAAATTGTTTTAGCAACAGTCATAGGTAATTCCATTGAGAAGGGGGGGAAAAAAAAGAATCCAATTAGGAGTTTAACCCAAAAGGAAATGCAGATATGTAATCTCAATATACTGATCAATTCTGAAGGTGATCAAGTTCAAGGTTATAAAGGTCACATGTCCTCTGGGTGCCATGTATCCCTGCCAACAGCAATTCATAAACGTCTCCAAAGTCGGGATGGGCTCAAATAAAAATTTTTACTGTCCAATGAAAAAGTTGAGATGTGTTTCAATAAAATATTCACTATACCATAAAAGGACAGTACGTGTAATTAACTGTACAGAGACATGTATGCTCCTACCCATTAATTTTTCTTAAATTGTGGACATTAGCATATACCGGTGTGACCCCCGCAAAGCTGTGATTAAGTCAACCGTGCATTTTACAACCTCCGACATACCACGCGAGAATGGAAGAACCCGTTCCCCCCAGGCCCTCCTAGCTGCTTTCTCCCCCAGGCTCTCCAGCTTCCCGGACAGGTGGGCGGGGACACTCAGGCACTGAGGCACTCCACTCACCCCTACAACCCGGGGTGGGGGTGAGAGGGGCTTCCGGCCTCTACCTGCTGTCCCCAGTGCCCATCCTGGCGTCCCCGGTGTCCACAGCAACTCAGTGAGTTCCAGCCTGAACTGTTGAAACGGCGGACGACCTCTTAAGGATGCATTTGGAGAAAGGGATCCACAGCCAAAAGTATTTTTAAATCTACTGGACTATTTTATCTCTAATGTCATTTGGGTTTGAGTGTTTTCTGATTCACCGACTACACTACACGCCGCTTTTCATTTGAATTGAGATAGGCATTGTTTTCTTTACTTCCCTTCAAGGAGCTCAATCAGAAGGTTAAGAGGCTCAGCCAGGAAAAAGGGGGAGTTCAGTTCTTGCCCAGCTGTTCTCAACTGAGGTTAAAAATAAAGGGGGGAAAGAAAAAGAGGTCTGAGCGCTAGCTGAGCTCGATCCAAGGCCTGGTACATCAGAATCCCCGGGGGAAAGACAGACTTAGGTGTTTTTGTAAAAAGCTCTCCAGGTGATTCTAATATGAATCACGCCGAGAACCACTGATTTCGTGGGGGGAAAAAAGCATTACGCTCTGTGGGACTCAGGGACCCTGAGGTTCTAGACTCTGCTGTGTCTGGGGCAAGGCACTTAGTTCTTTGGACCCAATTTCCATTTCTGCAAAATAAAAGGCGTGGGCTGGAGACTTAATTCTTTCGGATCTGATGCTCGTGCCGATGGATGTCCGAGTCTCTGTCACCGCGTGCAGAGATATTTCAGTATAACCCTGACTCAAACTGCACTTTGGACAAAAACTACCAGTGTAGACCACAACCAAAGTGGCCTCCTATCGCCATGCGTGTCGACCTTTCCCAGACCTCATTCTTCTCTGCACCTTTGGGGCTGTGGTCCCTCCTTCTGGGTCCCTCCTCCCTAAGGGCACACATTGCGTTTACTAGAAGGAACGAGCCAAGTTTTCAGTAAAGGATCCAAGAAACCCTGGCCGGAGGGGAGGAGCAGAAACAGAGGGGGACAGAGGAGTGACCAGAGAGAAGAATCAAGCGTGGGGGTAGATCCCCCAACATCTCCCCGATTTCCAGCCGAATTGCTGATGTTCTGAGACAGACGAAACGTGTGCGGAAGGAGGGCAGGCTGTTTAGTATTTTGGATCTGCTGACTTTGAGGCACCAAGGTCCACATAACTGTATCCTGAAGGATTTGGCCCCGAGGACCTCCGAGATTCTTCCAGACCTTTCTCTCGTGCCAAAAGCAAACCCTATGACGCTGTAGGCCGCTCTCTGATGACACTGGGAAATCGGGTGCGCGCTCTGGGAGGGGGGGTCTGTCGGGCTCACGGAGTGTATTCTGTCAGTCTCCTCTCGCTCTTTCGACCTCCTTGTCAACTCCTTCACACTCATCCGTTGTTCGTTTATTCGTCCCCTCTCCCTCAGTTCTCAAAACACTGTATCTGGAGCTCCTTCTTGGCACGCATTTTCCTCCTTGGATTTTGTCGCCAGTGGATGTTGATGAGCGAATGGAATGAGGAAGCACGAGGAAGGCGATTTCTGACAAGCACACTCAGCAGGGAGAGGTCTGGAGGTAAGGAAGGAATCAGATCGCCTCCCCCTTCAGAAAAAAAAAAAAAACACGTAAAAAACGCAGAACAGACGTGAAACTCGATGAAAACAACGGTCTTGGGGTAGTCGGTACAGGGGCAATGAGAAGAGCAGATTTTTTTTGTGCGTCGGTGATGATGTTAATGATATAAGCGCATCCTACTTGTCAGGGATGCTCCTGAAAGTTTTTCGTACATTATGCACATACACGATCTCATTTAATCGCCACAACAGTCCCGGGGGGGGGGGGGCGGGGAGGATTATTCTCTCTGCTTTACGTAGGAAGGAGCTGGCTGAGAGGTCCTGTGAAGGTGGCGTAGCTGGGGGTGGAGGGGGGGGGCACAGCTGGATTCAAACCCGGGTCAGCCGGACTCAACAGCCCAGACGGCCCCACTGTGCCGTCCGACCCCCATAGCATCGCTATACAGGGGCAGTATGATGAGTGATGTTGCTATTACTGCCCTGAGTCATCATTTCCCTTCCTGGTCTCAGAAGGTGCAGGAGGTGAGGGAGCATTCGGGAAGGGTCCTCCCCAAATGGCCCAAATCCATGGTTCTCAACTGGTTGATCTCCAATTACCTGGAAAATTCCCTTATACGGAGATCTTATCCCCCATCAGGTAAACAAATGAGCAACTCCGGGAGTTCTCCTGAGATCAAACCCCCAGAAGTGCACCCAGAATGCCAGGCGCAAATGCACTGGGATTTCGCACGAGAGGAGGATGATATATTCTGGTTCGTTTCCAAAACCCTCAGAAATCGTGTCCCAACTGGCTTAGCCTTTTTTTGTTTTGTTTTTAAGAAAGATCCTCTAAGAAATGCACAGCCACTGGTAGCAATGGCAATTTTTTAAAGTTTATTTATTTTGAGAGAGAGAGAGAGAGAGAGCAAGCACAAGTGAGGGAGAGGCAGACAGAGAATCCCAAGCAGGATCCGTGCTGCCAGCACAGAGTCCGGTGTGAGGTTCAAACCCACGAACCGTGAGATTATGACCTGAGCAGAAGTCAGGAGTTGGGTGCTTAACCGACTGAGCCACCCAGTTGCCCCTGGTTTAGCCTTTTGAGCCATAAAAACATAGTAGCCTGTTGGATTCAGAGAATAATCTATACTGACTCTATCCAAAGTCTTTCTCCTGGGTCCCTCTCAAAACGTGAGTCATTAATTTTTTTCTATGTAGAAGTTGAATAATGTCCCCCTAAAAGTCTTTGCTTTTCATTGGCCCCCCACTACTGTTCGCCATGGATCAGCCCAGAAACAAAATGTCCTGCCGGCATCAGGTCAATCTCCTGTTGGTTTACTCCCCCACCCCGACCCTTCCCCCCTGGATTGTGCTCCTACAGGTTTTCAAACATACTGCTCAGTGGCTTTCTCCTCTTCTCCCTTTGCTTGACCATCAAAATAGCAAGAGTCAAGGTTATTCATTAAACTTTCAGGCTTTTACTTTTCTTGAGCCAAGAGAGTGGTCAGAGAGAGCTTTAAAACACAAGCGTGGAGTTAGAAAGAGTGTCCCTTACACCTTGGTGGCTCAGTCGGTTAAGCTCAGGTCATGATCTCACATTCCTGAGCTCGAGCCCCTCGTCAGGCTCTGTGCTGACGGCTCAGAGCCTGGAGCCTGCTTCGGATTCTGTGTCTCTCTCTCTGCCCCTCCTCCACTCGTGCGCGCGCGTTCTCTCTCTCTCAAAAATAAACATTAAAGAAAAATTAAAAAAAGAAAAAAGACAGAGCGCTCCTTCTTCTCTGAGCAGTTTGCTTTGCTTCTTTGAGTCGAATCTGCACAGCGGGGTTATAAGACCTCCCGGGCATGCCCCTCCTTTGTTATTTTCTCACTGTACTTGTCAAGTACATCCTTGCCCTGTCGGAAGCCAAGGGGAGTACCTGCACTTGAAGAGGAAGCTTCTAGGGAACTAGTCTTACCTTGTGAGTCCTCACTAAATTAGTTATTCTAAGTATGAAGGGTCCTCGTAAGGACCCTTACTCAGCAATGTTCACCATTGGCCCCAGCACAGCCATCGGGAGGATGACCCACGGTTTAAATGGCATACATTCTGGAGCATAAGTTGGCTTTGGGTTTTGGTCAATGGAGTGCGTTGAATGGCGTCCCCCCAAATTGGTGCCACCTGGACCCTCAGAATGAGACCCTATTTCGAAATAGGGTCTTTACAGATGTATTTGCTATAAAATTTGAGCCCCAGTCTCTGAATAGCAAATGCTAATGTAATGTGTGGACTCCTGGTACCCGGGAAGGGGTTGCGAAGGCAGGGAACAACCCGCCATCACACCCACACAATCACTGCACAAGATTAAGACCCAATTCCTTACTGTCCTTCACGACTCATCATGCCCTGACCCAGCCCAATCTTTCCAGGGTCAGCTTAGCTGCAACAGGGTTCATCCCTCATCCAGCCACATGCAACTGTTCAGCCACTGGGAATAACCCTGTCCTCTCCCATCTCACAGGTCCGAGTCCTACTCATTGTCAAGTTTTATGTCATATACCACCTCCTCCAGGAAGAACATCCTATATTTGTAAGGAGGCTTTAAACTGGAAGTTCAAAAACACCCAACGCAAGCTGACATTGGCAATGACAGGAATTTATTACCTCATGCGACTGATCAGGAATAAAAATGGTGTCAGGTAAGGAACATTCCGGTGATTCAGGAACTAGTTTATTTTTGTCTCTTCATTCACCTACTGCAGTCAAACCCCTCCCAAGGTTGACTGGCCTCATGGGTGCAAAATAGCTTTCAGCAGCTCCCGGGACCTCTACCGTCACATCCAACAAAAAGGAGAGCTTGCGGTCGCTTTCCCAGCCAAAGGCTTGACCTTCACTCTGATTGGTCCAGCTTAGAGAGCATGGCACTCGGGAGCCAATCACCGTGCCCAGGGAGATGGAGAGCTCTGATTGGCCAATCCAGGCCACGTGCACCACATCGGCCGTACTTTCCTCGAACCCTGTGTCTCCCCCGAGGGGAGCAGAAGCAAAGGACGCTGGGAGACCTGACCTGCTCATGACACACACTCCCTCTTCTGTGGGCCCAGTACCCTCGTCCACGGTTGTGTGAAGGCACCGATCATCCTTTGAATGTATTTTATTCCAGTATCTGTACCTCCCCAGACAATTCCTTGGGACCGGAGACCGTGACTTGCTCGTAGGCAGGTCCCAAGTTAGCCGTTCACATGGTGGGAGCTCAATCAAGTTCTGTTGAAGTCAATTATGTCTTTTAAAAAGGAAGCGAAGGAAAAGTTGTTTTCATACTTTCAAATTCCCAGAGGATCGTGTTTCGTTGTTTTCGGCACATTGATGAATCCCCTGGCCAGTAAGGCAGGCTGATCGCGGGCGGCACCCCGGGTTCTCACGTGCTGTAAGCAGATACATTAGAACATTTTAGTCATTTAGAAACTGAGTCGAATGTCCACTGCATTTTTTGTGTGTGAATGTGTGGATAGTTATAAATAGACATGGAAAAACACTGAGGCTGGGTGACTCCTTGGCCGGGGCCCTGGATCTGGACCCCCAAATATAGCCTGCTAACAATTTGCCACAGGCACTCTTTTTTTTTTTTTTTTTTCCACACAGTTCATCATTTCAAACATTCTGAGCAACCATCCTGGATATTTGTTCAAGAGTACATTTTTTCCACTTTGTCTTTTGGCCAAATGTGTGGCTTTTTCTTTAAAAAGAGATGAGAACCTCAAGGCCCGGATAAATATATCCCCTGGCACTTGGCTATAATACAATTCTCTATAGGCAATTCTGTCGCATGTCTGTGGGATTGGTTTAAATCTGGAAGCCTCCGGAAGGCCTCAGTCTCACACTCCTGCCCCCATCGCTGCTTCTGAGGAGAAGGCCCGGGGAGTGGGCCACAGGCATTGTTTTCCATTAAATAGAGCCAGACAGAAAAAGGGCGCTCAGGGAGGAGTCTCTTGACAGACCTGAGCCCAGGGCAGCCTTCAGTTTTGAGCTGCCTGGTGATATTACAGCACGCCGCCCCCCGCCTTTTCCCAGTGTTATCATACCGCGGGGTCACCTACATCTCTGTCCCTTCCCGTCCCTCTCCCACCGCCAACCCCCTCCAGCTTTCCAAGCCCAGCCTCCCTGCCGGATTTAACACATCTGATTACAGTTGACCCAGGCATTTCCCAGTGTCAGTTTGGTCCACGTCCCAGCCGCTCAAGTGGATCCCAGCGCTGGAGATCAGAACAGACTTTCCCATGAGCGCCGTGGAATTAATGAGGTTTAGATTCCCAGGCTAGACCAGAGGACCCAGATGTGCTAGTGATATCCTGGCGGAGAGTTTGGGGGAGTCAGATTTTGGGGGGGAAAAAAGTAGACCTGGTCAGATCTTCATTTAGCCCTTCGCCCCTTCGGTCTCAGATGCGAATGGGAAGGATACCTGGAGGTGAGCGGCTGTCAGAACCCCTCCTTAAACGGCTGCAACAGCCCAGGGCTGCCTGGCTCTAGGTCTTTTTACAAGTAGAAAAAGAAAAGCAAAGCAAACAAACAAACATAAGCCTCCTTGAATCATCCACTGTAGGCAGGCGTCCACTTAATGCAACAGAACACAGTCCTAAACTGAGTCACGATCGTTCTTTCTGTAGCTCCAGAGGTATTGAGTTTGGATCGCAAACAACATGGGTCTGCGACCCCTTGATCGCGAGGAGGCCACTGTCGGCCTTGCTGATCCTGGTGTCCCACCCCCGTCAGGCCTGGTGGACGCGACGGGCTTTGTAGAAAGACCAGTGGAGTAAAAGGCTCCACTTACTTTCGGGTCATGATCTCACGGGTTTGTGGGTTCGAGCCTCGTGGTGGCGTCTGTGCTGACAGCTCACAGCCTGGAACCTGTTTCCGATTCTGTGTCTCCCTCTCTCCCTCTCTCTCTCTGTCCCTCCCCTGCTGTGCTCGGTGTCTCTCTTTCTAAAATAAATAAACGTTTTAAAAGTGGGTCCGGAAAACTGAAAGCTCTGGGGCAGTCACAGCCCGCCTGGCCATGAAGTTGCCACGGGCAATTTTCTTTCTGACAGAGCTTGGAGCAGCCTGAATCCCGGGCAGCTCTCACCGAGTCAGGCCCGGCCCACCCTCCGCTCCCCCGGGAGGGACCCTGGCGCGCCTGTGGTCTCAGCGGGGATGTCGAGCTCCCAGCAAACACAGCCAGAGGCTGCATGGGTGGGAGACAGAGCTCAGAGGGCCTGCAGCGCAGCCTGGGGCCCACGGCCATCATCTGTCAACGTGCGGTGGCAGCGGCCGTGAGAGCTGTGTGCCGTGTCTGGTCACAAAGTGTCATCTCTCCGCAGGCCACGGGACTTCACAACTAAGGGAAACAGCTTTGCCAGGCACCAAAGATGGGATCCCTGCTCCGGTGGTGGAGAGAAGAGAGGGGGATCGGAGGAGAGCGACGGGCAGGAACCCTACGACTATTATCAGTTTGAATCAGTGGGATCATAGTTACCATCTTATTTTTTTTCCGAGTATTTTCCCCGATGTTCTGATGTCTCGCGATATCCCTCGGAAGTAGGAAAGGCTGGGGTATTAGATTCTTATTTAACAGTTGAAGGAACTGAGGCTCAGAAGGGACCGCACACACGGGAAATCAGGCCTGATTCTCAACTGAAGGTGACACCGGGAAGACCTGTAGCGTCTGGGGTCCCCGCAGGAAACAGATGGCACTCTTCAAAGAGGTGACTCACAGGGGCATAAGGAAGGGACTGTTGACAACGGTGTGTAAAGAGAGTGAAGCATCCCAGGGCCACCGAGAGCAGGAAAGCCCTTGCCACCGCCCCCAGGCCTGCAGGGGCGAGGAGAGGGAGCAGCTTCTGGAACTTTGGGGACAGCGTGCCCATGGGAGAGGGCCACCAGGCAGGAGAAAACCCCATCGCTCTTTCCTCCCACCCCCTCCCATTTCCTGTCGGTTGGTGCCTCCCGTGGGCCAAACCCAACTGGAAGCCAGAGGGCAAATACGGCCCATGTTGTGTTCCTGTCCGTGAGGTCAGCTTCCCACAGCCGGGAGCCGGCGCAGAGCAAATCTGGGGGTTGGGGTGGGGGGTGGAAAACGTCCTGCCATGATCTGCTGCGCACATACTTTGTGGCACAAACCGTCCTTGGGGACGTCTGCGACGGTCACCCGTAATCCTCGCTATGACCCTGCGTGGTGGGTATGAAACCTCAGGTGGCCAACTCATGTGTGTAAAGGTCAAAACTTTGTGTTTCTAGAATTTCACTGCAATGTGGGGCCTCCGTTCTTCTGACAGGTGGCGGAAACGTTATCTCAGCCGGCTCGTGGTTTCTTCAGCCGGTTCTGGACCCCAGCGCAGCGCAGGCCCTGAGACACCTGCCCCGGGGCCTTCACGCACACTCACGGGACTCCCAGAATGCCCAGTCAATAGTGGTTTCTCTCCCCGCTTCCCCGCCGACATCTCAAGGCATCCTTGTTCCCGCCTGGTCTCTTGTCCTGAGATCAGATGCACGCGTGCCTGTCCCAACTGTAGGATCCCTCTAGGTCCCGTTCTCTTTCACCCCTCTGGAAAGCCCAGAAACCTTTGGGTGTTGTCCTGTCGTTCTGCTGGGGGCGGGGGGGCAGTCCCTAGGGGCTGTCTCTGTCCTGTCAGCATGCGGCCTTCTCCATCCACCTCTCTCGTTTGGACCTGTGGGGAAATTCTCTGAGACGTGCCACGTCAGGGCTCCGCTCGGGAAGCGAGGCTAAAGTCCTCTTTGGAGCCAAGTCCCCAAATGGATCTGGAGCTTCTGTTGTGCCCTTCCCCCTGGGGGCCTGCTCTAGGATCCTTTCCTCGGGGTCACATGGCAATATCTACCCAGCCCTCTGGCCGGCCTCCTTCTCTGCCACCGCCTCTGGCCCGCAGAATCTTTAAGCAACAAGTACTTTGGGGTGTTGGGCAACCGCTCTGAGGAGACAGGTATGCTTCTGTTTCCAAATATACTCTTCACGCATTGACTTTATCTTCTCAATCATGCAAGGATTGGGATTTTGAAACTCGAAAGTCTAGATCTGGGCAGCCCAGAGTCCTTTCTCTTAAACTTTTTTTTTTAATCTCTACCATGCCAATAGTTAAAACTTCAAAACCAAGACGTGCCATCTTGGTTGTCTGCCTTCGCCTGGGGCACCCCTTTCCTGGGGTAGGAAGCCTCAGCTGCCATCTGAAAAAGAAGAACCTCTAGTTCCAGGAACTTCCCAGAATGCAAGTGATGGCAGTTACGGCAGAGATGGCTTTCCCACGAAGCTAATGAGCTTACGGTCCGCAGTCCCTTGCTTTCAAGGGTCTTGGAAGAGACCCAAGTAACGGATTCGTGGATTCATGTTTTTCTAAAACATGCAAAATTTAAGATGTTTTAAAACTACCGTGAGTTAAGACCGCTGTCTCCCGCTCAGACTCTGCATTACATTCTATCCACTTCGGGTGGCGCTCTAGTGGCTGTGGGTGTCTGAGAGCTTTAGCCAAGGAGAAGTTGAGCTGTGTCTACGCAGTGGCATCCTCAGTTCAGGGCAAGAGCGGGTATACCCTAGACTTTGGAGGGTCCCGCTCTTTTCTCCTCTGGCTTCACCCCTACACTTAGGGTAAGGAGTCTACAGGACCAAAGAGACAAGTGCCCCGGGGACCTTCAGCCTCTTCTGGACCACACCCCAGGTGTGGCAACCAGGGAAGTTGTCTGTGAGAACTCCCTTCATGAAGAGCGTGCCGCAGGGAGAGCGGTTAGCTGGGATCCTGTCACCGTTGAGCTCCCAGGATCTTCCGGTGTTCAAGCCAAGGCCATGCTTCTCCCAGGCAGCCCTCAGCCAATGACAATGTGTGCCAGGGTCCTAGTAGCTGGCCATTGTTGCCCAGTGGGGGCCTCTTCTAATGGGCCATCCTTTTATTTTTAATGCGTATTTATTTTTGAGAGAGAGAGAGAGAGAGAGAGAGGGAGAGAGATGGAGTGTGAGCAGGGGCAGGACAGAGAGGGAGATACAGAATCCGAAGCGGGTTCCAGGCTCCGAGCTGTCAGCCCAGAGCCCGACGCGGGGCTCGAACTCACAGACCGCGAGATCGTGACCTGAGCTGAAGTCAGATGCTTAACCGACTGAGACACCTGGATGCCCCTAATGGACCCTCCTCGTACCACAGCTCCCGATTGTGTTGGCTAAGACTCCAGGTAGGCATTTCAGTCTGTTTAGTGGCCTCGTCTCCTTCCCTACCTCCTTCCCCAGGTTTCCGATTTGCCCTGTGGAGTCTTTCCCCACCCATTCCCGCTCTCCCCTCTTGTAGTTTCCACAGGCATTACCCCCAGTAACCTCTAATACTCCCGGGGCACCTGGGTAGCTCAGTCAGTTAAGCATCCGACTCTTGGTTTCACCTCAGGTCATGATCTCATGGTTGGTGAGTTCAAGTCCCGCATCAGGCTCTGCGCTGACAGTGCGGAGCCTGCTTGGGATTCTCTCTCTGTCCCTCTCTCTCTCTGCCCCTCCCCTCCTCCCTCTCTCTGTCTCCCTCTCAAAAATAAATAAAAACTTAAAAAAATAAAGAAACCTCTAATACTCCCACCTCTGTCTCAGCTGCTGCTTTCAGGAGGACCAGCCTGACATGCTCTGGAGAAAGCAGGCAAGAAGGTGTGGTCTGGGGACCCGACCAGTTATCACTGGGGGGGGGACTCGATCCGTACACAGATCACAGAGGGTCCTGCAGCAAGGGGGAAGCCAATAGTCATCATCTTCACTGACATCGACTTGGGAGAATGTTCCGATGGTGGGAAAACCCAAGCAGCACAATACTTCAGGCTTTGGAAAAGTAGTGGGGCGTGAAGGTCAAGGGGTACAGAACAGATATATAAAGACCGTGGGATCCAGTGGTTGCCTCAGGTTGCACCGACCTTCTAGAGAGAGAGAATGAAAAACCGAGGGCAATTGACAAACAATAGAAATCTCAATGCGAAAGCCAAAAGGACGCTTTGGTAGCTCCAAAAAGGCTCGTGTCTCCTGCAATGGGAGAGGAGGAAAATCTAAAAATGAAACTCAGGATCAAAGGTGGAGTGGCCAAGCTTCACTGATGGTTGAATACTCAGCCACAGCAGGTTTGTTATGGGTCTGACACGTGGGATGGGGTCACCTGGGTGGACACCCCTGATAGTCCTGGCTCCCGAGACTCCTCTGAACCCTCTGAATCACTTCTCTTACTGTGACGTTGGGATTTAGAATAAAAAATACATTACAGGAAAGCCTTGGTTCGCGAGCATAATTCACCCTGGAAACACGCTCGTAACCCAATGCACTCGCGTATCGAAGCGAATGTCAAGAACCATTGGCTCAGTTGTGATCATGTGACGTTTGGCCTCATGTGCTACTCGTATTGCAAGACATCGCTCGTTTATCAAATTAAATTTTATTAGAAATGTTTGCTCGTCTTGCAGAACATAAGTTCCTCGCAATCCGACGTTTTACTGCACTCGGTCTTTGTCCCCATTTCTGGCACAGAGCTTCTTAGAATTTCCTAGGTGCTAAGAGCCATAAAGGCATCTTGTGTTATGGCAAGAACCCAGGCATCACGGCAGAATGTTGTAGAACTAAAAGCCACACCGTGAAATGAATGAGTTCAGGCTGCAAAAGGGGGTTGTGGAGGAGAAGCAAGTCAGAATATGTCCGTGGAAGATTCTTCCAATTACTAAAATTCTTCACAATCTAACAACATAAAATTGCAAACAGAATTTGGTTCTTATTGACATCTATTCAAAACTGTCAATCACAAAAAATAACCTTTTTTTAAAAAATAATTTATTTCAATTTGGCTAACATACAGTGTCTACAGTGTGCTCTTGGTTTCGGGGGTAGATTCCCGTGATTCATCGCTTACATACAGCACCCAGTGCTCATCCCAGCAGGTGCCCTCCTCAATGCCCATCACCCACTTTTCCCTCTCCCCTGATTCCCCCCCCCCCATCAACCCTCAGTTTGTTCTCTGCATTTAAGAGTCTCTTAGAGTTTGCCTCTCTCCCTCTCTGTTTGTAACTATTTTTTTCCCTTTCCCTCCCCCCATGGTCTTCTGTGAAGTTTCTCAAGTTCCACATGAGTGAAATCATATGACATCTGTCTTTCTCTGCCTGACTTATTTCACTTAGCATAAGACCCTCCAGTTCCATCCACATTGTTGCAAACGGCTTTCATTCTTTCTCATTGCCAAGTAGTATTCCATTGTGTATATAAACCACATCTTCTTTATCCATTCGTCAGTTGACGGACATTTAGACTCTTTCCATAATTTGGCCATTGTTGAAAGTGCTGCTATAAACATTGGGGTGCATGTGCCCCTATGAATCAGCACTCTTGTATCCTTTGGAGAAATTCCTAGTAGTGCAATTGCTGGGTCCTAGGGCAGTTCTATTTTTAATTTTTTGAGGAAACTCCACACTGAAAAACCAAACTTTGATCAACCGGGCTAGGGAATTGACTGAATCAACTTTCAACTCTCTGTAGAAAATGCTATTACAGAGGCACCTGAGTGGTTCAGTCGCTTAAGCGGCCGACTCTTGTTAGCAGCTCAGGTTGTGATCTCGTTGTGAGATTGAGTCCCGAGTTGGGTTCCGCACTGAGCAGAGCCTGCTTGGGATTCTCTTTCCCCCCTCTCTCCCTGCCCTTCTCCCCTGCTCTCTCTCTCTCCCTCTCTCAAAATAAATGAATAAACTTTAAAAGTTAGAAAAATAAGTGTATTTAAAAAAAAAGAAAATGCCGTTACAAAATCATGGTCATAGGAGGATGCTATCAAAGTATACACAGCCAAAACAAAGGCAGAAAAAAGTATGATAAAAGCATATAAGTTAATTAATAAAATATGTTACTTTTCTGGATTTGGGGGCCCTTATGGTATTTGTTCTTTAACGTTTATTTATTTTTGATACGGAGGCAGGGGAAGGGCAGAGAGAGAGGGAGACACAGAATCCGAAGCAGGCTCCAGGCTCCGAGCTGTCAGCACAGAGCCCAACGCGGGGCTCGAACTTACGAACCTTGAGATCATGACCCGAGCCAAAGTTGGACGCTTAATGACTGAGCCACCCAGGCACCCCTGGTCTTTCTTTCTTAAATTGCAATTTGTTGTGACTTCTTTCTCCTCAGTAACTATTCCCTTTCATATTTAATTTTGTACTTGTAAGTTTCTATTCTTCTTAAAGAGGCTCCTCCAGACCGAATGAGCCTCAGGTCCCACAAAACCTGGGTCCCTTCCTGAATGAATGTTATTATCGTGAGCCCATCATTGTGGTCAGGTGGACAAGATTGCCCCTGTTTTACAGAAAAGAAAAATGAAGGCCCACAGATGAAGTTGCTTACTCATCCTGGCTCTGAACGCTCTCTCGGCTAGGTTCTGGGATCTTCCTGCTTCCTGCTCCTTGGCTCTCAGCCTGCTGCGTCTACCCCCCCAGACGAGGCAGAGGGGGACACTAACTGGGAAGAAGACGCCTCCCTAGTTAAGCCTCCGCTCTGGCTGTGCGGCAGCCCCAGGGTGGGGACGAGGGGACGGGGCGGGATGACAGCAGAGAACTACGGCCCACGCAGTGGCTTTTGCAGGACAAAGCAGGGGCACCTCCAGGCACTGGGTCCCCCGCCAGGACCCCGCAGCCTCGGGGAGTTGCTGGTGTGGCTTAACCCTGATGTCACCAACAGACGCGGGAAGGAAGGTGGCGAAGGATTGCACATCTGTGCTTCTTCATTTCCAGAAGCCGCGGGCCGGGCACAGAGAGGCCTGCTGGGGACAGCCAGAACCTGACCCCGGTTCGGTAGGGTCCCTGAAGGCACCTGACTCGTCTCTCAGCTTCGGGCCCCTGGACATTGCTTTGGCCAATCAGGCTGTTAAGAATTACAAAGGCATTGCCTCTTAGAGCAGAAAGAACCTACGTGTTGCTGAATCTAGAAATTCCACTCTGGTGGGGCAGAGAATCCATAAGGACAATATAGAGACTTGTTCCAAAAGCCAATGTATTTGATTTAAACCCCGTCGTTTTGGCTTAGATTTGCTCCCATCATTTTTTTTTTTTTTAATCTCCGTTTGGTGTTAACATATCCCTTATGAGGGGCACCTGGGTGGCTCAGTTAAGCATCGGACTCTTGATTCCTGCTCAGGTCATGATCTCTCGGTTTTCGAATTCAAGCCTCGCAAGTTCAAGCTTTCGAGGAACGTGCTTAGGATTCTCTCTCTCTCTCTCTCTCTCTCTCTCTCCCCCCACTCTAGCCCTCCCCTCCCCTCCTCGCTCGCACTCTCTCAAAAATAAAAAAATAAAAAAATAAAAAATAAATTTTTAATTACCCACAAAAAAGAGAAAACTTAAAAAAACTCTCCCTTGGGAAATAATGGTGAGAGTGATAGTATTTATAAGTTTTGTTGTGTGTTGCCCCATGCTGGGCATTGCGCTGAAAGCTTTACCTTTTTTCTCATTTTTCTCATGTTTATTTATTTTTGAGAGAGAGAGACAGGCACAGAGACAGAGCGTGAGTGGGGGAGGGGCAGAGAGAGAGGGAGACACAGAATCCGAAGCAGGCTCCGGGCTCCGAGCTGTCAGCACGGAGCCCGACGCGGGGCTCGAACTTGTGAATCAGGAGATCATGACCTGAGCTGGGGCCAGACACTTAAGTGACCGAGCCACCCAAGCGCCCCTCCTGGTGTCTCATTTAATCGACACAAGAACCCTACAAGGTGGATGCTAGTGTGAATCCGAGTTTACCTCCAAAGAAACAAAGACACAGCACATGCTGTGGAGCTAGGACCTGAGCTGTGGCCCTGTGACTTCACTGAACATACTTAGTCATCTCACCATCCTGCTTCTGGAGAGTAAACGTGCAATTGAATTGTTATGTCTTCATCTCACAAAACGAACGTCTGGAAAACTTGCTGGAGCCCGGTGCTTCCTTAAAGAACTTGTACTGGGGCGCCTGGGTGGCTCAATCAGTCAAGCATCCGACTTCAGCTCAGGTCACCATCTCACAGTTCGTGGGTTCAAGCCTCCCATCTAGCTTGCTGCTTGTTGTCAGCACAGAGCCCGCCTCAGATCCTCTGTCCCCCCCCCCCCTGCACCTCCCCGCTCACTTTCTCTCTCTCAAAAATAAATAAACATTTGAAAAAAAAATTAAAAAAAAAAAAAGACCTTGTACTGGTCTAGAAATCAGGAATCCCAAGAGCCATTGAGATAGCCCATCAGATCGATTTGACCAACGCCCAGGAAGACGAACTGAGTTACCCAGTGTCTCCCAGCAGGTTGGAGCAAAATTAGACAAAGAGAAGACAGATTTTCAGCGTTTGTGAGACAAGAAAATTGGGGGGTTTCCTTTGATCTGGACAATGGCCGACTCAAAGAAAGCCTCTAGACGTAAATCCAGAAAACAATTCTTCTAACCTATGTTTCCCCAGGGACATCTTGGCTTGGACATTGTACTGCGGTGTAGGCTCCGGGCACGTCTCCACATTCTTCAACGGAATGGGAGTTTTCAGGCCTTGGGTTCCTACCGGATGCTGCCTCTCAAACCTACCAAGGAGCGTCTGGAGGCACGTTCTCGCCTCTGCCTCTGCGGCACCCCCTCCCACTCGAGGAGCGGCTTTCCAGTTGGCTGTCTCCATGGTGAAGGTGCGAGAAAGCGAGAGTTCAGCCGGTTTCCCTGGCAACGGCAAGGGAGAGCTTGTTGCCTTGGTGATGCCGAGGCAAGTGAGGCGGTAGGACTCAGAGCATCTGTCCTCTGCCCCCGCTCCCACCGAGCACAGGTCCTACCCTGGCAGGCGGGCTTGGGGTGCGGCACATTAGGTCACCTTTGGGGTTCTTCGTTGCCTCATGGGGCAATAATAGGATCTAATGGGGCTAATGTTAGGATCAACCTCTTGCGGCCGTAAGGAAAGTAAACATACGTGCCAGTGAACGGTAACCATTGTTATTACAAGGCAGAAAGGGAGGCAAGTTGAATGTACTAAGACCATTTTAGGCAAGAGGAAGCAGGAGCCCAGGGATGGCAAGCGACTGCCTGAGTTCCAGCACGGTCAAGTTCTGCTGGAGCGGGAAGCCAGATATTTGGACTCGAAATCCAGCGCTGTTTCCACCCACCCCCTCTCCTCTTGCACAGTAGACACGCCCGGCCGCCGGCCGGGCCTGCCCTGGTCTCCCCGCCTCAATCAGAGAGGCCGGAAGCAAAGCGTCTAGTCCCTCCCTCCCCCACGGCTCCCACGGGTCGCGCCGTTAAGCCTGAACGGCGTCACCACGAGCATCTGGATGATGGTCAGAACAATTAATAAGCACAAGATGGGAATAGTGAATTCATTTAGCCAAGTCTTCCCATGCCATAAATTACTGAAATCAGTCCAGACGCAAGTCTGATGGAATGCTTCACTGTTTCGCTAAACGGTTTTGGCATCGCCTCGCCTCTAATGGCATTCCTGAATCATACAACTTATGAATTATTAAGGTTTTTACTTGTGTGATCCATGAGTTATGTAGAAAGCGATACATCATCCTGGGAAGACGACTGGCTTTGGAACTAACCAGACTCGGAATCAAATGCTAAATTCCACCGCGGACGAGCAGTGTGACTTTGGACGAGTTCACAAACCTATCTGAGCATCGGTTTTCTGACCTGTGACACAGCCGTATGATAATAACGCCTCCTGGCAAATTTGCTGTGAGGTTTGGAGATAATGTATCTAAGACGGCTGGCACGCCTAAGTCATTCAAACAACGGGTCGCCTTAGACACAGGCGGTCTCGTCACGTTTCACAGCTTGTTCTGTGTCCGCGGCTCCTGTCCGTCTTCTGTTGGGGGCGTGCTCCAGGAAGGAAAGACCATGCCTTACGGGGTTCTGCAGCTGCACCTGCAGGGGACAGTTCGGGAAGGGTTTGCTGAGGTCAGCACGGGCCCTTGGTTCCTTCGTATGCAATGCTGGGAGCAGAGGAGCTTAACGATTTCAGCCTGAAGCCGGTCATCTCCACCCAGGTCAGATAGCACAGGGAGCTGCTCAGCTAAAATCTTTCACAGCGTGCTCTCCAAGGCTGGCTGGGTGTGCCCACGTTGAGGGCTGTCGGTCACAGCCATAGGACTGGGCCCTGGCTGGCTTGGACTGAATGATCCTCCCGCCCCCCAGCACCCGTGTCTAATTGCATCAGAAGTTAATATCCGACCACAGTCCACCAATAAAATTGTATCACCCAGGAATTTAGGATTGGGTCCAAGAAAGAGTTGAGTTAGTTTCTTAATATCATTCAAATACTTGTATAGAAAGCCTGGAATGGATGTTTAGCCACTGGCCATCACGAGGCCCTTGATCTGGGGGGAGGCACACACACACGTGTACACGCAGGCACTCGCATTGGTGTGCAGGTACAGAATTCAGGGACAGAGGTCTCGGATCACGGACCGGATCGCTTTCTGAGTCCTGGCAACACTTCTGACCTTGGGTTTGGTGAAACACCGTACAGTAAATCCCCCCTCTGGCTTCTGTTGTTGCTCTTAAATTAAGTCAAGTTTCTTTCTGTCACTTGTAACCAAAGCATCCTGAGCCACGTAATCCCTTACAGCAGGGAGGCACAGGATGGAGGGCAGAGACTATGCTATGATCCCCTTGAAGGAATTCGGTTCACCAAGGTACAACTCCTCAGACTTTAGATTTTTTGTGTGTGTTTATTTTTGAGAGAGAGAGAGCATAAGCAGGGGAGGGGCAGAGAGAGGGCGAGCCACAGAATCCGAAGCAGGCTCCAGGCTCTGAGCTGTCAGTCGAGAGCCCGATGTGGGGCTGGAACTCACGAACCGTGAGATCGTGACCTGAGCCGAAGTCCGATGTAACCGACTCAGCCACCCAGATGCCCCTCACTCCTCAGACTTTAAATAATAATAATAAGGCAACTCCCACCTGCTGTGCAACAAGGTCACGAACTTTTCTCATCTCAGACCCTCCTCAACATAAAGACCCTGCAAAGGCAGGCAGACATCAGTTTTTCCAGAAACCCAGCCGTCCCCTGGGCCCCTAGGACCGTGAATTCAGAATCACCCGCGAGAAGGCCCAAGATGGCGGTGCACCCAGAAGCCTGAGCCAGGCCAAAGGTCGTACAGCGGCGTAGCTCAGAGACGAGGAGCCTCTGGGCGCCAGTCTCTGAAGGTCTGTCATGAGGAAGCAGGGAGAGGTGGGTGCTGGTACAGGGTGGGCCTCCCAGGAAGCCGGCTCGGAGAAGAGTTTAGGGACAGGATGTCTGTGAAGGAGCGTCACTGGAACCATCCCCTGAGGAGGGGGCAGGAGGGAAACAGGACTGGGCAGAGGGAGAAGGTGAGGCCCAACAAGAGAGCCCACAGAGAACACAGTGACCTTCACAGCTGTCTCCCTTCGGACCGAGCTGACCAAGCCTTTATACCTTCCCCAGTAGGTGCGGCTCCCACACAAAGGGTAGAGCCTCGGACCAGCCAGCTGTCTGCAGCTGAGGCAAACCCCGAGGAAGCCGACAGCTCAGTTGTCTGAGGACAGCCTTCCCAGCAGCTGGGGGAAGCAAGTTCTCCAGGAAAAGCAGGGTCTGGTGGCAGATCACGGTGTCCTCCAGAAATACGCCGAAACCTGAGCACGTTAGCCAGCAGTGAGAGGCATTAGTCTACAGAGCTCAGGGTTTCACCGCGACATCAAATTTCAACAAATAGAACTGTCACCCACATTGGCTAGGGAAAAAAAAAAAAGGGAAAAAAGAAAAAAAAAACAAAACAAGCTGGTCTAGGCCTCAGCTGGTCTAGGCTGGACCCGAACCAGGCTCTGCGGGCTGTGTGAGCTTGGGGAAGCCTCGGAGCCTCTCTGAGCCAGGCCTGAAAATGGCCACCGTGATACCTATTTGGCAGGGTTGATTCGAGATCGAAAAGCTAACACATGTGGCCGGCACCAGCCGGGGCAGAGCAAGGAGGCAGACAGAGCAAGGAGTCAGGTGGCTGGCTGGCTTTCTCTGATAAACACTCAGCCACCGTGGATATCATAAACGTGACGGTTCCAACCAGAAGGGCCACAACCTCTGGTTCTTTATGGCCTAACGAAGCCAGATGCCAGGCAGGGAACCACAGAACTGACGTTTATTCCTGAAACCTTTGGAACGCACTGGTTGTTCTGTGACTGAGGACTCCATTACCCTTGCGCTAGGGATGGGGCAGATTTACACACATCACCTGGGGCTCGCATTCAAATCTGGCCAAAATCTGTGGGGACTCGGTCATCCTGAGCGACGCTGGCCGGACAACACCCTTCTGAAGCTGGAGAAGAAGTTACGACAAGCAGTCCCAACACACACGTGCACACACACACACACACACACACACTGTCTTAGAATAGGCAGAGTTTCACAGATAACCATCTGTAAAACCAGCGGAGGCTCACATAAAAACCAAACCAAACCAAACCAAAAACCCCCCAAAACTCATTTCAAGGGTGAGAACAGAGCCATCCGTGGCTCAGATAATTGGGAGAATTGAAATCATGTTTGCCTCCCAAGTTTGCAGGGAGTAGAAGGCAGCGGGATATTTTTATTCCCGGTGACCTAAATGCTGTGTCATAAACAGACCAGTCGGAAGGTCCCAAGCCCAGCAGCCTTATTTTTTTTCCCCAATTATTTCTTTTTATTGTGGTAAAGTACGTATACCATAAAATTTGCCATTGTAACCGTTTGTGAGGGTGCGTTTGAGTGGTATTAAATATGTTCACGGTGTGGTACAACTAGCCGACTCCCGAATTCTTTCCTCTTGGAAGACTAAAGCTCAGGGGCACCTGGGTGGCTCGGTCGGTGAGGCATCTGACTTCAGTTCAGGTCATGATGTTGAGTTCATGAGTTCGAGCCCCGCGGCCGGCCCTGTGCTGACAGCCCGGAGCCTGGAGCCTGCTTCCGATTCTGTGTCTCCCTCTCTCTCTCCCCCTCCCCTGCTCACACTCTGTCTCTCTCTGTCTCTCAAAAAATAAAATAAAAACGTTAAAAAATTAAAAAAAAAAACAACCCAAAACCTAAAGCTCTCCACCCATGAGACAATAACTCTCCATTCACCCCTTCCCCTGGCCCCTGGCAACTCCCATCTAACTCTCTTATTTTACAGCTAAGGAAACCACAGCCCAGAGAGGGCCAGCAACTTGTTAAAGACACGCAGGCCATCTGTGGCTGGTTGAGGACTCGAGCCAGGTCCTGGGAGCCCTGGTCCATTGCGTTGTTCTTTCCTTTCTCTTATTCGTGGGGCCAGAAGTACAAGGGCGTGGTCAGCGGGATCCCCGAGCGATGCCAGTCCGGACTTGAACCTGCAGGTAATAAATCACCATCCTATGTGACCTCTGGCTTTGCAAGCAGGGAAGAGCGATAGGGATGGGGAACGAAAAGTGGAAGGTGGAACAGACACTCTCTTTGTTTCCTAGAGCTGCCGTGACCAAGTACCACACACTGGGTGACTTAAATAACATGTGTATTCTCTCACAGGCCGGAAGCTGAAAGTCCAAGATCCAGGTGTCGGTGGGGTGCGCTGCTCCCCAGAGCTGTGATGGAGAGTCTGGCCCGGGCTTCTCTCCTTGGCTTGTAGATGGCCGTCCTCATGTTCACACAGTGTCCAACCTGTGTGTGTGTTTGTGTCCCGAGTCCCTTTTTGGAAGGACGCCACGCGTATTGGTCAGTAGCCCACGTTACCCCCAGGCTGACCTCATCTTCATTAATTACATCTGCAATTGACCCTATTTCCAAATAGGTTCACATTCTGAGGGACTGAGGGGTTAGGATTTCAGCATATGAATGGGGTGGGGGGGAGGGCAGATGATTCAGGTTATAGCAGAGGCCCCTCCTTTATTCATTGGTCCAGAAGGACAGAGAGACCCACAAGCTGACGAACTCAGGCATAGTCTCGTGTGGATTTGGCAACATGACACATGGTATCATGGGTCAACAAGAAGAGGGTGGGCTAGTCAATAAATAACCCAAAGATGGGGCGCCTGGGTGGCTCAGTCGGTTAAACGTCCGACTTCGGCTCAGGTCACGATCTCGTGGTTCGTGAGTTCCAGCCCCCCCATCAGGCTCTGTGCTAACAGCTCGGACCCTGGAGTTTGCTTCCAATTCTGTGTCTCCCTCTCTCTCTGGCCCTTCCACTCCCTCCCTCTCTCTCTCTCTCTCCAAAATAAACATTAAAAAAAATTAAAAAAAATTTTTTTAACGTTTGTTTATTTTTTAGACAGAGAGAGACAGAGCATGAACGGGGGAGGGTCAGAGAGAGGGAGACGCAGAATCTGAAACAGGCTCCAGGCTCTGAGCTGTCAGCACAGAGCCCGACGCGGGGCTCGAACTCACGGACCGCGAGATCATGACCTGAGCCGAAGTCGGCCGCTTAACCGACTGAGCCACCCAGGGGCCCCCAAAAAATTTTTAAATAACCCAAAGAGCTCAGCAATTCCACTCCGAGGTATGCCCACTCAACTCCAGTTGGGAGATGCGACATAGCCCTGTGTGAGAATATTCACCGAAGCGTTGTTTATATCCCGAAAAGTCTGTCCACAGGACAATGAGTATGTGGGTGGTTGTTGAGGACTGAACTGTGTCCCCCAAATTCAGTTGTTGGCATCCTAACACCCAGTACCTCAGAATGTGACGGGACTTGGAGACAGTCTCTAAAGAGGTGATTAAATTAGGATGAGGGCCTAAGAGTAGGTCCTGGTGTCTTTATAAAAGGAGATTTGGACAAACACAGGAAGAAGCCCACCGATCTGCCTGAGGTCCCTATAAGAAGTGGACATTTGGACAGAGACACCAGGGATGGGCACGCACAGAGAGGAGGAGACGCAGGGAGAAAGACAGTCACCTCCGAACCAAGGAGACAGGCCTCAACAGACACCAACCTTGCTGAGGTCTTGATCTCGTAAGTGCAGCCTCCAGACCTGTGAGAGAATTTGTTTCTGTTGTCTAAGCCGCCCAGCCTGTGATGCTTTGGTTTTGCATTGCTAGCAAACTCATGCGGGGGTATAAGTGCAAAACCGCAGATAGGAGAGGGGCGCCTGGCTGGCTCAGTCGGTTAAGCGTCCGATCTTAGCTCAGGTCATGATCTCACAGCTCATGAGTTCGAGCCCCGCGTCCGGCTCTGTGCTGACAGCTCAGAGCCTGGAGCCTGCTTCGGATTCTGTCTCCTCTCTCTGCCCCTCCCCCATTCATTCTCTCTCTCTCTCTCTCTCTCTCTCTCTCTCTCAAAAATAAACATTAAAAAAGAAAACTAAACCATCATGAATTAACTGTGGGCTAAAAAAAAAACCCTGTACATTTTTTTAAAAAATCCCTCAAGTTTTCCTTTTTTAATTTTTACTGCGAAGCATAACATACACACAGAGACAGGCACAGAATAAATGTATAGCTTAGTCACTGTTTATTGCCCAAGTCAAGAAATGGCACGTTGCCAGAACCCTAGATGGCCGCCATGGCCTCCTTCCCAATTATGACTTCCTTCCTCCTCCCTAAAGATAAACACTTACTCCATCATTCATTACCTCTCAGTTGTGCCTGTGTTTATAAACCTTTTCTTCAATAGAATCCAAAGTATGTGGGTTTTTCTGTGTCTGCTTTCTTCTGCTGCACATTGTGTTTGTAAGGATCCGTATGCTGTCTTCCATTTTCCTTGCCGCGTAGTATTTCTTTTTTTTTTTAATTTTTTTTGCAACGTTTTTTATTTATTTTGGGGACAGAGAGAGACAGAGCATGAACGGGGGAGGGGCAGAGAGAGAGGGAGACACAGAATCCGAAACAGGCTCCAGGCTCCGAGCCGTCAGCCCAGAGCCCGACGCAGGGCTCGAACTCGCGGACCGTGAGATCGTGACTTGAGCCGAAGTCGGACGCCCAACCGACTGAGCCACCCAGGCGCCCCATTGCCGCGTAGTATTTCACTGAGGGGCGTCCCATGGCTGTTTCTACCCATTCTCCGGTTGATGGAATTTGGGGCGCCTTCCAGTCTGGGAGTCCTTATGAATAATGCTGCCATGAATATTCTGCATATGTCTCTCGGTGAGCACACACTTCCGGGGGACAGATGCTTCGGAGTAAAATTTCAGGTTGTTGGGAATGCCTGTCTTTAGTTTTGGTCGGTGAAACCAAACTATTGTCCAGAGCAATATCTTTGGGGGTCATTAGTCTGTCTACCACATCTGGTAAACAAAACAAATAATAAGGTTTTTAAAAAATCACGATTTTACGCCTTTCAAGTTGAGATTTTAAAAACATAATAATGGTACCCACTACTGGAAAAAACCTGAATTGTTAGACTTCTAAACTACTCCTTACTGAATTAATACAATCTCCTGGAAGGGAAATTTGGCAATACGTATTAAAGATTTTAAACCTTGTAACCCCTTGATTCTACTTCTAGGACATTAGAATAGTCATACATTGGCCAAGTATGCGGTCATTAAAAATCATAGACTTGAAAGATTTTTAACTTTTTTAAAGTTTTTATTTATTTATTCTTGAGAGAGAAAGAGCACATAAGCAGGGGAGGGCAGGCTCTGCATTGTCAGTGCGGATCCCAACACAGGGCTTGAACCCATGAACCATGAGGTCATGACCTGAGCAGAAATCAAGAGCTGGACGCTTAACCAGCCGAGCCACCCAGGCACCATGGGTGACACTTATTACAAGATATACCATATGTTAGGTGCCACTTACTTATGTGTGTAAAATGCTAGTTTTATATAATGTCTGCAGGAAAATGTTCCAGAGTTAAATATTGCACCCATATCCTTGCTTTGGAAATGTATGATAATATTAGAACAGTAAAGTCTCCAAGAAGCCCTAGAAGAAGAAAAAAATAACTGTTTAAATCAACATTTCCCAAATTTACTTGATTCTAATTCTCTCTCTTCATGGAATACATATTACAATTCTGCCAAACTACTATCCTACATAACGCAATTGAAGAAAATTTTGTTAACTGAACATCTTGAGGGAGGAAAAAAAGACCCAGAGAATGATCTTAGGGTCATAGGCAGATATGTAGGTATAGATATATCACATGTACATAAACGACTAGAAGGGCACATATCTTTGTGAATTGCTGTTACCGGCATTTTCTTTGTTTCACGCTTTTCTACCTTGAAAATTTTTCTACACTGAACAGTAGTACTCTTTTTACAATCATAAAAAACATGTATACATAAGTGTATGCGTACGTGTATGGCTACATGTGTTGGTTTCCTTAAAATAAAATGTCAGCCCTTAAATAAAATAAATAAAATAAATAAACAAAATAAAATGTCGGCCCTTAAATGGAGACCCCAGGTCCTCGCAGTGAAGCCACGCTGAGGGCTCTGTTGTGATTCTGAAGTGTAAGTTCTTCCTGCACTTGTCCTGAGAGTGCAGGAACATGACAGGCAGAAATGCCTTCCTTGAGTTATGATGTTCCCGGTGACCTCTGCCTTTTTGGAAATGCCCTACAAGCATAATCTCTTTGTTTACTATTTATTTTTTCTAAAGATTAAAAATAATTTTTTTTAGTGTTTATTTATTTTTGAGAGAGAGGCCGAATGCAAGTTGGGTAGGGGCAGAGAGAGGGGGAGACACAGAATCTGAAGCAGGTTCCAGGCTCTGAGCCATCAGCACAGAGCCCGATGCAGGGCTCGAACTCATGAACCACGAGATCATGACCTGAGCCGAAGTTGGACGCTTAACCGACTGAACCACCCAGGCTCAACAAAAGATTTTTTTAAAGGAATCCCTACACCCCACGTGAGGCTCGAATTCAACAACCCCGAGATCAAGAGTCGCACGCTCCACCAACTGAGCCAGCCAGGCGCCCCAGGCATCATCTGTTTGAACAATGTCTGTGGGTCTTGTGTAATACTGTAGTGGCAGCCATGGTCCGTTCCATAATCCAGGGTCTCTTTACAAGGACACTCAGAAGTTTTGGCAAGAGCTTTATTCCAGGAAAATGTCCGGCTCTTGCAAATCAATTTGTATGCATTCTTTTGTCAGAAAAACTAAACTGTGTAACCCAGTATGTTCCTTGCTTCATTTCAGTTGCCGGGAGATGTAGACCCAAACTCAGGACCCCTTTAGAGCAATAAACTTTTAGGATCGCTGGGCTCCGAAATGTCAGAACCGCAAGACCCCCTAGAGAACATGTGGTGTCGTACACATATATGGGGAAATCGAGGCCTCTGGTCCATCCTGGACTTTTTCTCAGCCGCCCTGTATCCCTGATGTAGCTTATTCCTAAGTGTGTCCCTTTGCGTCATTGATACCGGGAAGCTGCAAATCTAAGGTTGGCACAGATCAGAGCTCAACAGAACGGGAGCACAGAGGTGGTCTTCCAATAGCCCAAAGTGTAGCTGAGACTTCGCAGGAAGGGAACTAAGGTCACTTCCACTAACTAAGGAGACAGAGTCCAGCGGGCGTCTGGAACACGTTTGGAGAGATGAGCTTTGATTTAGCAGAGGACCTGAGCATTGGAGGGGAGGATATGGCCTTGCCTGTTGACTTTTTGAATCAAGGAGACGGTGGTGTAGCCCAGGGAGATGGTTTGACAGAGAAGCAAGGTATATTTCAACAAGTGGCATCTTAGGGCTTCAATTCTGTGTCAGCCCTGAAGCTCGTAAGCCGTCATCTGGCCCTGTAACCCTGGATCCCCAAATGCTGCTGCAGCAGCTGGGGGTCAGAGCGTGAAAATGTATCATTCGGTTCGGTGGTTTGGGTGGTCTTAAGCACAGTGAGAAGAATAAGGGGGGGCGGGGGTGTGGTGAGTGTTCAAAGAAACCAAACTCCTTCCCTTTTTTGGTTTTACCGCTTATTTTACGGAACGCTGGCCCTGGGAGTTGTTCGATTTGCTCTTTCAGGGCAAAATAAAATGTCATCAACCCACGCCAGACCCTCCCCAATTTCTCTTGTAGAAATGATTTTTGGTGATGTGCGAGAACCCCCCCCCCCCCCCCCCCCCCCCCCCCAGTCCCCGAGCCCTTGTTCTCTGGCCCCTGCCCGGTTTTACTGCCGGCACGTGTCTGGAGAGGGAAGCCAGGCCCCCCGGGCCCTCGTTCAGAAGCAGCAGGTGAACCAGGTCTGAAACGTTGCCCCAAGGCCCTTTCCACTTCACCTCACGCTCTCCCCACTAAGCACCCGATGGCACTCTTGATACGTGGGATTACTGGCCATTCCTTAAACACGTACAGCTTTGGGCCCCATGCCTTTGAGACGGGACTCTCCCTGCCCACAGTGTCCTTTTTCCTTCTGTCTCTGAGGCCCGGCCCGCCCCCTTGGCCAGAAGAAATGAACTATAAATGTTTGCAAACTGGTTGTGAACCGTAACCCCACAGCTTCCAAGGAGCTTAACCACTAGGTTTTCCTTGCATGAAGCCCTCCCAGCAGATTCTGGTGGATGTCAGACCTCTCTCCCTCCAACCCATGGCATCCTGTATTCCCAGTGTCCACAACTATGTGAGGTCACACGTGTCCTTTAAAGATCTGTGTACTTGAGGGCAGGGAACATGGCTTCCCGGTGTTTACGTTCCCCGTGGCCCCACAGTGTATACCCATCTCATGTTTATGGAACGAAAGAGTGAGCGAGGAAGGAATGAGCCACTCGGTGGCCCAGCTCCGGGAGTCGGCACAGGGCAGCACGTGGGACCGGTGGCCTACCTCCCTGAGCTTTCTGCCCCGAGAGCACTGGTGGCAGTGCTCACACCGGGTGACAGGGGTCGGGCTGTGCGAGCGGGCGAGAGCCCCATGCTTTCCCTGCTGGGCAAAGAGGCCAATAGCAATTATCATTGATTAGAAGGCAGGTCAGAGCCAAGCACCTTTCATATGTGATCTCATTTGTTCCTCATCTCAACCAAATAAAGTTAGGAACCTGGGGCTCAGAGAGCTAGAACAAGTTGCCCAGAGTTGTACGGTCAGTGAGCGGCTTGACGGGTGGTGTAGATGAAAGAGTTGTGTCCCCTCCAAACTCCTGTGTGGAAAATCGAATTCCCAGTGTGTTGGTTTTGGGAGGTGGGGTCTTAGGGGGTGGGTAGGTCATGAGGGCTTCATCCTCATGAATGGGATCGGTGCCCTCATAAAAGAGACCCCAGGGAGCTCCTTCACCCCTTCCACCATGGAGGACAGTAAGGCATCCGTGAACCAGGAAGGGGGTTCTCTGTAGACACCGAATCTGCGGGCACCTTGACCTTTGGCTTTCCAGCCTCTAGAACTGTGAGGAATGAATGCTGGTCGTGGAAACCCCTCAGTCTACGGTATTTTTGTTAGAGCAGCTTGAATGAACTAAGACACAGAGGCCCGGTCTGACTCTCAAACCTGTTTTCGCTCCACTTTTAGGGAGAAGGAGCCAGCCACGGTGCCCAGGCCCCAGCGGCCCACCCCAGATTCCCCCTCGTCAAAGCCTGAGAGCCAAGTTCCCTGCACCGAAGGGGCGGTGACCCTTCGAGGGGAAGGGACCGCTCATCACAGCGGGCGATGTCACCACGTGCCGCCACAAAAATACGACTATTTCGGGCACCGCAAGGTTTGCAAAGGCAAAGGCAGGAAGAGAAGCTCGGTTTAGCCGGTGTTTATTTTTGTGATTGGAGAGTGAAGGCAGTCGAGATATCCCAGGGCGTTCAGAAAGTTTCGGAAAAGGAAGTATTTGTGCTTTATCACTTGACCCAGAAACGCCAGAGGAGTGCTAATCTTTGATGGATTCTGCCTGCCTCATAGGCACACTAATAATAAAAATGAGGCAGATGGGGAGCGTTTCAACACATGACACATCAAATCCGTCTCCTGAGATGTGCCCATGCCCGTCACAGCCCTGCCCGGGTGGCTTCGAATGCCGAGCACGGGTAAGTGGGTCATCAGTGTTTGCAACCTGGCAGCAAAGAGGGGAACGTACAGTTCTCCAGGGAAGCTAGCGGCTAAGCTCCCCCCCTGACCCCGGTCAGAACGTGAGCTCAGCTTTCAACAGACCGAGGTTTCATGCCTTACCAAATTTTCTCGTTTTCTTGAACGTCCTTCCTCCAACTCTTGCCTCTAGGCTTAGGCAAGAGTTGTGCATTCAATAAATATTACTGGGCGTCTGCCGGGGGAGTCTGGGGACAGAGGTCAACCTTGGTGGGGCGTGGGGGGGGGGGGGGGGGGGGGGATGTCAGAGGAGGCTCCTGGACGAAGTGACATCTGAACTGGGATCTGAAGGCTAGGAATTCCCCAAGATGCATGCCAGGCCTGGCGCCCAGGGTCTCAGTAGCTAGATCTTCAGTTTTCTAGATTTTTTTTTTTTAATATTCTTTTAAAGTAAATATTCTGCAATATCTGGCGAGCTGTCGTTGGCATTGCAAAGAAATGCAATATTTATGTACTTCTCCCCAGATGGCCTGGTTGCCTAAGGAAGTTATGTGGAGATTAGAGGCAAGATGCAGGGGTGGGGGTGGTGAGAGGCAGGGAGGCATTTTGGAGGGCAGCCGTGAGGACTGCTGTTCATAGTTTTCTTGGGATATAATTCACATCCCATTAAAATGTGCCCTCTTAAAGCGTACAACGTATGGTAGATGTAGAATTTTTTAAAACAAAAATATACAGGGGTGCCTGGGACGGTTGAGCGTCCGACTTCGGCTCAGGACATGATCTCGCGGTCTGTGAGTTCGAGCCCCGCGTCGGGCTCTGTGCTAATGGCTCAGAGCCTGGAGCCTCCTTTGGATTCTGTGTCTCCTCCTCTCTCTGCCACTCATGCTCTCTCTCTCTCTCTGTCAAAAATAAATAAACATTTAAAAAAAGTTTAAAAAAATAAAACAAAAATATAGAAAAACAATGCTTAAATTTCTCACAATAAAAATATGCCTTTGACTCAATATTTTCAAAATGATTTCACTTTTCTAATTGCTTTACTGTCATAGTGTTTCAAAGGTGTATACAAATTAAAATTTCCCCATTTTTAGCGATGAATAAAAAACTAAAGTGCACAACTTAGCGGGTTTTGTGAAGCCACCACCACTGACTTCTCCCAGAGGATTTCCACGATCCGCACGAGAAATCCCACATCTGTTAGCAATCACTGCTCCTCCCCTGCTCCCTGGACCATCTTGTCGAAGGCAACAGTTGATTCCTCCACAGATCGGAATCAAGAGGGCCCTCTTGAAGCCCCGAGAGGACAAGCGCTTGGCTGTGGTCCTTTAGGGAGCTAGTGGCGGATGGGACAGCCCTGCAGGGACGGGAGGGTGAGGATATGGAGCAGTGCTACCTGAAGGTTCTAGGGAACCTGTTGAAATGAGGCTCTGATTCCATAGGTCGGGGGCAGGGGAGAGTCACCATTTCGACCAAGCGCCCAGGGGATGCCACGGCGGTACCCTCTTTAAGAACAAGGAGCCGGAACCACGGAGCGGCGCCGAGGGGCTCTTCCCCTGGAGGTCAACGGAGAGGACAAGGGGTACAGTGGGAAGTCCTTGGATCTGAGCCTGGCTGACCTGGACCTGGGTCCGGCACCCCACCCCCACCCCACTGGTTGTGACTTAGACAAGACACTTCGATCACAGGGACAAAGTGCCACCCAAACTGGTTTAAGCGAGAAAGTTGACGTTATTGGAAGCATAACGGGGGTCTACTTTGAAGTCTGAAACCAGTTCTCAGACAGAAATGTTGACTTGACAAAGCCAGAGGATTCCTCTTCTACGTGCAGATGGCCCCATGTGCCAGCAGCATGCGGGGACAGAAGCGGGGGGCTGGAGGGACCGGAGAGCCCAGGCTCATGACCTTAACCTGGATGGCGAAGCTGGCCGCCCAGAAGTACCTGGATGCTCTTAGAAGTCAGGAAGGAAACATCGCAGCCAGCCCCACCTGTCTTTCTTCCACACACCGTAGCTACTTAGAGCCTTGATGTCCTCGAGCTTTGACTGGGACATCTCCGATCACCTCACAGCCCGCCCCCCACCCCATCTCCAAATATCAGGAAGAAGCATCCTTTCCCTTTGCCGGAGTTTCCCAGGTCACTCTACAAACTGACCCCGTCCTTTCCAGAGTTCTGCAGACCACCTGGAGGGGCTGGCTTTGCCAAGTCCCATCTCGCTTGTGTAAGCAAGGTCACCAAGGACCTGCCCCGTGGTGACCTTTTGTTTTTGTCTCTCCAGATAGCAGCTGGTAGATTTTTCCATTAAAGAAAAAAATTTTTTTTCATTCTAATAGATCATTGTGTTACGTAAGTCTAAGCCCTAATAGAACATTCTGTTACAAAAAGATATAGGGATATTTCAGGAAACCGAAGGACCCCAAGAGTGATTAGAACTACAAACAGGGAAGCTGTCAGAACCGTCTCTCTGGGTTTCTGGGGGTCATCGTCGGACACTTTTATCTCTTGCTCTGTGGACAACGAGCTTCCTTCCATCGCTTCTGTTTGCATATGGCAGTGTCATCACCGGCCCTTCCCATTTCAGGACCTAACAGAGGCTGAGAAGTATTTCTTTTCTTTTTCTTTTTGTAAGTTGATTTATTTATTTTGAGAGAGAGAGAGCATGCGTGCGTGTGCTCGAGAGCCAGTAGGGGAGGGAAAGAGACAGAGAGAGAGAGGGAGAAAGAGAGAGAGAGAGAGAGGGAGAGAGAGAATCCCAAGCAGGCTCCTCATTGCCAGTGCAGAGCCCGAAGCAGGGCTCGATCTCACAAGCAGGAGCTCATGACCTGAGTCGGAATCAAAAGTGAGACACTCAACCGACCGAGTCGCCCAGGCACCCCTGAGAAGCATCTCGGAATCCAGAAGCTAAACTTGGAGAGAGAATATCCGACTGGCCTAGCTTGGGGCGTTTGCCCATCTCTGGTTGAATTAAATGAAGTTTGTGAGACACGAGGTCACACTGGCAGGAGCACGGCTGTGAGTGGGGACAGTTCTCAGGTTACGGGGAGTATGATGGGAGGCAGGCACTCCAAAGCTTATCTAGAACCGTCTGATAGCGTATACAGAACGGATGTGCTGCTCTGTTTTAAAATGGGGATGGTAACACCTACCTCTCTGAGAAAGCGAGCTCCGTGAACAAGCACAATGTCAACTCCAAGCGGCTGTCTGGAGCCTGGTGACCGTTCTCATCAGGGAGATACTGACCCTGTGACGTGGACCGTGGGCTCCTCGATGCCCTAAGTTGAGGGGAGGAGAAGAAGAGGGACCCTGCAGCTATGCAGGGTGGTGGGGGGAGGCACCCAGTGCAGGGCAACTCCATGCTCCCCTGGCTGGAGGCGGCACCCAGCCCGAGTCAAGTTCAAGGTTGTGGCAACTCCATACCCACCCCCTTGGAGAGGCACCAGGCAATTCGTAGGTTGTCCCTAGAACACTAACTGTCTTAGCTTCTCAGCAATGAGATGGGCTCCACAGAAGCCCAGACCAGTATAAATAGGCCTCTTGATTTCTCTGCCTTCACGCGAAGGAGAAAGAACAGCAGAACTGGGGAAGAAGGACATTCCAGAAATGCCACAGAGAGACCTCAAAAAGAGCACTGCGCTGTGTCTGCTAAAGGAAGCACTTCATGAGAGAGAAATGAGCCGCAGGAAGAGACCGAGGGTTCTCAGGCCAGCCTAGATGAGGGTAGAGATTCCTTGTGAGCCCTGGGAACAAGGGCAGGGGACCACAGCCCGATCTCGGGCCGGCTCGCCTCCCCCTGCGTCACGTTCTCTCTCATCTACGATGGTGGGATTTTGCCATAGCGTGGCATTGGGACTGGACCCCTAAAATACATGACTGCCTGAAGATCCTTGGAGGGGAGGGGTGGCCGGTATTTGGTTTTTGTTTGTTGGTTTTTGAGAGAGAGAGACAGACAGACAGAGAATGAGCGGGGGAGGGGCAGAGAGAGAGAGGGAGACACAGAATCCGAAGCAGGCTCCAGGCTCTGAGCTGTCAGCCCAGAGCCCGACATGGGGCTCAAACCCACAAACGATGCGATCATGACCTGAGCTGAGGTCAGGTGTTCAGTCGACTGAGCCACCCAGGTACCCCTGGCGGTGTCAGTTTTGAACAAAACCCATTCTCAAACAAAGAGAGTGGCTATTCGCTTGTATCAAGAATAAAGTTCTGCTTCTAACTGTAAACTTATTTACTCTATGGAAAACATAGAACTTTTTTAGTTCTGCAGCTGCGGGGGTGTGCACCAGGGACGTCACCTTGTAAAAGAGGAAGTCCCTCCTTCTCGGGTCTCACCCTGGAGTGGGTGGTGGTCAGGTCTTCCCAAGTGATTGGCATCTCCGTGTGATCTCGTCCTGTTTGAGAAAGCAAAGGGGATGCCTCTGCAGAGAATGTTTTTCCCCCGATGTGGACAAACTACGCACACACACACAGTCCCACCACTTACTAAGTCTTTCTGAGCCACCCAGGCGTCCCAAGTCTTTTTTTAATGTTTATTTATTTTTAAGAGAGAGAGAGAGAGAGATTGAGAGAACGGGGAAAGGCAGAGAGAGAGGGAGACATAGAATCCGAAGCAGGCTCCAGACTGCAAGCTGTCAGCACAGAACCCAATGCGGGGCTCGAACTCACAAACTGCAAGATCATGACCTGAGCTGAAGTCGGATGCTTAAGAGACTGAACCACCCAGGTACCCCAAGTCTTTTTTTTAATGTGTATTTATTTTTGAGAGAGAGAGAGAGAGCTCATCTGGGGGAGGTGCAGAGAGAGAGGGGGACACAGGATCCCAATCAGGCTCCAGGCTCTGCGCTGACAGCAGAAAGCCTGATGTAGGGCTCGAACTCACAAATTGTGAGATCGTGACCTGAACTGAAGCCATATGCTTAACCAACTGAGCCACCAAAGTGCCCCGCCACTTACTAAGTCCTAGTGAGTTAAATTTTTTAGTTTGTCTCTTAATAATGGGCACACTGGTTTGTACCCGTTGGCATAATTTGGGTACGAGGTTGAGGCTGGGAACAGCTGTTCCCAGTGCCACTGCTTACCTTTTTTTTTTTTTTTTTTTTTTTTTCCCATCACAGAAAGCAAGGTCAGAAGTTTGGGGTTATTGTCATGAGGTCAAAGAAGGGGACCACAGCTTTGAGCGGCCCGGTGTTGCCTATTTCGGGAATGGAACTTCTGAGTCACGACCCGAATTAGACACAGGTGTTCTCAGCAGCCCAGAGAGTTGAGAGATGTGGCTGAGGGCCCGTCCTGCCGGCTTTCCTGGGTGAGGGTCCATGAGAGGAAGAGAACCCGGGATGGTCAGGACGGGGAGAAGAAGAACACAGACACTCCTAAGAGTAGAGGTCTGAAGTGGCATCCTGGTAAAGGATAAATTGTGGCCATTCCTTGGCAAGGTCTGGTTTCAAATCCTACTCCCAGAAGCTTCCGGGATATAGGGCAGCTCACTTATCTGAATTTCATAGCCTATCAAATAGTACGAATTCACAAATTCCAAGGTCATCGTACAAATGAAAGATGGTGACTGTTATGTGCCCCCCCACACACACACACATACAGCAGGTGCTTAAACGGTACAGGCTATTGCTGGTGTTGATTCTATCTTCCACCTCCAGACCCCCAGGCTAAGCTCTTGGAGGGCAAGGACTGATTTATTCATCTTTGAAATCCCCGAAGGCCGGGAAGGCGTGGCCATCGGCAAATCCTTGAGGATCAACCCACCAGTGGCTGGGACTCCCCCTATCATCCTAAACCTATCTTGCCATACACCCCTATGGGTGTACGTTCCCTCATACATCATGGTCTTGTATTGACCAGCAGAGTGAGAGACAGCAAGCAAGCAGCAGAACTTGAGAAAACCACAACATATTTCCGTTTGTGTCAAAGGCACCAGTAAAGAGGACAGCCCCGGGGGGGGGGGGGGGGTGGATAGGATTTGCAGGGAGGGGTCAGAGATGAACCCTGCGGAGGCTTTTGATTCTGATGCCTCAGACCCTGGTGCAAGGCCAGCGGGGGCTGTGGAGTTGCGGGTGCCCCGTGGCTGAGGATATAGAAGGGAAATTCACTCTCATTCGTTCATTGAGTGCTATGAGGACCTGCTATGTGGACTGGGCACTGTGGGTGCAATGGTCCAATCGTATGTGGAGAAAGGAGAGCTAATGACCAAAGTTTCTGAGGCCCTAGAAGCCAGTGCAAAATACTCCAGGCGTGCACAGGAATTAGGGAAGGGATAGCCCCTGCGGGTATCAGAAGGTCGAGTTGGAAAAGGACCAGCCAGAGGAAGAAGGGCGTTCCAAACACAGGGAACAGCATTCAAAAGACCCTGAGAGGCTGAGCTTGAACGTGGCAGTGAATGCTTACAGAAGCCTGCAGTTACAGGGGCTGGCGTTAGGGACCCCCTGCCAGATCCAGCAGGGGGTAGCCCGAGGGAGTGTCCTGGGAGCTTCCTTCCTGGGAGCTCTGGACACTCAGCCCCTGGCCAGGAAGGGGAAACCTGAAGGCAGAACTTCACCCCTGATGATTTGGTCACGGCTGGGTTTCTGCCTCTTGTTCTGGAACTTTGGGCTAATGAAGGAGGAATTTGAGCCTTTTCATTGGCAGTCCCCTTGGGAGACCTGGGCACAGACGCCCAGGACAGCAGCAGATCAGATTACGTTCCAAAGGTTAACCGCCTTAGGACAGGGCTGGCACGCCGTTCAGATCAGAGGACGCTCGGATTCAGAGTCAGCCTCCAGCAGTGGTCGGAGACACCCTCATTCCCGCGGCACCTGTCTGCCATTCCAGGCTGCAAAACACCGCCGTCCAAGAAGCCGACGCCTCCGCGGCCTAGCTTGGTGCCAGACAGAAGACAACACGCACGAGGTGGTTGCACTTGAACATGAAAGAGGAACAAGCACACACCTCTCCACCCACATCCTGTCCCCAGGGCCTGCTCTTGAACAGCAACACAGCGTGCCGGAGGGGCATCAGGAGACCCGGGTCTGGGCCCCTGTTGATCTGTGTGACCCTGGGCATGTCGCGTCCCTCCTGGAGTCTTTTCATCTGTGAGCAGCATGGTTAGGAATCCGCCTGTCTGGCTCGCAGACTTACAGGTGGATAAATCCCAGACGCGATGAATACCAGTCACCTTGTGACCGCCCTCCAGAAAAGAGATGTCCACGCATCTGTCCCTAGTTCAGTATGATGGTTATTGCCATTTAACGTGGCCAAGTGGGAAAGAGCTGGTAGTTTTCTTCCCAGAGAGAAGCGGGATGTGCCCTCTCTGCTGACCCGGACGGGGACACCGACTCCAAGCCCCGCGAGCATCATCACGAGGAAGTCACAGTCGGGGCTCCGGGAAGCTCCGTGCTCCCGGCTCCTCTGTGCTCATTCAGGTAGCCAGAGAGGCCACACGAGGCCCCTGCGGCAAGGGTGGGGCTCCCTGGGGTCAAAGTCAGAGAGGAACTCAGAACCCCGGGAGGGACTTTGAACGAACGAGATTCAGCAAACATCGGTTCGGCGCCTCCAGTTCTCACCAGGCATGGGGCCGCTGCCTTCTGTGCATTAAATAATCCGCGTGACAAGCCTGGCTGAGGCAGCAGCGTTACTTCCATCTTGTGACGCTTGGGTCCACATCGCTTGGGTGTCATCTGAAACGTCACCTCCTCCTGACGCCTTCCCGGGTTCCTTCTCTCACACAGCGCCTGGATCTTTCACGTAGCAACATTGGGATTGCACACTGCTTTGTGCTGCTGTCCCTAATGTCCGCCTGGACCGTAAGCACAGGGGCCCCGTCTCTTCTGTCACCGCCGTCTTCAGGGTGCTTTGGAGACATTCAGGAAAACACTGTTGGACAGAGTGTGGGAATACACACAGGCAGTAGGGACTCAACCACGCGTTGCCTGCCTTCCTTATTTTCCTCTTCGTCATTTTTCACCACGTTTCTTTCTGGATCCGGGAGGAGACGTGATATTTCGGGGGGGACTTTGCAATAAGACCCCAAAGTTCCCACAATCGTACTCGTCTTGAAACCACGGAACACCTGGCTGCGGGGTGTGACGGAGGCCTCGGCAAATCCCGGGACCCTCAATCATCTCTTCCCGTCTCGTGAGTTACACTGTCTCCGGAGCCCTGCAGGTGCTCAAGGATTTCGTTGAGGCCGTGGAGTAAGCCCGTTAAGCTTGTTGCTTACCCGTGTGACGCGCACGCAGAGGGAGTCTGTCCCTGCCCTGGCCGAGAAGCCTGTTTTGTCTATACAAACATCTGATGACGAGAATAGGGTCAGCCAGAGCTCAGAGCATGCTGTCACTACCGTCATTAGTGTGCATTAATGTTCATTGCACCTGCTGGAAACGCCTTCTTCCCCCTCTTCTCTTCCAACCCCAGTCCTGGGAGTCATCAGAGATAAGTAGGCAAGCCTCTCACCCTGCTGCCGGCACGTAGTAGGTGCTTGGTAATTACTTCCTCCCTTCCTTTGCCCGTTTGCCGAGGGTGGGCCCCGGCCCGCGTCCCCAGGTACGTCCCCTTCTCAGATTCCCCCACCACTGACCCCTTCCCCTTGCAGTTGGCCAGTAAGCCAGCAAACTGAACTGGGACATTTCTCCTCTGCACCTGTTGGTCTCCAAATCTAGTCGGTGAGTGAGCTCCTTGAAGACAAGGACTCAGCCTAATGTGTCATAGTCTTACATTCTTGTGCCTTAACAACGCTGGTCTCGGGCCTGGCCTTGCGTGTGGTAGATGCTCTGTAAATCAGGCCTCAGAGCCTTTATAGGCCAAGGCGTGATGGATGTAGAACAGGCTAGGAAAGCGAGTTGGCATAAACTGTGAATCAGCTCTTCCTCCTTCGGGTTCTGAACTGGGTTCTGCGACCCTGTCATTATAATGCCCAATCCCCCTTCCAAGGGGCAGCCCGTACCCAGCAGGATTCATAGCGCGTTGGCACTGGAGCTAGACCACGGTGGGAAGATCCACAGCATACAAACAAAAAGCTGAATTAGGAAGCGATGAGGATCGAAGCAGGGGAGCAGAATTCTGTCCAAGGGGTTAGCATGGAGTCAAAACGCGTGTGAAAGCCAGAACATCAAGAGTCAGGCCCTCTCTGAGGTATAGACCAGATAGACAAGGAGAGGCCAGCAGGAGCAGAGACGGCGGCAGAGAGACTCGTGACCCTGCAGCACCTCTTTCCTGGTGGGGCCCTGGGGCCTGGGGCTCAGCCCAGTTTGATGGCTTAGAGTCTAAGGACACCCACGCGGGCCTCCGCGGCTTCCCAGACAAAAAGGGAACCAAGCCGTGGACGGACAGAAGTTCCTGTTTCCCATTTCATGAAAACTGTGAATCTCTGTCACATTCTGGGCTCAGGCTGTGTCCGGGGCCCAGCCCCTGGCCCCCGGCCAACTTGCAAAATTCCATTTCAGTTTGGAGTTTGAAATCTGTCATGCGTCGACATTTTGGTCAAACGGCTTAAGAGCGCTGTTGTCCGGAATCCCCTGAGTCTGCATTTTGTACAACTGCTCCCTCTTCATAAGGTGTAGCCCCCATGTTCAGCGAGAGAGGCTAAATACACGAGAATCTTCGAACCAGAAATTGGCCGGGTTCTCCCGGAGCGCTTCTGTCCTGGGAGGGCAGGGGTGAGGCTGTTGACACAGGAACTTATTCATTAACCTCATTCAGAGGCTACAAATTGGTTCTTTATTCACGACAGGGAACACGGCTTAATGAGCTCTTTTTTTTTTTGTTTTTCAAATCAGATACACAAATAAGCTGATAACAATTTTCAGAATATATAAAACAAGAATCTTCGGTTACGGGAGCAAAGCCTGTAGCTTCTGAGTTCCTGCCTTACTGAGGAAATGGATTTGAAATGCCAGGAGGGAAACGTTCATGTCTATTTTAGATTTCCGGTGAGGTCCTATTTCCTTTGGATTCTGTATAAACAAAGAAAGAACAGTTGTTGGTTTGGTTATTTCAGATAACCCATGTCTTTCAAGTAAATGGCGTCTATCTAAATGGAGATCTAATAAATGACTAAACTTTTCCAAAATAGAACTCCTCAGCTAATAATGAGGATAACAGCAGAGCCCATTTTATCAGGCAATTACCATGTTACAGGCACTTACTAAGCAATTAGCATACCCTAGAAACACTGTTGACTGGCTATAACCACTTCGCCCAGAAATTCCATTCCTCAAAGTCTATTGCAAAGAAATAAAATCACCTATGCAGCAAAGGTGTGTGTGTGTGTGTGTGTGTGTGTGTGCACGTGTGGATGTCACAGCATTGCTCATTGTGGCAAAACCAGAAATGAGGCAAATATCCATAACTATGGAAACAGATGAATAAAAAATATTATTTTCAAATCATGAACTATTATGCCGCCGTTCAAGTCAGAGCTTTACCGAATGACCAGAATGGATTTGCAGAAATTGTCATTGAGCAAGAGAAGGAAAATGTATAAAATCGTCTGTCATAGGGTTTCTTCTTCACAAGGACTAAAAGCCTTTTGTATGATTATATAAATTCAGTGAAGTGTAAATATCGCTATGCTTTTCGTACTGTAGTATCATGGAGGAAAATACAGATCGTACGTTCTAGGGTGTCCTGTGGTTATGTGGGATGTGCGCTTGGCCCAGGTTGAGCAAAAGCTGTGATGTGAGGAGAGCAGCCTGGAGGGCTAGGGAGGAATCAGACGAAGGAGAAGGGGAAAAGGATTCCACCTTGAGGAAATCTGAAATCCACCAGGATATATTATAGAATCGTGTTTATGTATTTATACATAATCATCTGTGCCAGTTAAAGTAATAAAAATATCAGAAATATTAAAATAGTATCGATTTTTTTTCAACCTTATTGTTTCTCACTTTCCAGATGAGGAAACAGGTGATCTGATTTCCTAAAGGGCCTCTGATTCCAAAGCCTAAATTCAGTTCCTGAACAGATGATGCACAGCGATTGTGAAGAAAGAAAAACACTAAAGTATACTAAAGATCGGAAAGCTCGCTGAGACCCAGAGATACCGCTGCTAAAATGTGGGAAAAGGGCCATGTGGACATTTGCGCACACACAGAGGTACACGTAGTAGGTCCTGAGCCTAGCTTGATAAACACGCTGACGTCAGTCTTTGCAGAGGCTATGGGAGGGGCACCACGTCCCTGAAGGAAACACGCTCTGAAAAGTGGGTAATCCCGGGCAGGAAATGAGGCCGGTCTCAGGGCGAAGGGAGGAGGGCACAGGTCCAGGACCTGCCTGGGGACCTCGGAGTGGCGCCTGCAGTGGGAGCAAGAGGTCTGACTAGCTGCAGGCAGCCAGCCCACCAACAGTAGGTGGTGAATGCGTGGTGTTGACCGCGACCTCTACCCGAAGGATCTCTTCACCCTGGAAGGCAGTGAAAGCAATTAGCAATGACGCCGGGACAGGAGGAGGACTGGGTCCCCACCCTGAGGTCAGAGAGGACTGCTGTCTGGGCAGAGCACGCAGCTGACCTCAGAGCTGCCCCTAACGTAGCCCCATCGTGCCTTTGGATACATGGCCATCTGCCTACGTGCATAGAAGGGGCTGGTCAGTGATGACATAGTTGCCCCCGGAGGCCTCTCCCGAAAGTGACATGGGCTGGAGGGTCCTCTCTTTACCCTGAGGTGACACAGCAGGCCAAGCATCGGCCACCACGGAGGCAATGAGTAGGCCCCAAAGATGCTCACGTGGCCACAGAAGGGACCCCTGTAATTCCACTGGCTGCATAGACGGTCACCTTTCAAGGAAGACCGGGAGCCCCTGCTTTAGTGACTGCAGGGGGGCCACCCTGGAGGCCGCCGGCAGAAGCTGGTCGTCCACAGATGGGGACAGCCTCCGAGGACACAGCCAAGTGTATGTTCCTCGGGGGGCTGGAGGGAGGGCAGCAAGGATATGTCTGTGAGGACAGATTCACAGGCAGGTTTTTCGAAATATTTGGGGGGGCCACCTGGGTGGCTCAATCGGATGAGTGTCTGACTCTTGATTTCAGCTCAGGTCCTGATCTCGGGCTCTGGGATGACAGCAGGGAGCCTGTTTGGGATTCCCTCTCTCTCCCTCTCTCTCTCTCTGCCTCTCCCCTGCTATGGGCACTCTCTGTCTCTCCAAATAAATAAGTAAACATTAAAAAAAAGAGAGAGAGAAACATTTAGGGAAGAGAATCTCAGAGATACTCTTTCTTCTAATCTAGGTAGGTAAGGGCTCCTAGCATTAAGATTTGAATATTAAGGAAGGGTGACTTTATTTATTTATTTACTTACTTAGTTACTTATTTTAGAGAGACAGTGTGAGCCAGGGAGGGGCAGAGAGAGAGGGAGACACAGAATCCGAAGCAGGCTCCAGGTTCCGAGCTGTCAGCACAGAGCTCAACGCGGAGCTTGAACTCACGAGCTTCGAGATCATGACCTGAGCCAAAGTCAGACGTCCAACCGACTGAGCCCCCCAGGCGCCCCTGATTTTGTAGACCAAGTTGGTGAATGGGATATGTCAATTACATGGATAGAGATACACATATTCAAACTACAAATCTTATCACATCACTTCCTTGCTTAAAATCCACAATGGCTTCCTTTGGGGTGAAGCCCAAACTCTTTACATAGATGCCAGGCCCGGAGGGCTCAGCCACATCCCTCCAGGGTCCTCAACCGCAGCCACACTGACATCTTCGGGTCTCCGGGCCTTGGCACAGCTTTGGCTTCTGTTTGGAACGCTCCCTGATCCAGTCATCTAGATAGTTCTCGTTTACCCTTAGAGATGTAGCTTGAAATGTCACCTCCCCTGGGAAGTCTTCCTTTGCCCATCCCTCCTCACATTGCTCGGACAGATTAAGCCCCAGTGCTCCCAGATTAAGCCCTCCTGCCCAGTGCTTGGTCACAGCATTCGTTGCCCTTTATTGATATGTTCTCCTACCATATTGATATGGCTTCTACCATATACAACCGTGATGTGTTGACAAAGCTGGGTCCCTGACTCACCTTGGATCCTTGATGGTGCTGGCACTGTGCCTTCATCCACTGGTTGTCTCCAGCATCTAACACAGCCTCTGCCACATAATCGATGTTTAGTGAGCATTTGTGGAAGGAAGGAATGAGTGAACGGACGCACGAGTAAATAAATGAATGAAGGACGTTTACAGTTTTGCTCTTGGAATACTACCTGGTAGGCTGCAAAATCAATTGGAACCCATCCCAATTTATTGCCACAGACCTACAGACCCTGTCATTTGCAATCAGAATCAGAGAGATCATCCCAGCATGCTGGAACGAGGTAGAATCTTTTCTTGTACTTGGTGCAATTGAGGTCCTACATGGGAAGGTTACACAGCAAATTGCATAATAATGAAATTGGTCAAGATATCAAGATCGACACCCAGGCATTTCAAGGGTCATTAATCATCTGTATCTGATGTCACCCCTATTTCAGGTGGCCTGTAATGCACTTTTCATTTCTTTATTTTTTAAGTTTATTTATTTTGAGAGAGAGAGAGAGAGAGCAGGGAGGGGAAGAGAGAGGGAGAGAATCCCAATTAGGCTCTGCACTGTCAGCACGTAGCCTGATGCAGGCCCTGATCCCACAAACCACGAGATCATGAACTGGGCCAAAATCAAAAGTCAGATGCTTCACCAACTGAGGGACACAGGCACCTCTGCAGTTTTCATTTCTTAACAGAATAATAACAGTTCCTTAAAATTGTACAGCACTTCATAGTTTACAAAGTCCTGTAAAAAAAAAAACAACAAAATTCTGAGCTAGGTGTTTGTGGTTAAGTTACTTGCCAAGATTATTTAGCTCTGAAGCAATGGATCTAGGGCTAGCACTCAAGATTTCCGGCTCTGTGCACTTTCCAGGATATAATATCTGCCTCCAACATCACAATAAACACTGGTTAAATATTGATTCTGGGCTCATTCGTGGGAAACACTAGCATCTCTAATCGATATCATCATTTCCTACTTCTAAGAATTTTCTGAAGGAGACGTAGACCAGACTTGTCAAACCTTAGCTGATAAGATCAAAGGTAAGCTACACGAGGAACCGGAAGTGTGTGTGTGTGTGTGTGTGTGTGTGTGTGTGTGTGTGAAGCATGTCAGTGACTCTGCATATAGAATACTTGATGCTTTAGGGCACTCAAAAGTGTGACTGTGAACAAAATAAGCAAATCCCCAACGCATGGTGTCCGGACAGATTATGACCTTAATAAATATTTGCCAATGAATTAACGTGCCTTGTGTCTAAAAAGTTCTCATGTAAGTCTACTGCATTTAGTCAGTATTTCCATAGAGTCTTTTAAAAATCTAAATTTGCATTCCAAATAACTACATCCATTCACACTTTCATTCAATAAAGAATGCCTATTATTAGTACCAATATGCAGCTCCCCTAAATTACAACAGTGATCAAAATAGACAAACCCTAACCTCGTGGAGTTTATACTCCTTTGGGGTAAGAGAGAAGGTTAATAGCCATACAGTTATATAGTTATATAGTATATTAGATGATAATTGGCATGAAGAAAAATGTGGAAAGAAAAGGAGCTAAGGGATGCCAGGAGTGAGTGGGGCTGGCTGGAATTTATTTATTTTTTTAAGTGTATTTACTTATTTTGAGAGCACAAGTGGGAGAGGGAGAGAGAAAGAGAGCGAATCCCAAGCAGGCTCTGCACTGTCAGCACGGAGCCCGACACGGGGCTCCAACCCACAAACCATGAGATCGTGACCTGAGCTGAAATCAAGAGTCGGACGCCCAAAGGACTGAGCCACCCAGGTGCCCCCGGGGCTGGAATTTAAATCAAGGTGTTCAGGCAGGTGACGTTTGAGCAAACCTCTGAGAGCAAGAAGAATGAACTGTGAGGAAATTTGGGGGAAATCTTCCCCGTTTGAACAAACGCTCGTAATTTACAAAATAAATTCCCCCTGCCTCAAAATAAAAATAGACTTTTCCCAAATAGCTCCTATACACTTCGCTGCCCTCTAAGAGGGGATACGGCAGGTGATGCAATGGTTTCTTGGACATTCGGGCACCCCTGTGACTCTCAGCTCTGTACTATAGTGTAGTAACATCCGTAGAGGCTGAGACCATCTCAAATCTCTCTCTTTCACCCTGAATCTGCTAGCCAGTCAGCGACTGCAGCCTGCTGACTCAGGCATTGTGTCTGTATCACCACCCTGCACTTTTTATCTGCTGTGTCTAATGTGGCGTGGGTTTGTGAGGACCGGGTCCAGGAGAAAACAACCCAAGCAAAAGCCTAGATTTTCCTGCCGGAGACTCTGGGGCATCCGCTCTGCCTCCTCAGATAAGACCTGTTGTCCATTCTCGACTTCTTTTCTGACTGTCTGAATGCCAGATAACTGAACCCCTGAATTTGGGATCTACTTCTTTCCTTTTAGGGCTCAGATCCGTTTTCTTTCAACAGATCATCACACTGGAGGCAAGTTAATGCCTAAATCCCACTCCTGTGGCTGAGACAGATTCCAATGGAGCAGCGTGTGGGGAGAAGGTTCCCAGAATGATTCAGGAGCGCCCAGATGAGAAGAGAGGGGCCGGAAACAGAGGACAGAGACTGCCTTTATTTTTCTAACCAGTACACTGGTAACCGGTACGCAACCCAGTACCGGCCCGGAGCACGACGATAGCCATGACATGTTACTATCAGGGCAAGCAGAACGGAAAGTACTCTAACAGAAGCTCTCGAAAAGTGCCTGGGAATTGACTAATAAGTAATAACTTCTTAGCAGGCAATTTGGGGAGCGTCCACAGAAGAGGTGGTGTTTGAGCTAAGCTTTGCAAGATGAATGAGCTCTTCCTAGGTAAATAAAAGGGGAAGCTTTTCCAGCCCGAGGGGACAGCATGAACAAAGGCCTGGAGAGGTGAAATGCACGTGGTTTATTGACCAAAAAAAAAAAAAAAAAAAAAGTGAGAGAATGGTTCATACAACTTCACTTTTCAAGGACTTTTGATCCTTCAGGTAATATCCTTGCCTAAGACCCTGCTTTTTTTTTCTTTCCTTTTTTCTTTCTCCAAGTTCCCATTTTTGCAACATTCACTTGCACGGAAGTCATCAACTGCCAACTGATAACTCAATGGCACTGGGCTTGCAGGGGTACAAAGGAGAAGTGGGGAGAGGGGCTGTAAGTTAGCAGGGGACAGCCAGAAGTGAGCCATTCCCAAACTCCAGAAAGGTTGGATTTTAACCCACAGGGCAGTGGTCCCCCAAACATATTGTTTGGAGTTGCAGTTCTGAGGGCCGTTGCTTGGAGTTCCTTAAGAAGACTCCTTTGGTCAAATATATTTTGGAAATATGGCGGGCTCCATGAGCCTGAACGGGTCTCTTTCCTCTGGGATCTTGGGGACACCAGGACTCTGCCTGCGGAAGAAAGGCAGAGAGAGTGGCATTCTCTGAGCTCAAGTGACACAGCTTGGGGGTTCTGCATCTCACAGGAGAGGGGGGCACTTGGGGATACACCGCTATAGCTCAACAAGGAGGTGTGGAGAACATTTTTGAGCTGGGGAATAACACCGACCACAGAGGGGCATCTCGGAAAGACCACGGAGTGAGCCCTGTGGGGTGCGGATGAGTGGTCACCCCAGAAAGCAGCCACCAGAGGTGATGAGTCCTGTCCCTGGCAGGGGCGGTGAGGCTGGCTCATGTCTAGATGACCCCTTCTCAGAGGCCCAGCTGGACGGCAGGCTGGTGTTGACTCCTTTCCACGCCTGCTCTAAGCCCCACAGTGTGCCAGGGCTGAGCTGCTGCCTCGGGTCTCTGGCTCCCATGCTCCGAGAGGCCACACAGCAGACAGAGGTCAGGCAAGCTGGAACCAAAGTGGTACAAGTTGTCTTGTGCCCTCCGAGGAATGCTGTGCTCAACAGAGGGGAGAGAGCAGTGGCATGGGAGCTGCCAGTCCTGCCTGGGCAGGAGAGGCTTCCAGAACCCACCTTCGTTTGAGTCTGACTCCTCTATTTGACATAGGGGGAAAATGAGACCCGAGATGAAGGGACACGCCCAAACTCGTACAGCTAACCCCATTATCAGATAACTCTGTGTGGTTATGAACTCCAAAACAGTTTTGCATTAGTATTCTTTTTTTTTTTTAATTTTTAATGTTTATTTATTTTGAGACAGAGAGAGAGCATGAGCAGGGCAGGGGCAGACACAGAATCCGAAGCAGGCTCCAGGCTCCGAGCTGTCAGCACAGAGCCGGACGCGGGGCTCGAACCCACAAGCCGTGAGATCATGGCCTGAAGTCAGACGCTTAACTGACTGAGCCACGCAAGCGCCCCTACATTAGTATTCTTATTGTTAAATGTTATCACTTTTTTTGAGTGTTTTGACTTAGTGCCCAGGATCCTTCAGGGTGATATTCTTGCTCAAGTGCCAGTAAAAAAATGCTTTCTGGATTTATATTTTCACAGTCGTTTTTTTAAAAAATCACTTTCTTTTGGTTATCTTGCCTTTGACTTTCCTGCGAACAAACGGATTTTAAAATGCAAGTAGGCTAATGACAGGAACAGGTCCTTTGCCAAGATTTGAACAGTGCCAAAGACATCTCGCATCAAAGGCTTCCCTTCCCCGGTAAATTTTCCCTCATTCTTAATTTGACAAGTGACCTTGAGAGAAAGGATTCGGGTTCGCAAAAGAGAGAAGGCAGCTGCCATCAGGAGATAAAGACGGGGATCCTGGTAAGGGGTAAGAGGAAACTAGAATCTGAGTTCTCTGTTGGCTTCTGGGACCTCGAGGAAGTCCCATTTCCTTCCTTTTGCGGTGTTAGTTCCTCGGCCTGATGCTCAGTGTCCCTTGAGTTCCCACAGGCAACTTCCATTCTGGCCAGATGTTTATTTTTGGTCGCCAGAATCGACCAGACTTTCCCTGCTCAGTCCCCTCAAGGCTCTGCTCATTGGAGCATCCTGCTGTTCTTGGCCCTACCGTGTTCTTCAAGTCCCTGCTTCTGCCCCGAGCACATCCCTAACTTCTCCAATTCAAACTGTTTCTTTGGAGTGCTTGGTACTTGATAGGATGTCTAAGCTGAACAGCTCCTAGAGGTTACTGACTCTTATTTTTTTGTTTGTTTTAGGGGAGTGGAAATAGAGGCACAGAATGGGAAAATGATTTGCCTGAGATCACACAATTAACAAAAGGACAAAAGTTGGGACTCAGTTTTCCTGATTCCCGATTCCCATGCCCATTTTTTTAAAGTTTTGTTTTTTATTTATGTAAGTAATCTCTGCACCCAGCGTGGGGCTCGAACTCACAACCCCGAGATCGAGAGTCTCACTCACGCTCTTCTGACTGAACCAGCCAGGAGCCCTGACCCATGCCCATTTTTTGATATCAAGATAGTTTATACCATTTATTACATTCACTTTCCACTTAAGAATTATAATAACCAGGGGTACTTGGGTGGCTCAGTTGGTTAAGCATCCGACCTCGGCTCAGGTCATGATCTCCTGGCTCGTGAATTTGAGCCTCACGTCTCGGGCTTTGTGCTGACAGCTCAGAGCCTGAAGCCTGCTTCAGAGTTTTGTCTCCCTCTCTCTCTGTCCCTCCCACTCCATCTCTCTCCCTCATAAATAAACATTTAAAAAAAGAATTTTAATAACCGGTATTTTCGTACCTAATGCATTAACATCTTGTCATTAGTTCTCATAAATATTCTTTCATCCACCCACCCACCCATGCATCGGTCCATTCCTTCATTTATTCAAGTAGCCAACATTTATTGAAGGCCCGTATTCAAGCATGGAGCTAGAGACTATTATTCCCATTTCGTAGTGGAAAGGAAGTTCCACAACTTGCTCGAATTTACTGAAAAAATCGCGTCTCAATAGGAAACAGAATTGATTCAGGTGGTTTCCACGAAGGAGCTCTTTCCAGAGGTGTAGACAGGACTGAAGGAAGACAAAGCATAATGAAGCACCCAGACATCGGTAGCAGTGAGAAGCTAGGACCGCAGGGCGAGGGGAGCTGGAGCTCAGAGAGAACGGGGCGCAGTGCGTGGGGAGCTATTGGTGTTGGGTCCTGAGCTGCCGGTAGAGGATGAGCCAGGATGGAGGGGAGGACACGCTGTCTCCTCTCCCTGTGTCTTTCCAAGGACCCCCTTCGTCTGAGCCCAGCCAGAATACGTACGGCCAGGGAGCCCAGGGGAGGTTGTGCATAGAGGTCAGCCCGTGGGGCACAGAGCAGGGCAGACAATGAATTTGGACCAAGCAGGAGTATCCAGCCTCATGCCCAGAGGGAAAGTAGGGGAGCAGGAAGGTCAACTGTGCCTTGAGACTTCTAATCCTGCGCTCTCTTCTGACTCGGGACTCGCTTGCATCTATGGCCTTAGGCTCACTCAGTCAACTCTTCGTGCTAAGCCATCAACAAGCTGGGCGCTTACTCCTTGCCAGGGCCTGTGTGCATGACTCCTACCGACGTCTGCAAATAATGAGCTCAGCGACCTTGTCTCACTTATCTTTGAATTCTCCGGTCACAGTCCCTGGGCCCTGGGGGACATTCCAGCCACATTGACCATCAAGAGCTCCCGAGAACCACTAGGAAGTGCGCCGAAGGAAGTCGCCAGAGTGAGCCCTGAGGGGAGTGTTGGTGCCCCAATCACCTTCATGGGGCCTGGGAAGGAGAGCGTGCGGTGTGTTGGTATGTTCGAGGGCTGAGGCCTCTGATGCTCTGGGAATTTGCGCCACTTCCGACGACAGAGCTGGGAGGCCGGTGTCTCAGTTCCAGAACGTCTCCACTCTGCTGAGCCCTTCCTCACTCTTGGCTCTCCACCCTGGCCGCAAAGTCTCAGGCCACGTCTGTGAGGGCTGCGGGTGAGCCCCCGAAAGCCGAGCTTGCCCCCTTCCTCCAGACTGTGTCCCGGTGACAGAGTGATATATGTCAAGGTTTGAACGGCTTTATCTCACAGGTTCTGCCGGGCTACAGCAAACAATGGCTGTGTGTAAACAGCCCGGCCCTGTTCAAACACCGTCAGTGAGAATGTCAACAAGAAATGGAAAGATTTGAAGACTGTGGCCGTCGGCAGTCAGCCTCCCGTGTTGTCACAGGCTATTTCTTTCCTTTTTTCTTTTCTTTTTCTTCCTTCCTTCCTTTCTCTCCTTTGTTCCTTCTCTTTCTTCCTTTCTCTCTTTCTTTCTCTCTGTTTTTTCTTTCTTTTTTTTCTTTCTTTCTTCCTCTTTCTTTCCTTCTTTTTCTTTCTGTTCTTCCTTTCTTTCTCTTTTTCGTTCTCTTCGTTTTCTTTCTTTCTTTCTTTCTTTCTTTCTTTCTTTCTGGAAAAGTGCAAAAGAATCACAAAGGACTATCCTATCACTTGCTTTTGTTCAGTGTTTTTTAACCCCTCTCTATTTTTATCTATGTTAAAATACACTTACAGCTCATAGATGCATTAGGTGATCTTTATTACCTGGAGCCTAGGAAATCCTGCAGGCCATCCTTGACACCTCCTTTCTCCTCTCTTCTGTGCCCAGAATGCAAGCGGGGGACTCTAGCAGGATTTGAGAGAAAGGACTTTGAATGTGTGCCAGGAGTCATATTTCTAGAGCCCCCTCGTGTACGTTCTCTTGTTTTAACGTTGGAATCCATTCTACAGAGTAGATTTTACAGAGGGAGTAGTGCAGTTCAGCAAGGGTAAGCGACTTGCCCGAGGTCACATAGCCCATAAATGGTGGCACTGAAGCCTGAACCCAGGTCTCATGTGTCCAACTTCTATCTCCCCCATTGGGTTTCGCTGCCTCAGATGAAGGATGCTGGACCCTGTCTCCATGGTGATGAGAACAAGGATCTATCGGACAGAGTGCTTCTGCGTTCACCGGCTTCCAAGAATTACTACAAAAAGCACTTAGACAAATGGCCACGAAGAATCCTGCAAATCTTCAGGGTCGGGGACAAACCTGGCCAGGCCACACTGCAGTGCGCCGGGAGAACAGGTGTCTTCTCTCTACCCGTCGTGGACCTGTAGTTTTCGTGGTATGGTGTCACTCCTACCAAACCACATACGCAAGGGTGCTTAACTCTAAGCCTGTCTGTTACGAAATGCCCTTCCTTGGTTAAAAAAAAAAAAAAAAAAAAAAAAAAGCTCTGGGGCGCCTGGGTGGCTCAGTCCATCAGGTGTCCTACTCTTGATCTCAGGTCAGGTCATGATGTCACAGTTGGTGAGTTCCTGCCCGGCCTCGGGCTCCGAGCTGGTGGTGTATTCTGCTTGGGATTCTCTCTCTCCCTCTCTCTGCCCCTCCCCTGCCTGTGCTCTGTCTCTCTCTCTCTCTCTCTCTCTCTCAAAAATAAACATTAAAAAAGAAAGCAGTTTCTCATTCCACCATAAGGCAGGCTTTTATGGATCAACTAAGCATTATCCCTGTATTCTAACGACCATCCACTTTCGTTTTCTTCTTTGTATACTTTGTAAACCACCCAATTACAAATGGTGGCCTGCCCATCATGGAAATGTCTCCCAACCGGCCTCCTTCCACCTTCGCTTCCTCATACGGCTGCTGAGTCCCAAGTGCCACCCCCATCAGGCCCATCGTTGCTGATGACTCCCCTGGTGCCCACCACACAGGGTGACAGAATCAGAGGAAGGTGGCCTCCTCCAGTTTCTTCAATCCCAGCGACTCCTGGAGGACAGCCGTGGCTTAGTGACGTCACATAGCATGTAAGTCCAGACTCTAGGCCTTTCCTGCTCTGCTCTCCTTCAAACCACGCACGCACCTGCTCTCCAGTCATTGCTTACTTTTCCTTTTATTTACCTCATGATTTCCACATCTGTCCTTGTCTTGCTTAGAAGACTCTTGTCTCTCTGTTTCTGAACCCTACTGAATCTGAAGGACCCAGGTCACATGCCATGTCTTTTTCCGGATCCCCTTGCTAGAAGATCTTTTGCTTCCAGGACCCTTTGCATTCTCTTTGCATATAATCTGTGGATTTTTTTCAGGCACTTACCGTTCCCGAATTACAATTTTATTTGTGGGTGTTTTGGTATGTACGTTCATTCAACCATCTGGTCATTAAACGACCACTGAGTATTCAATTGCCATTTCTAAAATGTGTTTTTTATTTTTTATTTCAAGTAGGCTCCACATCCAACGTGGGGCTTGAACTCATGACCCTGAGATTAAGCGTTGCATGGGGCCCCTGGGTGGCTCCATCAGTTAAGTGCCTGACTCTTAATTGCAGCTCAGGTCATGATCTCGCAGTTTGTGAGATCAAGCCCCAGGTTGGGCTCTGCGCTGACAGATTGGGATTCTCTCTCTTCCTCTCCCTGCCTCTCCCCCACTCATGGGCACACGCACGAGATGTCTTTCAAAATAAGTAAAATTAAACAACAAAAAAGTCATGTGCTCCATTGACTGAGTCAGCCAGCCACCCCCATTTATGATTTCTTTTTTTTTTTAATGTTTATTTATTTTTGAGAGAGAAAGAGAGACAGAGTGTGAGCAGGGAAGAGGCAGAGAGAGAGGGAGACAGAACCCAAAGCAGGCTCCAGGCTCCGAGCTGTCAGCACAGAGCCCGATGGTCCGACCGTGGGGCTTGAACTCATGAACTGTGAGATCATGACCTGAGCTGAAGTTGGCTGCTTAACTGACTGAGCCACCCAGGCACCCACCCCTTCCCCCCGCCTCCCCGCCCCCCGCCATTTATAATTTCTTGATTGCAAACTCTATGTAGGAAGAATCCAAACTCTATGTAGGAAGAATCTGCCAAAGAACCAGCACAATGCTCAAGCTGAATTTAGAAAGAAAGCAGCACATGGAGGACTGGCCTGGAGGAAGCGTGACTTCCAAGGTGGTTAGTGCTGGGCGGACCTGGAGGGAGAGGCTGGGGAGGTAGAATGGCACCAGCAAAGCTCATAGTGGGGGATGGCATGCTGGGAACAGTGTGCTCTATGTGCTTTAAAGTTTGCTGGACCAAAGTGTTTAAAGAATGGAATGGTAGGAAAGGACTCTTCACGTGGTGGATGGTCCATGATGGGATGTCACTAATTTACTCCAGATACATAACAGACCCATTTGGGGAGATGTTCAAAACACCAAAAGAAAAATAAAGATACTTCTTTTTTCATGTAGGTGAGGCAAGCACCTTGCTAAATATTTTGTTCCAAGCACCAGGGATCCAGAGCTCAGGAAGAGCCAAGCCCTTCATTCAAGGAACAGAGGAGGGGGGTTAGAATATTGGTGGGTGGAGAAGGGAAGGAGGAATGACATTCCACATGGATGGAAATTTGCTTAACCAAAGAGTGAAGAAGAGAAGAGCCAAGTGGGTTCAGTTTGAGAAAACGTAAGGAGGAGCAGTGGAAGAAATGCCTGGAAAGGGAGGCTGAGGACACCTTGTAGAAAGGCCCAGATTCCAGGCTGAAGGTTTCATGCATAATCACACAAGATCTAGTGGGAAATCTCAGAAAGCATCCTGAGGACATTTCCATTTCACCAATGGGGAAAATAAGATCGCCAGAGATGACATCGAGGTCTCTTGCCAAACTGGCAGGATCGGGATCACAGCTGGGCTTTGCAGTTCTTGGGACCACTCTTCTCAAACATATACATGCATATATTTTTGGAGTGACTTACCATTTACCTCCAAGTACACTTTTGAGCCATGACCAGCTTTATTCTCCTCTGAGTTTCTTTCATAGCATACTGGTGAATAATTTGTCTTGGATGCACCTAGTACCTTTCATCTAGAGATCTTAAGGAGCCTTAATGACAACCAAGCTTCATTATTTCTGTTTTGTGTATGAGGAAACTGACTCACAGAGGGTATGGCAATTTTCTCATTCATGCTGAGAGTTATTACCAGCACCATGAATGAAACCCAGGATGAAACTTGAATTCGTAAACCATTAAACCACGTATCCTTTATAGTAGTGGAGTTTACTATTATAATGACACCTTTGTATTGAGAGTTGATTCCTTTATTCTATTATTAAATCTTGGGTTATGAGGGGCAGATGCATCTCACTACAATGCTAGCTTGAGTTGTTCTGCAATGCAAAGCGAGATGAGAAAAGTTGTTGTGTGTTTTGGTGATGCCCAGGCCATTCAGAGTTTCTTGTTTTCATCCATCCATCCATTTATTAATTCATTCCATTGTCATATATCTGAGTCTCTATTACATCATCTGGAGAATGGGCAGAGTAATATTACCATTAGCAAAAGGCTGTTCTGAGAAGTAAGATAATCTCGATAAGGCACATTGTCTAGCACACAGTAAGCCCTTATTCAAAATAATAGTTATTGTCATCAAATGAGTGATTTCAAGTGCCAGATGGAAAGACAAAAAATGGTTCTTTCACAGCCCTATTTATGGGTGGAGAAGGTAAGGTTGCATCTGAAGGGTGGATTAATTCCTGAGAACGAGGTAGTGCCCTCAAATTAAAAACTGGAACAGAGCAGATGTGTCTCAGGTAGACCAGATTGGAGTTCTTTGAATTTGGACCACGAAGTGTCAGGAGAGCTAGGAAGGTACTTTTGGGTAGTGGGTGTAAAACTGACACCAGCCACTTAGAAATGGGCTGGGAATGAAGAGACACAGAAAAGAAACACAGCAGGGGTGCCTGGGGTGGCTCAGTCAGTTAGGTGTCTGACTTTGGCTCGGGTCATGATCTCACCCTCCATGGGTTCGAGCCCCACGTCAGGCTCTGTGCTAACAGCTCAGAGCCTGGAGCCTGCCTCAGATTCTGTGTCTCCCTCTCTCTCCACCCTTCCCCATTCTCTCTCTCTCTCTTTCAAAAGTAAATGTACATTAAAAAAAAAAAAAGCAGAAAAAATGCAGATGAAATGGGGTGGAGTTTCTAAGTCCTGCACATCTATCTAGTGGTTTATGGTAGAATCAAAACCGTATAGACTGATAGTCTGGCCTGTTAAAATTCCCTTTATTCTCTGTTTATTTTCCCAATACTCTTCCTTCATATTGAACACAATTTTTGTCCAAGTTCCCACCTGTGCGTCGGTGCTCAGGATATATCGGAGACAGTGTTAAAAAGGAAGCAGCCAACCTCAGAGAGAGCCACAGGAATGCCCCCGAGAAGTGCAAACATAGGGAGACCCTCTTTCTATGGCTCATTTGGGATGAGATATGTTTGATATTACTAGGAAACTGCCAGTTCATAGAGCCTCTTACAATGTCAGTCCTCTGTGTGTCCTAAAAACTGGGTTTACGATCTTTCCCAATCTGGACACAAAAATCCAGAAGTTGTCAAGGAAAATGTTGATAGATTTGGTTTCATAAAAGATAAAAACCTTGGGTGGCAAAAAGTACCAAAGCCAAAACTGAATGACTAGCAACAGGCTGGAGGAAAATATTTGCAAACTATAACACAGATTTTAACATTCTAATAAAAAGGGATATCCACAATACATAAAGAGCTCCTATAAATCAACAAGAAAGGCCAATGGACAAAATGCATAAGCAGATAATTTCAGAAGAAACAGAAACACAAAATGCTCATCTTCAGTAGTAATTGAAGGAATACCACTGAAAACAGATGTCATTTTGTTTGCTCATCAGATTGGCAAAAATCAAAAAGGTGAATACTGGCAAACGTAAAGGTAGTTTTCTCTGCTGATAGCGAGAATGTTAACTTGTGTAGCTTTTTTATTTTTTATTATTTGTTTTTAAAGTTTATTTATTTTGAGAGAGTGTGTGCATGCATGTGTCTGCAAGTGTACAGAAGAGGGGCACAGAGAGAGAGAGAGAGAGAGAGAGAGAGAGAGAGAGAGACAGTTACAATCAGGCTCTGCATGGTCAGCAAGGAGCCCAACTAGGGGCTCGATCTGTTAGCCGTAAGATCATGACCATTGTGACCTGAGGTGAAACCACGAGCCAGACGCTCAACCAACTGAGCCACTCAGGAGCCCCACTGGTGTAGCCTCTTTTAAGTTTATTTATTAATTTTGAGCGAGACAGAGAAAGCATGTGTAGGAGGGTCAGAGAGAGAGAGAGAGAGGGAGAGAGAGAATCCCAAGCAGGCTCCGTGCTTTCAGCACAGAGCCTGATGTGGGGCTTGAACTCATGAAACGTGAGATCATGACCTGAGCAGATATCAAGAGTTAGACATGTGACCTACCAAGTTCCCCAGGCGCCCCTGGTGTAGCCTTTTTAAAGGCCAGTTTGACAGAATCTCTAACTATTAAAAAAAAATTTTTTTTACATTTATTTATTTTTTGAGAGACATAGAGAGACGGAGCACAAGTTGGGGAGGGGCAGAGAGAGGAGGAGACACAGAATCCGAAGCAGGCTCCAGGCTCCGAGCTGTCAGCACAGAGCCCGTCACGGGACTCGAACTCACCAACGGTGAGATCACGACCTGAGTCAAAGTCTGACGCTTAACCGACTGAGCCACCCAGGCGCCCCAAGAATCTATAACTATTTAAAGTATGCCTATCTTCTGATACAATAATTTCACTTTTAGGAATCTGCTATTCAAGTATGTCCACATGAAGGCAAAACAAAACAAAACAAAAAAACCAAACAAAAACCCACAGCCATGTCAACTGCAACAATGTTGTGATAGGGAGAAAATACTGATAACATCTAAGCACCGGCAGCATTCTCCTAAGCACTTTGTAACAACAGACCACAGGAGGAAACCCAGGAGCTGACAGCTAGGGTGTTGGCAGAGACCAGATTTCAGCCCAGTCTGTCTCCAGAATCTGTTCTTAACTACTATGCTGTTTAAAGAAAAGTAAATAAAAGTCCATACTATGGAATATAGCACAGCAGTTCAAAAGAATGAGGTAAATCTGTTTATAGACATGGAGAGCTAAGACGTGCTATTAATTAAGGGAAAAACCAAGTTGCAAAAGACTATGATCTGATATAATGCCGTCAATGTGGGGAAAAAAGTACATTTGTGTATAAGTACAAACATATATGTATGAATATAAGGTAAAGGCCTTGAGTGACAGGAGGATGTGTAGTGTGTAGAGAGATTTGGGAGAGTAATTTTGTTTTTTTTTGGTTTCATTTTTTTAAATTAATTTACTAATTTTTTTTAATGTTTATTTATTTTTGAGATGGAGACAGAGCATGAACGGGGGAGGGGCAGAGAGAGAGGGAGACACAGAATCGGAAGCAGGCTCCAGGCTCTGAGCCATCAGCCCAGAGCCTGACGGCGGGGCTCGAACTCATGGACCGCGAGGTCATGACCTGAGCTGAAGTCGGACGCTCAACTGACTGAGCCACCCAGGCGCCCCTAATTTTATTTTAATTTACATCCAAATTGGCATATAGTGCAACAATGACTTCAGGGGTAGATTCCTTAATGCCCCTGATCCATTTAGCCCATCCCCCCTCCCACACCCCCTCCAGCAACCCTCAGTTTGTCCTCCATATTTATGAGTCTCTTCTGTTTTGTCCCCCTCCCTGTTTTTATATTATTTTTGTTTCCCTTCCCTTAGGTGCATCTGTTTTGTCTCTTAAAGTCCTCATGTGAGTGAAGTCATAGGATTTTTGTCTTTCTCTGACTGACTAATTTCACTTAGCATAATATCCTCCAGGTCCACCCACATAGTTGCAAATGGCAAGATTTCCCTCTTTTTGATGGCCGAGTAATACTCCATTGTGTATATAGCCCACATCTTCTTTATCCTTTCACCCATCGATGGACATTTGGGCTCTTTCCATACTTTGGCTATTGTTGATAGCGCTGCTTGAGGCATGTTTTATATATATCTGGTTTCTTTTCACTTTTAGAAGAACGCATGTGTGCATTACTTTGGTAAAAAAGAATTGTTCTATTGGCCAAGAAAAAAAAAAAGGTTTAACTCCTATCAACAATCAGTCTTCTTTTCTTGCACGTGAACAATGGTGGAGGTCTTGGACAAAAATCTTCTCCAGTAGGGCTTTTTCTAGCCTATTGTAGAAGGTGCCCATTAACTGTATCTTGTTGATCAGTACCTTTTCTTCGCAAATAAGGTTTTCACGTAGAGCATTTGGGACCATGACTTCCTGTTAGCCCGCGGAGCGTCATAAAAGTATACAGCCAGTCATCGAAAAATTAATTTGGAAACTGTGAACCACACGGTGCTTTCACTTTGTGTATTTTATTGTCTTCAGGGAAAAAGATCCATAATCACGGATCATCTCTTATTTTGCTCCAATGCATAAGCAAGAGTGTCTGGCTCACTCTTGTTTTCTTGGTGTGGTTGCGGAGGCAGGAATGAGTCACTCAACATACAGATTTAAAGGACTTACCTTTTGACCAGAAGTCAGTGTTATTATCTGAGAGGAAAGGGCTGTACGGGATCCTCCAGGGCCTCTTCCTGCTTAAGTCCAAGTGGCTTTGACACAAAGCAAAACGATGTTGCTGCTGGAAAATTTACTGATTAAATTGCTACTTTTACAAGGTTGGGGCTTCAGGACTCAGACGCTCCATTTGTGAGCTTATCTCTCACGTGCCTGCGAGAAAGGTTCTTAAGATTCTTACTACTTAATGGATAACAGATTGGGGGCGCCTGGGTGGCGCAGTCGGTTAAGCGTCCGACTTCAGCCAGGTCACGATCTCGCGGTCCCGTGAGTTCGAGCCCCGCGTCAGGCTCTGGGCTGATGGCTCGGAGCCTGGAGCCTGTTTCAGATTCTGTGTCTCCCTCTCTCTCTGCCCCTCCCCCTCCCCCGTTCATGCTCTGTCTCTCTCTGTCCCAAAAATAAATAAAAAACGTTGAAAAAAAAATTAATGGATAACAGATTGTAGCTTTTTTGGAGTGGCCCATCTATCTTACTCCAGTTTTCCAATTTTTGAGATTTTAATGTTCTCCCAAGCATCCTTATAGAAAAAAAATAATTCTTATTCACTCAAAGACTGTCTTTCTCTTGTTCTCGCCGCTGCTCATTTTGCAGTTTTAAGTAGTGTGTGCAAACTATGTTGTATCTGTTGTTCACTCAACCTTATTTCCAACACACCTTTTCACGTACTTGCCAAAATTGCATGCGCTTGACATAAATCCAACATACCTGCCAGGATTCTTTCTGTTAACGCCACAGAGCTTGGATTCTTCCCCAATTGTTGGACAATTGGGCCCATTCTAGGTTTCAGTCATTATGCACATTCTGAATAGCCCTGCTATAAACATCTTTATGCAAGTTCTCCCCTCCCCTCCCCTTTGGATCATTTCCTTAGAAACGTATTTCCTTAAATGGGTTTACTGGGTCAAAGGGGCTCAATGAACAATTTTATAGCTCTTAGCACATATTTTTCAGATTGCGCCCTGGGTGGATCTGACCAATGGCACGGGCCGCGAGAGGGCAGGAATGCGGGGGAGCGGCCCCTATAACCACCCATCTTCCGTCCCCCCAAAGGCAAGGACCTGGAGAAGGCCTGCGGATGGAAGCAGTTTTCTATCGCCCTCTTGTTCTCTTCCTGATTACTGTTTAAGCCCAGGCTGGGAGACTGCCGGGGACGTGCACAAAGCCTTTTCGGATTCCAGCACTTCTGCCCCGGGGGCGGAAAAAAACCCTTCCAGGCCCTCCAGCCCAGGACTAGGATTCCGGTTCCCGGCTCCCGTTGCACCTCCCCCTGCCTTTCCACTGAAATCTCCGCGGCCCAGGCAGGCCCCTCGCCAGCGCACAGCTCTGCAGGCGAGGGCAGCGACTGGCGGTCGCTATTATTTTGGCGCGGGTGATGCAAGGCCCGCATAGCTGCGCGCTGAGTCAGCGGGGGCGGGCCGGCCCAACCCCCACCCCCCCAACTCCAGCCTCCGCGACCCCCCGGGCGCGGCGGCGGCGGCACCGGACGGTGGGGGTGGGGGTGGGGGCGGCAGGCCGACCCCCGAAGCCGCGGGGTCGCCCTCGGGGGCAGGGGCGGGCGGGAGCTGGGCCGCCGGAAGACCCCCGCGCCGGGCGCGCTCTCCCCTCCCCCAGCTGGAGCTCGGCGGGTCAAGTGAGGCGGTGACCGCGCGCCCGGCAGTTTACCCTCGGAGAACTCAAGGAGGGGGAGGAGGAAGCGGGGAAGGAAGGAGGCTCCAAAAGGAGAAACGCGAAGCGGCGCAGACTAGAGGAAACGAAAAAAATGGAGGCGAAGGGGCGACGGCAGGCGGAGGCCGGCGGGCGGGGGCGGGGACG
>NW_026057579.1:31711341-31785964 GCF_023721935.1 Panthera uncia
TCGGGGCGAGTGGGGGCGCGCGCCGGCGGCCGCGGCCCGAGGGGCTTGTGGGTAGCGGCTGCGCGCGGCCGGAGACGGGCGCCGCGCGGGAGTGTGCGAGGGGAGCGGGCTTGTGGGACCGAGGCGGCCGCGGCGAGCATGGGGGCGGGCTGGCGGCGGCCGTAGTTGTCTGAGCCCGGGCTTCAAGCCTCCCGGAGCCCCAGAGGGCGGGGCGGTCCGGGCCCGGCGGTGGCCGCGCCGCTTCCCCGCTCCCGCCCTCGGAGTCCTGAGGGAGCCCGCGGCGGACGAGCGGACCGGGCGGCGCGAATCTGACTGAGGGGCGGGGACGCCGTCTGCTCCTCGCCGCTCCCGGCCGGGCCGGGCGGCCCCTCGGACGGCCTCAGGCCCGGGACCGGCGCGGAGACCCGAAGCCGGGGCTAGAGGCGGGCGGTGGGCCCTGGCGGAGCCCCGCCCGGGGCCGGCGGTTCGGGGGCGGCGCTAGGCCCCGAGGCGCCCGGGCCGGAGCGCGGGGAGCGGGGAGTGCGGGGCCGGGCGGCGGCGGCATGAGCCGGCCCCCGGCGACGGGGAAAATGCCCGGCGCCCCCGAGGCCGTGTCGGGGGACGGGGCGGGCGCGAGCCGCCAGAGGAAGCTGGAGGCGCTGATCCGAGACCCTCGCTCGCCCATCAACGTGGAGAGCTTGCTGGTAGGTGGCCGGGGCCCCCGGCGCCCTCCCCGCTCTACGAGCGCCTGCCTCCGATCCCCGCTCTGTGCCCACCCATCCGTGGGAGGGAGGTCTCGCCCCACCCCGCCCAGCTTCCGGCAGCCGGGCCCCGGGTCGGAGGCCAGACACTCCTGCGACTAAGTTCCAGCAGGAGGGACCCACGTCTGATTCCTTCCCTTCCACCTCCCGGCGCCGGTGTCCTCCGCGGCCGCCCCCTTTCCTGGAGCCCTGGGAGGGAACACCCCTCTTCTCCTTCCCGCCCGCCCTCTCGGTTTGGGGAGGTGGGGTGCAGGATTTGCTCTTTCATTCAGCGGACTAGCCAGTTTGAAAGAGCGGCGTGCTGCGTGGGGACGCGGGGTCGGAGCCGCGGAGGAGAAACTTGATGCTCTCGCTGTGGGGAGTCCCCACCTGGGGTGGATGACAAAGAGCTGTCCTCGTTCTCCCTGCGGTCTGCCACCTTGAAAGGCGTCGCTAAAGTTTTCGTGTGGCTTCAGGTGTCCTTGAACCTCCAGGGTTGCGATTAGTGCATTGTAACTTCTGCAAATTTAGTTGCCCGAGGTTGTTGAGCCCGAGCCGAAGACTCCAGTCTGCACTGCCGAGTAGAATCAATCTCTCCTTTTCATTGCGTCTGTCTCCCAAGACAGCCCGTGAAATACAAGTGAATAAGCACGTCAAGTCCGCTAGCTGGCCCTCGATTAACGAAGGAGTATTTTTTTTTTTTTTTTTTTTTACCAACTGGAAATGCACCGTGGGGGGGAGGGGGGATTGCTTATTTCTTATTTTTGTTTTGTTAGGTTAGACGATTGCATCTCAGACACTTTGGTTCGTGTGCTCTTTGTGGGAACAGGAGGTGTGGATTTTTACCCTGGGGAGGCGGAGAAAGTGAGAAAGATGCTCCGGATGTTAGATCCGCCCGGGAGGACTAGAATTTGCGTGGGTGGTGCTTGGATGCGGTGGGTCTTCTCGCCCAGAACCCACGTTCCGTTCTAGTCCCCGCGTCGGGAAGCCGGGCGACCGTACGTGCTGAGAACTGTGCCTCCTCCCTTTCCAGTGCTGAACTGACTTTTCTTCCGAAGTCATTGGTCACCTTTTGCGGTTCCTGGAGTCCTTTGCAGGGTGACTCAGTGCTCACTTTGGCCAAAGTGCAGGAACTGCCCGACGAGCGCGTCTCTTGCTGTGCGGGGAGCAGAATGCGGCGATGCGCCGCGTCCTGGCTCGAGCGCTGGGCGCTTTCTTCCGCCGAGTTTTGTGTGAGGCACGGCGGCCCCCCTGGTCGGGCTTCGGGCGGCTTCGGCCGGCTTCGGCGGGGGGCACGAGGGGTTGCGTGAAGGGCACAGCTTTTCCTGCGCCGGAGCAGGGACTCTGGGCTTCGCTCCCAGCATTTTCGCTGCGGTATTTTGCTAGCAAAACTTTGACCCAAGGCCAGAAAGTTCAGTTAAAAATAGCGCCGCGAACCTCCAGGATTCGTCAGGTTCGTATTCAGCCCCACATAGAAAGGTTTTGCACGTCACTGTCATTTCTTGGGTCTTTACCGATGTTCGCTCTCCAGGTTATTTTGAGCCTGAGCCCGAGCCCAAGCTGTTTTCTGCCCGTGACGTGTTCGTCGTTCCATTTCGTACGGTGTTTTCTAAACCACGAAGACGAAGGCTGTTTTTGAAAGTGAAACATCACGCGTGTTTAGTAAACAGTTGGGCCCATTCATTGCTGGCGTGCTCAGTCCTGCCGGGACACTTGACGCTTTCAGTAAGGTGACGTGTTGTTGGTGCGAGAGCTGACGTTACCTGCTGCTGACCCGACACCTTCTGCTCCTGCTGTTTCAGTTGATTGAATGTTGTGGTTCTGAGTTGGAGTGAACCTAACCGGGCCGCAGATTGGCCCCTACTCTTCTTTGCAGCCAGGTCGCAGTGCTTGTGTTGCGAATTGATGAGCTGAAAAAAAGTCTCAACTGCGTTGTAGTTAGTTTTAAGTTACGTGTGTTTCATTGTGCAAGATAGAATGAGTTGGTCTGTGTGTGTGTGTGTGTGTGTGGTAACATAGAATTTACCATTTTAACCATTTTTGAGTGTACAGTTCTGTGGCATTAATGACACTCGCGTTGTGGTACAGCCGTCACCACTACTCTGTTCATTTCCAGGAACTTTTTTATCCTTCTAGACAGAAACCCAATGAATTAATCTCCACAAGAGTGTTATAAAAACATACTTCTTGAAATGCTCATGATGGAATGGTTGGGATGCAGCCTGCGTGTCACCTTTGACTGTTTCACCGAATAGGGCATTTCTGTTGGTTTTATTATAGAAAACGAGTAGTTTTTTCTTTAACAGAGGAAAAAACTTAACAACACAGCATGGGTCTTAGTTACTTCCTTCAGGAGTTCAGAGAGCACCGTTTAAAGCCGCGTACTAAGATGACAAAAGTATGGAGAAGAAATACACCAGAAGTTACTGTATAATTATTCTTAGACGGTAAAATCTGTAGGAAAAAATGTTACGTGAGATTACACGCAAAGCGCTTAACTCAGTGCTTGGTGCGTTGTTGTGCTCGTTAAATTTAGCTCACTTGTGCTTGCCTTTAGCATAGTTAATTGCTTTAAATTTCCTTTGAAAAGGAAAATGGTTTTATTGGCAACTATTCCTTGCTATGTAATTTTCAGTAAGCAGCATTATAATCTGAATTTGCCATCAGAGAAGTGCTAGCAATCATCAAGCATAGATAAAGCTGGATTCTAAGACCATGTCAGTGTTAAAAGGCTAAATTTTCTCTGCAGAGGCTCCCTGCTTTATTACATGGGTCCTTAGATTAATCTGAAGAGAGTATATCCCTTTTGTGTTTGCAGGTTGTGGGCTGCTTGGTATTATTTAAAAATAGAGTTTTGAGAGAGGTCTGTTTCTATAATACTTTTTTTGGAGGGGAGGGATTTCAGTGGTATGCTTTTGTAGTGTTTGAAACTTTTTGGTAAACACCCATGTTTTGTTGTTAGGACTCAGCTTCTCATACTGTTTTCCCAAATAATCTGCTAAAAAGAATTGTACTTTAGCGTTATGCTGGAGAGAGTTTAGCTTAGTTTAGTTTAGTTTGTAATCTTTATACCCAGTGTGGGGCTCAAACCCATAACCTCGAGATCTACCAACTGAGCCAGCCAGGTGCAGTTGGAAAGATGTCTTTCCTGAGCTCTGCTTTTGGGTTTTGATGTGTTTTATTTTTTAAAAGAGTAGATGGTTATAATAACCTGTAGGATTCAGGCTTGAGGAAACTTACGGAAGACTGGTGCTGATGGGGAAAGGGGATTAAAATTTTATTTGTGAACTTGAGTGACTTAGAATACAAAATGCTTTACTTGATTGATTTCATTATACTGGTAAACTATATGAAAATATTTACCACAGTGCTTAGATTTCAGCTTAGTACTGGTTATCGACCTAATTATAGTAAAATTTTATGTGTATTTTTTCCCCACCGTGTAATAAGTGCAACTACCATAAAGATATAAAAGTGAAGTGAAATAAAAATTGAAAAATTGTTTTATACACGTTCTTCTTTGTGAAATAAAAATGGGGCATCTTTAGCATCAATGGGATTACTTTACTTAAAACTTGCTCTTTTGGGGCGCCTGGGTGGCTCAGTTGGTTAAGCATCTGGCTTCGGCTCAGGTCATGATGTCATCAGGCTCTGCGCTGACAGCTCAGAGCCCTGAGCCTGCTTTAGATTCTGTCTTTCTCTCTCTTTGCCCCTCCCATGCCTGTGTGCTTTCTCTCTCTCTCTCTCTCACTCGCTCGCTCTCAAAAATAAATAAACTTAAAAAAATTTTTAAAAACTTGCATTTTTATGATTATTAAAGAAAATGAATTGGCTGGAGAGGTTTCAAAAAGTAATTTATGGCATTTGCTGTTTAGGTGAAGTTGAGTGTCTTTGAAAGTACAGGTTCACAGTCCCTCACCCACAGTTTTGCTGCATGTAAAGAACTCTCAAAACCAAGTTTTTGGTAAAACTTGCATGATGATAACCTCTGACCGGATCTGATGTTAGAATATTTATAATCAGTTTGTCCCTCTTGGTGTAAGTAGGAATAGCTTTCCTTGGGGAAATACTAATGTGTTTGATTTCAGGGTACTACTGCAGACTCAAAAGAGGGTTTTCAGGAATGTAGTGTATATGGTATATGTACTTTATTACCATTCTGAAATCTAAAATATTCTGAATTTGGAAACATCTTGCCCTAATATAAGGGTAGTGTAGACTTCTATATGTTTTAAATACTGTAGTTGTAAAGAAATTGTGAAATAATTATCTTGAAACCTAAGTTGTTTTGGTTGAGTCATGAGCTCATAGTTCTCTTTTCCCATTTTGAATTCTGAAATATTCTAAACATTAAGAGAATATAGAGCTCAAATATGAATTATGAAGCATAAAAAACAAACATCCATGAAATCACTGCCCAATTGGATGAACAGAACACTAGCATTTTGAAGTTACTGTGTTTGGGTGTTGCTGCTGCTTCATCAGTCTTTCTGTGTCCGCTCCTATTACCTTGGCATTTTTGTATTATTTCTTTGCTTTATTTTGTAAATTACATTTGTATATTTCCCTAAACAGTACTGTTTAGCTTTACTTAATTCTTTAACATTTAAAAAAAAGTTAAAACGTATGTAGTGTGTTCTTTTGTGACTTGCTTTTTCCAGTCAAAAGTTTTATTTCTAAGATGCACCCACAATGTGGTTTATTCATTTCAGTGCTATGGAAACCAGTCTTAAGTGCTCCACTCTATTTGATGGATATTTAGATTGTTATTCTTTTCTTTTCTACTGTTATGGACATTGTTGCTGTGAACATCACTGGAGTCCATGTGAAGGACTAGGCTATCTGTAGGCTAGGGTATATATTTAGGAGTGGAATTTGTTGGGTTTTCAGATACGCTATTTTCAACATAACAAAGTAATGGGTAGAGTTAAAATTTTCCCCCAACATTTTATTATGGAAAATTTCAAACTATAGTAAAGTTGAAAGAATTGATAGTGAACATCTGTATACTTTCCAACTAATTAATATTTTGCTGTATTTGCTTTATTACATCTATCAGTACGTTTATCCTTTATCCATCTATCAGTATGTTTTTTTGTTTTTGATTCATTTAAGTTGTAGCTATCAGTATGCTTGTCTTTTAAATACTTCAGCATGCATTTCTTTCTCTTTCTTCTTTTCCTTCCTTCCTTCCTTCCTTCCTTCCTTCCTTCCAGTTGGCTTTGTGCCCAGCATGGAACCCAGCATGGGGCTTGAACTCACCACCCTGAGATTAAGACCTGAGCTGAGACCTAGAGTCAGATGCTTAACTGACTCAGTCACACAGGTGCCCCTGAATAAGTTAAAATTTTTTTTAAAGTACAGTCTCCCCCACAACGTGAGACTTGTACTAACGACCTCAAGATTAAGGTGTATGCACACTCTCCCCCCTGAGCCAGCCGGGGGCCCCTAGCGTGCATTCCGTTGAGTAGAGCTCAATATTTATTTAAGCTTTTTAAAGATTAAATTTACATACAATGAAATGCACAGATCTTAAGTGTACTATTGATGACTTTTGACAAAGGCACACACCTGTGTAATACAAATCCTTACCAAGATACAGAACATTATTACTAACCCAAAAATCTTCCTTATATGGCTTTTCAGCTAATTCCACATCCCATTCCCTTAGATTCTATCACTCTTCTGATTTTTTTTCCTACTAAAGATTACTTTAGCCTCTTGTAGAACGTCATATAAATGGAATCCTATGTAGCGTGTACTCTTTTGTATCTGGCTTATTTTATTTAGCTCAGCGTAGTTGTTGAGATTTAGCCATGTTATTGTGTATATCAACAGTTTATTCCTTTCTTAGGACTGAGAGCAGTATTCCATTATATGTGTAAACCATAGTCTTTTAGCCATTTCCTGTTAATAGATATTTGGGCTGTTTTTAGTTTTTGGCTAGTATATATAATATACTTAGGCTTTTTTTTTTTTTTTAAGTTTATTTATTTATTTTGAAAGAGAGCACAAGTAGTGGAGGTGCAGAGAGGGAGAGAGAGAATCCCAAGCAGGCTCCGTGCCACCAGTATGGGAGTCTGACGTGGGGGCTCAAATTCTCAAACCGTGAGATCATGATCTGAGCTGAAGTCAAGAGTCAGATACTTAACTGACTAAGCTACCCAGGCATCTCAGTGTACTTTGAGTGTTAATAAAGCTTGCTAAGAACAATCTTATATTAAGTCTTTATGAGGACATGTTTTCATTTCTTTTGGGTAAATACCTAGTATTGGATTTGCTAGGTCATAGGATAGGTATGTGTTTAATTTTTAAGAGCTGCTAGAGGTGGGTGTTTATGTAATTTTTAAGAACTGCCAGACTGGGGCGCCTGGCTGGCTGCTGTAGAGATTATTTAAAAATAAAATCTTAAAAAAAAAAAAAAGCTTCCAGATCTCTTTCCAAAGTGGTCATATAATTTGACACTCCCACAACAGTGAATGAGCATTCCAGTTCCTCCTCAACACTGAATTTTATTTTATTTTATTTTATTTTATTTTATTTTATTTTATTTTATTTTACTTTATTTTACTTTATTTTTTAAATGTTTGTTTATTCTTGAGACAGAGCATGAGCAGGGGAGGGGCAGAGAGGGAGAGAGACACAGAATCTGAAGCAGGCTCCAGGCTCTAAGCTGTGAGCACAGAGCCCAAAGTGGGGATTGAACCCACGAATTGTGAGATCATGACCTGGGCCAAAGTCAGGCACTTAACCAGCTGAGACACCCAGGTGCCCCAACACTGAGATTTTTAAATTTTAGCCACTTTGTGGGTGGGTAGTGGTATCTCGGTGTGATTTTAATTTACATTTCTCTGATAAGTAATGATAATACTTTTTCAGGCACTTACTGGCCATTTGTGTACCTTCCTTTGTGAAATATTTGTTCAAATTTTTGCTCATTTAAAAAATTTGGGTTCTTAGGGAGCCTGGGTGGCTTAGTTGGTTAAACGTTGACTTTTGATTTTGGCTCAGGTCACCCTCTCACGGTTTGTGGGATTGAGCCCGATGTTGGGCTCTGCGCTGACAGCTGGAGCCTGCTTGTGATTCTGTCTTTCTCCCTTTCTCTCTGCCCTTCTCCCCCACACTCTCAAAATAAATGAAGTAAACATTAAAAAAATTTGGGGTTTTTCCCTTTATTTTTATTATTGAGTTACACAAGTTCTTATGTATCCTATATACAGTTCTTTCTCAAATATGTTTTGCCAATTTTTCCCCTAGTCTGTGGCATGTTTTTTTTTGTTTGTTAGTTTTGTTTCAGTCAATTTTTTATGATTATTGCTTTTCCTGCCTAAGAGGCTTGCTATCCCCGTGTTACAAAGATATTCTGTTTTGCTTTCTTCTGGAAGTTTTATAGTTTTAACTTTTTCTTTTTTTTTAAATTTTTTTTTTTTCAACGTTTTTTATTTATTTTTGGGACAGAGAGAGACAGAGCATGAACGGGGGAGGGGCAGAGAGAGAGGGAGACACAGAATCGGAAACAGGCTCCAGGCTCCGAGCCGTCAGCCCAGAGCCTGACGCGGGGCTCGAACTCACGGACCGCGAGATCGTGACCTGGCTGAAGTCGGACGCCCAACCAACTGCGCCACCCAGGCGCCCCTATAGTTTTAACTTTTATGTTTAGGTCTAGGATACATGTGAAGCCAATTTTAGTGTATGGTGTGAGTTAAGGGTCAAGGTTCACCCCTCCCCCCCATATTTCCCCTATCCAGTTGTTTAGATTATCCTGTACCATTTTTTTCCAGCTTTATTGATACATAACTGACATATAACATTGTATAAGTTTAAGGTGTACGGTTGACACATGTATATTTTACCAAATGTTCACCACAGTGAAGTTACTTAACACATCCTTCACCTCACATATTTACCATGTGGTTGCTGCTATTTTTGTTAGTGTGAGAATATTTAAGATTTTTTTAGTAGCAACTTTCAAGTATACAATACAGTATTGTTAACTATAGTCACCACCAAATTCACCAATTTTTAATAAATACTTTTCTCATTGGATGGGTTTGGTGCCATTGTCGAAAATGAATATGCTGATAGGTGGATTTTTTTATTTGTCTCTCTACTGCTTAGTAACTACATTCAATTGTTAGATACACTTATGTTATTTAACTCATGCTCTATTCATTTGTGGGTTCTGTTATTTAACCCATGCTCAGTTTATTTATTTTTTAGTTTTAATCTTTTTACCTGAAGGAAATGGGCAGACAGCCATGGCTGAAAAACCTAGATTTTATTTTTTTGAAGGGAAGAAAGATGTAAATTTTTTTAATTTTAAAAATCATATGTTCTTATTGTAAAAAACTTAGGAAATAAAGGTATAAATTCAAATAACATATATAGTCTCCCCACGTAGAGTTAAATTAACATTTTGGTATAATCTGTGTGAAAAATTAAAATATAAAAAAAGTAGAATTACATTGTACATGTGCTTTGCCATTTTTTTTTACACTTAATAATAGAAGCTTTTGTATAGTCAAATTTATCAATCTTCTCACTAAAGAGTGATTTCTGACTTAGATGTTATGTTTAGGACATCCTCCATCATCAAGATTATGGTATCATATACCTCAATTTTCTTTTAGTACTCTAATGATTTTATGTTTATTACGTTTGGAATTCTGTTGGAAACTGTGAAATAGGGGTACAAAGATTTTATCAGGAGGTTCGTCTAAGTATTAGAGCTCCCAAAATAATAATTAGAAGCCTTTGTTTATATCTCTGGATGTATTCCTTTTACTTTTAAAATTTATTTATTTTGAGAGAGACGGAGAGAGCATGAGCAGGGGAGGGCAGAGAGAGGAGAGAATCGCCAGTAGGTTCCGCCTTCAGCGGAGAGCTGGACGCGGGGCTCAATATCACAACCTCGAGATCATGACCTGAGCCTAAATCAGGAGAGATGCTTAACCCACTGAGCCACTCAGGTGCCCCTATATCTTTGTATTCTTGTCTTATCACTGCCTAGTTGGAGAGTGGTGCTTGGGAGAAGAGAGAGGGTAATGATTATAGATTTGGTTTTCATTTGGGTGTCTTGAGTTTTTTTATGGAATACTACTGCAGAACTATACTTAAAAATCCTGTTCTGTGCTAACTCTCAAAAAATATATCTATAAGCTGTTAGTGATAAAGGTTACTGGTGAAGAGAATGTGGATGACTTAGGGCAGCTTACAGCTTTTGAGAAAAAACCCACAAAATAACATTTTCCATTGGCAAGTTAGCCTATTATTTGGAGCTTAATATTTAAATTGTGAAATCATGGTGGCATTTGGGACTCTACTAAAACTGTCTCCTCTTTATCCTTGATTGTAGTTACTCTTTCCTTTCATCTGTACTTTTTTTCTTTAAAAATATGATTGAGGGGCGCCTGGGTGGCGCAGTCGGTTGAGCGTCCGACTTCAGCCAGGTCACGATCTCGCGGTCCGTGAGTTCGAGCCCCGCGTCGGGCTCTGGGCTGATGGCTCAGAGCCTGGAGCCTGTTTCCGATTCTGTGTCTCCCTCTCTCACTGCCCCTCCCCCGTTCATGCTCTGTCTCTCTCTGTCCCAAAAATAAATAAAAAACGTTGAAAAAAAAAAAATAAAAATATGATTGAATCATGGAGATATATTTGTAAATTCTGCAACTGGCTGTCCCAGATGACCCTTGTTCATCTTTTTGGAAAGCATTTGGATCATAATAGTTAGCATTTATTGTGTTTTCTCTCTCTCCCCTCCCCCCTTGCTCACTCTTCCTTTCTGTGTGTGTGTGTGTGTGTGTGTGTGTGTGTGTGTGTGTGAGAGAGAGAGAGAGAGAGAGAGAGAGAGAGGCAAAAAGGAAATACTGAGATTCATTCTTGGTTCATCTTTGATAATATTTTGGGGGAACGTTTCTCTAATTCCAAGAATGATTTTATGGTTTGTTGCTTCGTTTTGGTAAGGTAGGAGTTGTTTGTTCAGATATCTGAGGTGCTTTATAATTTTTTGTTATAGTTAATTGATGACTTATTCAATATCTGATTTCCTTTATTCTTTAAGAGTTTAGACTTTTTTAGTTATAAAGCAACCGATAGAAATTTTCTTTATTTTCAAGAGATGATAGGTTTGGAGTGAATTTTTAACACTTTGTTGTTAGGGGTGGTTTTAAATGCCATGTAGATGAATAGCAGAGCCTCCTCCAGCAGTACCTTAGATGGAAACAGGAGAACAGGGTTGGCATTATCTTAATTACCTGTATGATTGTAATAAGGAATGCTTAATATACCAAGTGTTGTCTTTTTTTTTTTTTAATGTGTATTTTTGAGAGATAGAAAGTGCAAGCCAGGGAGAGGCGGGGGTGGAGGGGCGCGCAGAGGATCCAGATTAGGGTCTGTGCTGACAGCAGGGAACCCGATGTGGGGCCTGAACTCACCAACTGCGAGATCATCACCTGAGCTGAAGTCCGAGGCTTAACCGATTGAGCAACCCAGGCACCCACTAAGTGTTCTCTTATATATTTCCTGGTTTTTGAGTTTACTTAATGAACAGAATATAAGCTCTTTTAGGACATGTGTCTTTTTTGTCTTCCTGTTCTTGTGCCCTGTAAATATTTGTTGAATGAACTAACAGTTTTCTTTTAAGTAACAGGAGTGATAACCTGTAGAAATATATCCCTGCTTAAAGAAATATTAAAGTATTCCCTAAATAAACATTGTTATGTGTTCCTATCACTTATTTCTTACAATTTATAGGAAAGAGGATAAGTAAACATCTGTATATGCAAAGAGGATAAATCTAAATGGTAGAATTGGAGGTCAAGCAGGAAAAGTGAATAATGATTGGACATTTTCTGGATTGTGGTGAAACAATTTGTTTTGGAAAGGATTTAGCTGATTTTACTCAGTGTGTTAGGTGAAGTTAAAGACACTTCGTGTGGGCTGCCTATCCTTTAACATTTATTATGTTTCTTCTGTTTCCCCTAACCTCTGACTTTTCTTCTGGTAAAATATATCCAGTTCCTTCTTATATACCTAGGTGATGCCTGCGTTGAAGCAGTGCTTCATGAGTAAGGGCAGATGAAATGATGGTGAGTGTGTTCACAGTGGGGGGTGCCTGGGTGGCTCAATCAATTGAGCAACTGACTTCGCCTCAGGTCAGGTTCTCGCAGTTTGTGAGTTCAGGCCCCGCGTCGTGTTGGGCTCTGTGGTGACAGCTCAGAGCCTGGAATCTGCTTCGGATTCTGTGTCTCCCTCTCTCTGACCCTCCCCTGCTCGTGCTTTGTCTCTGTCTCTCTCAAAAATAAACATTAAAAAAAAAGTTTATTGTTTGTAATAATCCATCCTTCAGTAAACCCAAATGCTTGATTTTTATTGTTCCCTTTGCATTGTATTTAAAACAGCTGTAGAAAAAAAGACAGTGTAGAGTATGGTTTTTCTTCTGTGTCTAAAGGTGACCGTCATTTAGCAAAGGAGAGCAATACACAGTATCTTGCTTGTAGTAAGTCCTTGATTATTGTTGGTTGAATGATAACTACAAGCTGTAGATGTAGTGCAGTTGATAAACGTGTTTCAGTCTCTTCTTTGCCCTTAGAATAAGCTGTGAAATAGAAGTCTGGCAGTTGAGAGTGGTCAGCAGGTGTTGAACATAGGTATCATGTTTACTAGATTTGTTAGTTCTTTTTATTGAGGTATAATTTACATAGTCTAAAATTCACTCATTTGTAAGTATACAACGTACTACTGATTTTCAGTAAATTTATAGTGTTGTGAAAACATCACAGTCCATTTTCATTAACCTCCCAAAATTTCCTTGAGCATGTTTACAGTCTGTCCTTACTCCCAGGGAAGTCAGCCACTGACTTGTTTTCTGTGTCTGTAAGTTTTTCTTTTTTGGAAAGTCCATACAAGTGGAGTCATACAATGTGCAGTCATTTATTCTGACTTCTTCCACTTAGCATAACATTTTTGAAGTTCATCTGTGTTGTAGCATGTATTAGTATTTTGGTCTTTTTTTTTTTTTAAGTTTATTTATTTTGAGGGAGGGGCAGAGAGAGGAAGCCACCCAGGCGCCCCAGTAATTTGTTCTTTTTAATTGCTGACTAATATTCCATTGTATAGATATACCATATTTTGTTTATGAATTCACCATATGTGTAGACACGTGTTTTTATTTCTCTTGGCTAGATTTTAATGAGTTGGATTGCTGGGTCATGTAGTATGCATATATATATATATATATATATACACACATATATATGTAAACCATATGTATAGTTTATGCTTAACTTTTTCCTTTTTTCTTCTTTTATGCTTGACTTTTTTTTTTTTTAATTTATTTATTTATTTTGAGAGAGAGAGGGAGCTTGAACAAGCAGGACAGGGGCAGAGAAAGAGGGAGAGAGAATCACTGTCAATGCAGAGCCCGATGCAGGGCTCAAACTCACGAGCTGCCACATCATTCCGCGAGCCCAAATCAAGAGTTGGATGCTTAACTGACTGAGCTACCCAGATGCCCCTCTTATGCTTAAACTCTTAAGAAACTGTACAAAGTGGCTGTACAGTTTTCCATTCCTACCAACAGTGTATGAGGGTTCTAGTTCTCCACATGTTCAGAGAATGCCTGGCATTGCCTATCTTTGTGATGATAACCAGTAACCATGATAGTGCATTTTATTTACTAATGATAAATGATGCTGAGCACTACTTCATGTGCTTGTTAATTTTGTTTTTTAATTTTTTACCAAAGTATCATGAGTATCGTCTAGTAAAAGGAGTTTCATTTCGCATCCCCCAGACCAATTTCAGTGTTTATAAATAGAAACAAATAGATATAGATCAGAGCCCTTTATAGGTGGAATTATCCTACTGGCTAGTGTTTACACCTGAAAGGCCCAATTAATACTCAGCATTTTTTTTTTTTTTTAAACCTTGTTGTGGTACCTTTTGCTTCCAAGTAATGAATGAGTCTTGCTGAGCTAGCTGTATAGGCCCTGATAATGGTAGCAAAGTCTCTACTAGTTGAGTTATTTCTAAGCTACAGATCAAGTTGAAGTACTTCTGACTTAAATGTACGGCCTTTGATTGCTTCTTCATTATGTTTTGTGCTGATATTTTCTTTTTTGTTTTTTTTTCTTTTTTTTCTTTTTTTTCTTTTGGGCATCTTGAGTAAGCTTATAAACTGATTTCTCTCATATTGACCCAACATTCATCTTTATAAACTTTTCTGTTTTACGTAAAAACAAAAAATTCTTGGGGATCCTGGGTGGCTCACTTGGTTGAGCATCTGACTTTGGCTCAGGTCATGATCTGACAGTTTGTGAGATTGACTTCCGCTTTGGGCTCTGTGCTGACAACTCAGAGCTTGGAGCCCGCTTTGAGTTTTGTGCCTCCCTCTCTCTCTGCCCCCTCCCCCTGCTCATGCTGTGTCTCTCTCTGTCTCTCAAAAACAAATAAACATTAACAAATAACAATTCGTACTTTTAATTTTGTAAGTTGATTCCTATGATAGTGTTTTAATTTTTTTAAATTCATTTTATTTTTTACATTTATTTATTTTTGAGAGACAGAGACACAACACAAGTGGGGGAGGGGCAGAGAGAGAAGGAGACACAGAATCCGAAGCAGGTCCAGGCTCTGCAGGTCCAGGCTCTGAGCTGTCAGCACCAAGCCTGATGCGGGACTTGAACTCACTGACTGTGAGATCATGACCTGAGCCGAAGTCAGACGCTCAACCAACTGAGCCACCCAGGCGCCCCAGAAAGTGTTTTAAACACTATGTGTTCCACTTCACTATTGGCTTATACTTTCAGTACCCCTCTGATTTAACATACAGATACAAATGTTACTTCTTTTTTGTTCATAGGTGGCATTGGATATTGACTTGTGAGATTAAATTATGAGCAGAGTTCTGGAATTTAACCAAGAGAGTTCTTTTCAGATGTAAAAGGAGCTGCCATATTTGTGCATTCTGTGTCAGGATATGACCCTACAGTTTGCCCTGTATGATTCCTTTAGAGGTTGTACTAAAAGTATGCTTATTGAAATAGAAGTTGTTAGTTTAGATTGTGTTTTTTGAGTTTTTATTAAAGATAATTCCAAATGGGACTTTTTTGAGCAGAAAGGAAAATTTAGGAAAGAATTCTTTTAGTATTTAAGATGCTTTAATTTATTAAGCATGAATTTTTAAAATTTTGATTGTAGTGATAATTATTTTTCTAAAAGGAAAGTGCACTGCCATGAGCTCTGAGGCCTCCAAGATGTAGTGAAATGTGTATATATTGAAACCCTTGCAAAAATATTTCAGGTATTAAATGTGTAAACATCAGTATGATTTTGAAAAATTTTACTGTTTTGGGATAACTTACAGAGTTATGGTTTGTAGTATTTGGAACTTTTATATACATTATATGGCCATATTTTATTGTATTGCATAGTGGATGATGTTCAAGTTGAAGTTGAATGGTTAAAAATGATGTGTTGTGATTGGCCAGTTTGCCTGTATTGAAAGAGTCAGATTAAAAAATTTTTTTTGTATGAATCATTAGATTTTTTTTTAAGGGCCACTAATTGATCATACAATCAGCATATATTGGAATTAGTGAAGATGAGAGGAAAGTATATCCTACTTCTTTTAAAAAAAATTTTTTTTAATGTTTATTCATTTTTGAAAGAGAGAGACAGAGCGTGAAGGCGGAAGGGGCAGAGAGAGAGGGAGACACAGAATCTGAAGCAGGCTCCAGGCTCCAGGCTCCAAGCTCCAAGCTGTCAGCACAGAGCCCAACGCGGGGCTCAAACTCACAAACTGCGAGATCATGACCTGAGCCGAAGTTGGATGCCCAACTGACTGAGCCACCCAGGCACCCCAATATATCAAACTTCTTATTTTCTTTCAGAGAAATAAGATATCAAGTCAGAAATTAGGGAAAGAGTTCATGCAAAATCTAACCACATTGTAGCTATTTTAAATTTAGCAAAATTTGTCTGGAGTTAACAGGACATTTGGAGTCGCTTTTAAGTAAGACATGAACTTTGACTCTTTTTCTTGGCTGGCTTCTCAATGATGATATTTCTTAAAATAAAATCACCAAAATTAATGTGCAGATGAAATAATGATAAACTTCTCTGAACTTTAGATGCATAGCGTGATCTTAATTGCATCAACGTGAAACAGTGTGTCTTACATTTTTTCAAAAGCAGTTTTAAAGTGCCTTTAATTTAATGCATTGACAAAAATTTTCATACTGGATTAAAATAAAAAGGAAATCCATAGATGTATCTGGAAATTTAAAAACTTAATACCAATACAGTTTATGTCTTGGCCCTTATAGGTCATTTTCTAATTTATATCTGATAAATCCAATAGCTAAGGCAGTGGTTTAAAAATCTTGTTATACATAGCACTCAACTAGAGATCTTTAGAAATATTGATGCCTGGGGTTCCTGGATGGCTCAGTCTGTTGAGCGCCTGACTCTTGATTTTGGTTCAGGTCATGGTCTCGTGGTTTGTGAGTTTAAGCCCCATGTGGAGCTCTGTGCTGACAGTCCAGTGCTTGCTTGGGATTCTCTCTCTCCCTCTCTATCTGCTCCTCCTAGTCTCTCCCCCCTACATTTTTTTTTTTTAACGTTTTTTTATTTATTTTTGAGACAGGGAGAGACAGAGCATGAACAGGGGAGGGTCACAGAGAGGGAGACACAGAATCTGAAACAGGCTCCAGGCTCTGAGCTGTCAGCACAGAGCCCAACGCGGGACTCGAACTCACGGACTGCGAGATCATGACCTGAGCCGAAGTCGGACGCTTAACCGACTGAGCCACCCAGGCGCCCCTGTCTCTCCCCCCTACAAATGAATAAATAAACTTAAAAAAAATTACTGATGTCCGGCTTCCAACCCCCCCCCCCCCGACATTCTAATGTAATAGGTATGTAATGTGACCTGGAGATACCAGGAGTTTTAAAAGTTCCACAGGTGATTCTCAAGTGCAGAAAAGAGTGGGAACCACTGAGCTGAGAGGTGCAATATTGAAATTTAAAGATTGGCACAGAGGGCACTTGGGTCCAAAATGTATCTGAGGAAAGGAGAATACTTATTTCTTTTTCTTCCTTTATTTTTTGGATAAAGCTAGAAAGTCAGAATCATCTGATGGAAGTCAGAATCACACCCTGAGTACTTGGTAGAAATGGTGTCAGATCCTCCGATTTAGATTGGCCTGTGGTGGGGGGGCAGGAATGTCAGGTGATTCAGTGCAGGGTAATCTGCAGATCAAAGTTTGAGAAACTTGTAGGTGCTGCTGCTTTTACTGACTTGACAAAACCAACAACAAATAATCCAGATCTCTTTGGCACACAGAATTGTATCTGTGGAAAAGGCTGGTGAATGGAGGGATGCCAGATTTTCTGAAATATCAAGGGTCATCACATTTTCTGTCTTCTTTTAGGGCTCTGTAGGAGTCAGACCAAGGTTTTTCTTTTTCTTATTTTAGAAGGAAATTTAATTGCTTTGCTGAGCTTTTCTGAAGGGAGAATCAGACAAGATAGACCAAATAGAAATGAAAAACAATTTTTATTGTGGTAAAATATACATTGTATAAAATTACAATGTAGGAATGTTATTGCATCATGCTCTTTCATGAGAAATGTAGTCTACAGAGACTTATTGATTGGCCTGGAAAATACATAATTTTGATGTTTCACATTTAATAAATGGCAACAGGGAAAATAGTGGCAGCCTGTTTAATCACTGACAGTGATTTTATTCAGAAGGAAAATTTCACTAGAAATGTATGGTCCTTCAGAGCATAGCACCTAAAACAGCATGATGTATGTGTATCTGTGAATGTGCCTGTGTTTAAAAATTAATAAAAGCATACAAAAATTATTTTATGGTCCCTTTAAAAGCAAGCAAAAAATAAAATGCTATAAAATATTCAAAGTCTTTATATTAAACTATTTTGAAATTTCATTTTCAGAGCAGCCTTCAGGTTATTGTTATATTATGTAACATTCGTGTTAACACGTTCCTGTTTAGATTTTTTTACTGCACATTCTTTGCAGTTATGTCTCTTCACATCATTGAAAATTAGAGAAAACCAGACAATTCATACATAGTGGATAAGTTGTCCATATTTTTCATTCTCTTCAGCATTCTATATCAGACTTCCTCTTGTGTGTCTATTTTAATTTTGTGGTTAAGGAGTATGTAGGTATTTTAGAAATTTGAAAATTTGCATTTACTGATTTTTGTTATAGTTATAGCTATTAGAGGAATGGCAGTTGTGATTTTTGTTTTTTCTTTTAGTATTTGAAATCTTTAGCAGCTCACTTTTTATAGATTCTATCTTGTAGTTAATAAGATTGTACACTCTGGTGGTCAAGGCAATATTGATTAATATTTATGAGACTATAGAGTGACATATAGTATCTTTAAAGCTCTAAAGATTTGTGGCAGTTTATACTTTAAAATCTGTCCATCCTTTCCAAATTATTACTGAATAAGATAACTAAAATGTGAAACAAATCTGCAACTGGGTGGTCCTTCTTTCACTGACTAATACACTTCAGTTATCTTTAAAAGTTTGTTATATGTGGGGCACCTGGCTGGCTTACTCAGTGGAGTTGGGGGGCTTTTGATTTCGGGGTTGTTGGTTCCAGCCCCATGTTGGGTGTAGAGATTACTTTAAAATCTTTAAAAAAAAAAGTTTGCTACATGTGATTGATTTATTAACATTTCATTGGAAGTATTTTTTCAAATTTAGAAACATTTTGCAATCTGGTCATTAGAATCCTAATCCGTAATACCTCAGTGTTGCACACGATGTTCCAACATTTCTAAAAAGTTAGCAAAATGCAGTTGAATTTTAGACTTCATGATTTGTGATATCATGTCCATGCTGAAGCATTCTGAGGCATTAATTCAGCTATAGCTATGGAATATGTATTTCATGATTGCAACAGTTAAAATTAAAATAGGACTATGTTTTAATGTTTTTATATTCTGGCTAAACAAGAATTTAGTCATAAAAGCAAGATGTTTACATTATAAAAGAATGAGAAAGCTCACTCAAAGGATTTTGCTGGTAGTTCTGGAAGACAACTTATGCAAATTTTTTTTCTGTAAAAGCATATATTTTTGTTAAAAAGGAGAAGCTGTAAAATTAAAAATTTTGAGGACATTACTGAAAACAGGCTTTCCATATTGAAGACATTTCCAGAATAGAACAAGGGATGATACAAATAAAACTAAATTTAGAACGAATAAAAGGAAACTCTAGTAAAAATTGGCATATGATATTTCCTACAGAGGGAGGCCATAAGTAAGACACTGAATACATTTTTAACAAGTTAATTACTCAATTTTTGGAGGAAAGTTGGTATGAGGGGATTTTTATAACCTTTATCATAGGTAAGTTAATCTTTTAAGATTATATGGAGAATGTAAGTTGCTGGCATAATATTTTACTGTGCTACTTTTTTTCCTCTTATAAACAGAATCGTCCAGTCTGGTTCAAGTTATAACAAATATGTGAAATGAAAGTGTAAGAATCTGAAAAATAGCATACTTATTTCAGATAAGTTTTTGTAAGCAAAATTCCATTAAAATAAGTTCATAAAATGGATCCAGTTTAACCTGTATTAATATATGAAAAAACAAATTAATTGTTTTCCTTAAGATTTTTTGTTTGTTTATTTAGGGTAGTAAAGGTGGAAAAAAAAGAAGGGAAGTGCCTTGATAATTTTCAAGTGTTTTCTTTAGAAAAAGAAACAGCGGTATATTGGCAAGAACAGTGGATTGGGGTCAGAAGAGCTGACTGGTATTAATTAATCAGATGTTTTATTAATTATCTTCTTGACTATGATAATTTATAAGACTATATCTGTCTTTCTCAAGGAGATGTGAAGATTAAATTCAGTGGGAAACTAATTCTAGTGTATTAGTGTTCTGTAAACTGTGCCGAACTTAAGCTTTTTTTTTACACACAGATGAACTCTCTGTAAAATAGGCTAAGTTGCATATGTCTGTAACTGTCTTCAGAAAGGTATGTGCAAACAGTCAGTCTCCTGATGTTAGCCTGTTTTTCCCAAAAATGGTAGCACATTATTTGGCACATGTTAGGTTCTCTAAAGCATCAAATCACTGAATAAAAATTAGCATATTTATTTTTTAATTCACTGAGGATAATTAGTTTCTTTGGGTGAATATTTGCATATATTCATTTTTTGGCTTATTGTATTCCAGGTGTCAATTTTTCTCAGCTAAGGTTTATTCTTTTAGAGTAGGTATGATATTGAACTGTGAAAACAGAGTCTGGTGTTCTTAAGTGATGTTAAATTTCAGAAATCCTAGACTATAAATACTAGGAAGAGTCATGACAAAATTTTTAAACCTTTGCATTATTCACTTGGAAAAGTGTTTTAAATAAGGCTTAAAAGAACATTTGGGTTTTACCAGATGTTTTTATCTGCGGCTTGAATTTAGCAACTTTTGGCCTACTTTTAGTGACAAAAGTGAGCTTAGGAACAGCTAGCAGAATGGTTTGGAAGATGCAAACTGCAGGTATTATGCCGTATTACCTCTGATACTGATTCTCGTCTGTAAGTATACCAGGGTAATTAGAATTTTATCATGTGGGAAAATACATACAAGTAGCATAATAGCATATGTTATCATTCTGTATTGATGGCTACTATAATTAGTAACTGTTTAATTTCCTTGGGTCATGTAATTTTCAAAGCTGATTTTGGGGTGGGTCTGGCTAACAGAGCAGGGTCTTATTACATAAGTCTGTTGTCAACTCTTTGCCAGCCTCGTGGAATAAGAATTTTTATTTCTGTAGGCTAGGAAAAACAATAGCATCTGGGTATAATTAAAATGGATATGGGGAGAAACCTATATGGGAGTAGCTACTGTTATAATGATACATTGTATACTTTCCCTGTTGTGGCATTTATGAATTAGGAAATGCATTTTATCTGCTTCTACTTTTTTTATATCTCAGTGTTTTTTCTTAGGATAGAGAGACTTCAGCATAGACTGTTTTTAAAAATCTCTGCGTCTAGTGTGGGGCTCAAACTCACAACTTAGAGATGGAGAGTTGCACGCTCCACTGACTGAGCCAGCCAGGCGCCTCTAGCAGGGAAAAGTCCTGATGGGGTTTCTAGCTCACAGATGATGGGCTTTGGGGAAATAGACTTCTCTCTTCAGAGATGTGAAAAGGAAGAGAGTGAGCAGGACCAGAGATAGAGGCAATCATCCTTTTGCCCATGACTTAATATGCTATGTTCTTTTATTTATACTCTCTGCCTCTGTCTCTAATGGGAATGCTCCCTCTCATTCTCTGCTTACAGAAAAACAAGCTTCATTTTTAAAATTGCAAAAGTAATACCTGCCTCTTTTATGTATTTATTTAATTTTTTACTTTTTATTTTTTTTAGATTTTTTAATGTTCTTTTTTGGGAGAGAAAGAAAGAGCACGAGTGGAGGAGGGGCAGAGAGAGAGGGAGACCCAGAATCTGAAGTTGGCTCCAGGCTCTGAGCTGTCAGTACAGGGCCTGATGCAGGGCTCTAACTCGAACGGTGAGATCATGACCTGAGCCGGTGAGATCATGACCTGAGCCGAAGTCAGCCGCTTAACCCAGTGAGCCCCCCAGGCGTCTCTGAAACAACTACTTTAGAACACATCAATGTGTCACTTTTTTTGTGCCTATAACAGTATAATGGTATATCATTTTCCTTTTTTTCCTGCATATAAAAAAACATGAATACTTAACAGGGTTTTTTTTTTGGTAACCAAAATGCAACTATGTCATATCTATCATATTTGCTTTTTTTCATTTACTTGGAGAGTAAATCCAATCAGAACCTATAATTCATCCAGTTCTTTTAAGGAGTATTCCATTGTTTGGATTTGCCATAATATTTTTTTATTAAAATTTTTTTTTTAAGTTTGTTTATTTATTTAGAGAGAGTGCTCTTATGCAATCATGAGATCATGACCTGAGCTGAAATCAAGAGTTGGACACTTAACCGACTGAGCCACCCAGGTGCTCCCGGATTTGCCATGATTACTTTACTGTTTCACTATTAATAGACATTTAGGTTGGGTTCTTCTATTGTAAACATTGCTGCAGTAACATCACTAAATATTTTTGTGCATATGTGAATATTTCTGTAGATTTCTAGAAATGGAATTGGTAGAGCACGTGCACATTTAAAATTGCAAAATAATCTCAATTGCCTTTTTTAGAAGTAAATTGAACTCTCTCAATAGTAGTGAGAATACACATATTCCCATATCTTTGCTAGTTGAATATCATGAATCTTTTACATTAATTGCCAGGCTCATAGGTGAAAACTCAGTATCTCCTTTTGTTTTTTAAGATGCATTTCAGTATTTGATTACTAATGAGATCGAGCACTTGTTAGTCATAGTTGTAATTCTTTTTAAAGATCCATCTCAAATATATTTTCTCTGTGAGGTCTTCTCTAATTCTTCTCCCTTTCTCTAACTCCAGGCAATGATTTTCTTTCTCTTCTCTGCCCACATAATATTCTCTGTTGTAAGTTATTAGAATCATCACGTATTATGATTATTTACCTCTTATATACCAGACCGTGGGCTCTCATAAGGTTGTGACCATGTAGTATTCATTGTTTTTCTAAATTTTGGATATCAGTTTATTGGAAATTTGGGAACTAAAACTAAAACTAGTTTTTAGGTAATGGGGCATAAATGTTTTAAAGGTAATTTCTTTTTTTTCCTCTTAGTTTATTTGACATAATAATTGACATACAGCACTGTATAAGTTTAAGGTACACGACGTAATGGCTGGACGTAAATGTAGTTCTGTGGTATCATCTTTATGTCTCTGCCCGGTGTCTAGCACAGAGCCTGTATGTAGCATTTAGTATTTGTTTAGGAAGCTTTATTAAATGGTTTGTCTGATTCCAGCTGGGAGTCTATATGTAAGGTGTGCTGTCTTCTTTTTTTTTGGGGGGGGGGAGGGTTGGCTCTTAATGGTAATGGTTCTAGGGCACCCCTTTGTTTTACAAACGAGGAATTAAGTCTGAAGTCTAAGTCTAATGTCTTATCTGGTTAATGAGATATTTTTATTTCTTTATCATACCCTACGAGGTGTTTTGAAACAGCACAGCTCCAAACAGGGTTACTTATGGTCAAGGACAAATACTGATTTCTACTAAGATAGATGGCAAGCTTTTCTCAATTCTTACAGATTAAGCCTAACCAGTGGGACTTTTGCCTGATAGTCTTGGCTTGTAGCCTTAAACCAATACAAATTATCCAGACTTCATTTGGCTCCTTCCAAAGAATTATGAGTCTTATGACACACTAGACATAGACTTTTCTAATTGCTAGCACTGGCTGACTCTTGAGAGGCCTGATGCCTTTTCTTTTAGAGAACTCCTAAAACCTGTCCTCTTAGCCACTTTCCCATGAAGTGATCCCACCAAATCCCATTTCATTATTGCCTTTTCATGTATTGCCCAAGATACAAGTCATTATACACATCTCTTCTCACTCTTGTTCCCTCACCTGTTCTTCCCTTCCTTTTCCCTTCAACCCTTGTTCTAAAGTTAAACATAATCACTTGCATCTTCAAATTCTTTGCTGAATGATACTTAAAAAAATTTTTTTCTTTTTAATGTTTATTTTTGAGACAGAGAGACACAGAGCGTGAGCGGGGCAGAGGCAGAGAGAGAGGGAGACACAGAATCAGGAGCAGGCTCCAGGCTCTGAGCTGTCAGCACAGAGCCCGACGCGGGGCTCGAACTCACAAACTTCGAGGTCATGACCTGAGCCGAAGTCAGACGCTCAACCGCCACCTAGGCGCCCAATGTTGAATGTTACTTTTATCTTTGTTTAAGTAGTAACACCTGTCTTCTTTTTTTTTTTTTTTTAAAGTTTTTAATGTTTATTTTTTGAGAGAGAGCGCAGGAGCAGGGGAGGGGCAGAGAGAGAGGGAGGCTCCAGGCTCCGAGCTGTCAGCACAGAGCCCGATGCAGGACTCAAACCCACGAACCGTGAGATCATGACCTGAGCCAAAGTCGGACGCCCAAGTGACTCAACCACCCAGGCGCCCCAACACCTGTCTTCTTCTTAAGGGAGAGCCTTCTCTAGTGGAACTTGTACCTTCTTTTATTCTCTACAGATCCCAGTTAGGAAAGGATAGGAGGCGGTTTCCTTGTTATCTTGTACTACAAGGTAGTACCTTGTAGCAACAAGAAGGTAAGACCTTCTTGTTAAAATTGCCGTTGTTGAGTCTCATGTAGTTGGGGTATCCTGTACTTGGGGTCTCTGCTTGCTCATCGAATTCACAGACTCCTGACTCAGTGTTCCTTTCCGTGCAGGGCTGTGCCACCATTCTAGGTGAATCAGTGTTAATGTGAATAGAATACCCAGGAACCTGGCTTCACAGTTTTCTCATCTTTAGTGGAGCTCTTCACTTAACTCGTTTACTTACTCTCATGAAGCTACTCTGGACCTTACCATTACCTGAAATCAGTGTTACCTTTGAGATCATTAATTGAAACATTGTGCTCCTGAGCTCTTACCCTTTTATTAAACGTATTCATTGATGCTGTTGAGGTAATAAGCAGGTAAGAATCCATTGTCCGTTACTTCAGACCTCTTGCCGGGATTCTCGGTTTCCTTGCCCTGTTGAATTTCTGTCGTATGCATCTGCACCTAGATTTTGGATTAGTTTGTTTCTTTGGCCTGCATAAAAGGTTATTTGTTGAGCTCTGATGGAGAAAAAAATTACTACGCAGATTGGTGGTTCTGTGAATTTGTGGTCTCTGTTTCTTGTAAGAGCTGTCAGGGTGGCAGAGCAATTCTGTCATTCTCCGTAGGGTCTGTTTTAAACATTCTTTTCTTTCTTTGAACAAAGTATGCTCTACAGATGGTCTTCTCCCTTCATGAGAAAATAGAAGCCATCAAAGGAGATCTCTTAAATTTCCTGTTACTTGACTCACGAGTTTATCTCTGTACCATTTGTTCTTCCTTTTCCTTCTGTTACAGTGCATGAGGTGTCCGTCATTCTGTCTCAGGCTGATTCTCCAAGTGTGTTTGGATCTCATTCTCTCCTTCCGTTGCTTAATTCTCTTTGTCTTTCATCTTTCTTTTAATTTGGATTCTTTTTCATTTGGCTGAACTTGTTCAAATGTGTCACCTAAAACAAAACAAAAAAACAAATGACCCCTAGAAAGAAATCTCGATTCTTTCTACCTTTTGCCCCTTCCCCTCAGCAAAACAAACTCTGCTGTCTCACTTTCTGTTCACTCCTTGGTCTGCTATCATCTCCCTCCCATCCTCTCCCATCACTAACACTGCTCACTGCAAGATCATGCTGATTTCCTTGCTGCTAACACCGTCATTTTTAGCAAATGTTCAGAAGTACTTGACATTTCTCAAATTGCCCTCTCCTCTTGGCTTTGATGATGTTACTCAGAGCATCTTCAGCTGTTTCTCTCAGGCTTTGCTTTCTCTTCCACTGCTAAATGGCAGCTTATTATTTTTTTACTCATTCTTTGACTCCTTAAGCTTGTGTCTATTTTGGGGACTTTCTTTATCATTTATATGTTGATAATTTCTGTTTTTCCATCTGAAAGCTTACCTCTGAGCTTTAGGTCCTACATCAGCTAGGCATCTCCCCTTGGATATACCAGAGATACTTCAAGATCAACATATCCACAATATTATTTTTCCCCCTTTGCTTTCAGATCTCCTTCATTTCCTGTGATCTTAGACTCAGTAATGCCACTATCCATCTAGCTTGGATCAAGCCAGAAATCTGGCTATTTGGGTATGTCATCCTTGACTTCCCATTCAGTCAGTCCCCAAATCCTGTCAGTGTTGCCTCCAACATGTGATTTACTCCTCTCCCATCTGACTGTTACTTTCCCACTTCAAGTGACCATCATATTTTTCTTAGGTTGTTATGATATTCTCTTCCCCATTATTCTTTCCTAGCTTTCTATCCATTTTCTACTCTCCCACCAAACTACTTCTTATAAGATGCAGATCTAGTCATATTATTCCAAAATTCAGAGTACTTAAATAACTAATTTCCTATTTATTCAGGGAAAAGTTCAAAATGCTAATAGTTTCTTCAAGAGTAATAACCTGAGTTTTCACTTTTCCAACCCTATCTCTTGTAACTTCTCTTCTTCCTCCCAAATTTTATCCATATTAATAAATAACTTCATTTGAAGCTGCTTTCTTCTTATTTCCAAGTTTTTTTTTTGTTTGTTTATTTTTTGTTTTTTGTTTTTTAAACATGTAGATCTCTGCCTGGAATGAAAGTACTAACCCCAACTATTACTAATATGCAGTATGTGGAAATACTTCTGCCTCATTGTCCTTAGTTTGGTTTGAACTCAGATTTTGGATGGAGAAGACAAATATGTATTTACAATGATATTTTTTAGAAACTGACCTAGTTATGTATTTAATTATAACAGATGGTTGGTTTATAGAAATCAAAAAGAGGATTTCCTTACAGGAGCGTTCCAAGTAGGGGTTGCCAGTGTGAACTCATGCTTCTTGTGAGATATCTGTTATGAGAAGTGCATATAAAATATAGCTAATGGAAAATGGTAATATAAATGCTGTACATAAAATTTTCTTTCAACTACAGAAGATAGATATTTTAAATTCTTTTTTTATTTTTTTTTAAATTTTTTTTTTTTTTCAACGTTTTTTATTTATTTTTGGGACAGAGAGAGACAGAGCATGAACGGGGGAGGGGCAGAGAGAGAGGGAGACACAGAATCGGAAACAGGCTCCAGGCTCCGAGCCATCAGCCCAGAGCCTGACGCGGGGCTCGAACTCACGGACCGCGAGATTGTGACCTGGCTGAAGCCAGACGCTTAACCGACTGCGCCACCCAGGCGCCCCAAGATATTTTAAATTCTTAACGATAGGTACTTGAAACAGCACATTGAATACAGGGTCTTTTATGATATATCATTAAAAGTTACTGTGATGATACTGTTAGCAAGGCATGTAGTTCTCTTGCTTGCTTTCAGCAGCATGCATACTAAAATTGGAACAATACAGAGATGATTAACGTGGCCCCCGCACAAGGATAACAAGCAGATTCGGGAAGCACTCCGTATTTTATCACTATATTGCTGAAACTAATATAACAGTGTATGTTAATTCTACTGGAAATAAAAAAAGAGACATGTAGTTCTTACCATGTGCCAGGCACTGTTCTGAAGTGCTTTATTAATTTGTTAGATTTCTGTTTCATTTTCTAGTCACATCAAAATGACATGTTCTTTAAAAATATTCTTTCTTTAGAAATACTTAGTTTCAAACATTTAAAAAATATTATGACCTTCTAGGTAGAACAGTTACTTGCCCATTTTTTGCAAACAATGAAAAATGTGTTACCTGTCTGTGCTAAAGTCGTATTAAAGTCAGAAAGTCTGAGTAGCCTATACCCATTAGTATAATCTCATCAATTCTATGAGTAAAGGTTTTATTTATTCTGTAGTGAAAAGATTTAATGTTTTAACATTTTTGTGTGTTGTCTCACTTGATGTGACAATCTGTGAAATACGTAGGGCAGATATTATTCTTCCTATTTTCGTGAATGAGGACACTGAGGTTTGGAGAGGCTAAATAATTTGCTCAAAGAAATACAGCTAATAAATGGAAGAGCTATGAAAGGATCTGTGCTGTTAAGAGTTCTAAGGTAGTGTCCTTTTCTCATTATTATGCTTATTTTCTAAAGTACAAACTTGAAACTCTGTATAAGAAATTGGTAGCTGTTAGTTTTGGACAAGCTGGATGGTTATTTTAGAAAAGTAATTAATATAAAATGTTCTAACATTAAAAGGATTTCAGATTTTAGAGTATTTTTAAAATCAGTGATTGTTCAACTTTTTCTCCCCCACATCTTCTTAGGTTTAGGTTGAGCCTCTCCAAAAGTAAGTTGTGGGTTTTTCATTGTTTTTAATTAATTAATCTTTTTAATGTCTCCAAGTGGAGAGAATAATTAATTCTGTATGGTCTACTGGACCTTACTGGAGATCTACAGTATGATGGATAGTTCGAGAACAGTACATTATCTAATAATCCCTTCTTGTTTGTAAGTCTTTCAAGGGCTTGTGTGGAACATCTGAAGATGGACGTGTATGGAATTCTACAAATTAATCAATCTTACGATGATGAACCTGCAATCTGAATCCTAGACTTTCGTGTATCTAGTTTTCTCTTCTTTTTGGCATGGCTTTGGCCTGTCCCCCTCCCCCCCCCCACTGCCGGTGATAGGCAGTATTATCTCCCAAATTATTGAAAAGGATTACTATAAGGAGAGCTGCTCTTATTCTTTCTTTCAGACTGGTTTGCTGTCAGACTGCAGGGTAGCCAAGCGGCTCATGTAAATTGTGACATCTTCAGTTCTTCTCTTCTAGGTCTGGCTGGATAAAAGGAAATCGGTAATCATGTCTCTTAAAGTAAAAGGAGATGATGGGAATGTCTGTCTTTTTTTTATGTTTGGATAGCAGAATTAGGGAGAGGTTGGTGATGATGAGCAAGGAATTACAGTATCTTTAAAGCCCACTAGTGTTTGTTAGTGTAGAAACTGTTCGCTGATCATTCAGTGGAACATGCAACTCTTGAAATCAGAGGTTGAGCCCCACATTGGGTGTAGAGATTATTTAAAAATAAAATCTTAAAACAATATTTCATACCCATTAGAGAACAACTCTTCATTCCCTCCTCCCCCCCAGCCCCTGGCAACCACCCTTCTACTCTCTGTCTCTATGAATTTCACTACTCTAGGTACCTTATATAAGTGGAATTGTGTAGTATTTGTCTTACAGTATTTGTCAAAAGGCTCATTTCACTTAGCATAATGCCCTCAAGGTTCATTCATCCATGTTGTAGCATATGCTAGAATTTCCTTGCTAGATTCATATGCTAGAATTTTTCAAGTCTGGATAATATTTCATTGTATGTATACCCATTTTGTTTATCCATTTATTTGTAGATGGACACAGGTTCCTCCCACCTTTTGGCTATCGTGAATGATGTTGCTATGAACACAGGTGCACTGTATTGGAGACAGAATTTCAGGTCTTTTCAGAATATATCCAGAAGTGGAGTTGCTGGATCATATGATAATCCTATTTTTAATTTTTGAGGAACTACCAGACTTTCCCATAGTGGCTGCACCATTTCACATTCCCATCAGTAATGCACAGGGATTCTGATCTCTCCACATCCTTGTCAACACTTGTAATTTTAAGGTGTGTTTTTTGTTTGTTGTTTTTTTGTAGTAGCCATCCTAATAAGTATGAAGTTCTTCTCATTTATATTTATTTTTCTTCTGTTTGTAGGCTTAAATTGTTCTTTCTCAGGTTTTTCCTCAGGAAGCCTAAATTGTTGAATTTAGATCTTTTCTTTTCCTAAATTTGCATTTTTTTGTATAAATTTCTCTTAAATACTGCTTTTGCTGCCACCCACACATTTTGAGAAATTGTAATTTTATTTTTATTTAGTGGCACCTTAATTTTTGAAAGGTATTTTTGCTGTATATAGTATACTAACTTGCTAGTTTTGTTTTACTTTTGGTACTTTAAATATATCCCTCCACTGTCTTATGACTTGTGTTGTTCCTTTGTTCATAATTTTTCTTTTCTGAGTTTCTTTTTCTGACTGGTTTTAGTCAGTTTCATTATGATATGCCTTGTTTTCTTCCTGTTTCTTGTTTTTGGCTTTGTTTGAGCCTCTATCTGTATAGTTTTAGTTTTTACCAGTTGTAGAGAATTTCTAGCCCTATTCACATGTGTTTTTCTCTTCTTTTTCCCTTTCTGGTGACTTCCAATTGTATGTATATTAGGTTACTTCATGTTGGCCCACAACTTACTGATACCCACTTATTTTGGTCTTTTTTTCCCCTCTGGGTTTCATTATGGATAATTTCTGTTGTCATGTCTTCAAGTTCTGTTGTCTTTTCTTCTGCAGTTTCTAGTCTCCTGGTAACACCATCCAATGTATTTTTTCATCTCACACATAACATTTTTATCTCTCTAGATTTTTTTATTTGGGTCCTTTTTTATGTATCAAATGTCTCTGCTTAACATTTTCAGTGTTTTCTAAATCTCTTTATTTATTGTGGTAAATGTGTGTAACATTAAGTTTACCATACTTGAGTGTACAATTCGATGACACTAGTGTTATGTTCACAATATTGTGTAACCATCACCACAAACGATTTTTTTTAAAGCGGTTTTTGTTGCTGTGTGTGGTTGACCACACGAGTAGTTTTGGCTTACAGAATGTGAACAAAAGGGGTTTGTGAGTAGCGTCGAGGCAAAGTCCTTGTGGGGAGCTCGTATCCTTTTCTTGTCATCTCTTTTTAATGGCTGGTGTCGGTGCTTGTTATCCGTCATCAGGAGGTGGAAGCAGTGTATTCGTGTTGATGGCAACAAAGCCGAGGAGCCGTATTTCTGATGATCATGGGAGCTACTGTATCCACGCTTAACTTTCTTTTCTTTTCTTTTCTTTTTTTTTTTTTTTGAATGGTACAAATGGCCTTTATTGTTTGTAATGGGAAGTGAAAGAGAGGAGGGGATATGACGGCTTCAGCTTCTGGGGCAGTTCCAGAGATTACCTCACTGTCCTTCGAAAGGACCCTTAACTGTTTTAAAGCAGACATAAAGGCACTAAGGGGCATTTTCTGTCACTTGCAGCTGACCCCAGTTCAAACTGATACTTAAAAATTACCATCATTTCTTTTATATTGTCAAAGAGGTAGGTTTTTAGAAATAAGTAGCAAAGGGCAACTTGTTTTTTTAATGGCTTTAAAAGATTGACAGTTACCCTTCATTAGAATTCCTTTTATGTATGTGCTTGTGTTTTACAGACATTTTATTTCTTTCATGTCTTTTTCATCACAGTCCTGCAGTGTTGTATTATTGTCTCTGTTTATTGATGTTATTGAGGTTTAGAGAAAGAAGTTATGTAACTTGGTAGTAGTGATGGAGTTCATATTCCCTTTCAAATCTGACTCCAAATCACACTTTTTTCACTAAGCGGTACCTTTTCTAATGCCTCTCTTTTACATCTTTATTTCTGAGACACTCTGGTTGGTAAATTAATCTAGGAGGTACCCTGTGCAAGTGACTAATTGTTTCAGGTCACTTATTTCTTTTGCTTATTAGTGAAGAATGAGAAGTTAAAATAAACCTCCCTGAATCTCCAAAGTTGAAAACCACTGTAAACCCTAGACTAGTAGTAATTCAGTCTTAAAGGTTTCTATCACACATGATGGTTAATTCTGAAGGCCTCAACCTAGCCTTTGTTTAAGTCTTTCAACTATGCTAGTGTCTTCACAGTTAAAGTGTAGTTTTAGGTATGGTTAGCTTTAAATTACTGCACCTATGATCTGAGGAAAACAGGTTGAATCTTCTAGTCTATCCTAAGTTTCTGAATTCATTGGGAAATTAAAAAAAATTTTTTTTAACATTTATTTATTTTTGAGAGACAGAGACAGACCATGAGCAGGGGAGGGTCAGAGAGAGAAGGAGATACAGAACCTAAAGCAGGCTCCAGGTTCTGAGCAAGCTGTCAGCACAGAGCCCGATGTGGGGCTTGAACCCACGAACCGTGAGATCATGACCTGAGCCAAAGTTGGGTGCTCAACCAACTGAGCCACCCAGGTGCCCCAGAGAAATTTGGATGCATTTTTGGTTTTCATTCTTATTACAGTATTTTGTTATTATATAATAGTGTTCATAGGACAAACACATCACATCCTAGGAGCTAAGAGTGCCAAGAACTACTTGAAATATATGATCATATAAAACATTTACGTCTTAAAGAAATTTAATTTTTGTAATCTGTTATGACAAAATATTTTTAAAGCCTGGGTGTTCCAGAACCTGTTTAACCTGTTATCTCTTAAGTGCAATGAAGACTGATTGCATACCTGAAAAAGAAATTCACTGATGGAAGAGACAGATGCCAGAACTATTGAGAATAAGTCCTTGTTTGTGTAACCTTTTAGTTTGTTGGGTCTTTCCTTTTTTTGGAGTACAGGAAATTAAACGCTATGGAAGAATTGGCATTCCCAGCTGGTCACATGTTCACTGTGCTATAGAATTTCTTAATGCTACATTTATAATTTTACAAATCCGGCATGATTTTTCTCTTTAGTAATTGACAAAGTGTAGATTTAAGTTTAACAAAGAAAATAATTTAAAATTGGTAATACTATATATATAAATGTATAATTCTGAATGTTCTTCAGCTGTGAAGATCTACTAACCATTATCTTCTCTTCCACTTACCTCTGTTAATTGGATACATGTAGTATTTTTTTTTCTTTTTTTTCTTTCCCAGTACTTAACCTACTTTTTCAGTTCCTCAAGTTTGAGTGCTACCAGTTGAGAGTAGTCTTACTGAATGGTTCTTTTCTCTCTCTCTCTCTCTCTCTCTCTCTCTCTCTCTTTTGTTATAGTTGACACACAATGTTACATTAGTTTCAGGTGTAAAACAGAGTGGTTCGACAATCCATTCTATACACTACGCAGGGCCCACCATGATGAGTGTAGTTACCATCTGTCACCAAACAAAGTTGTTACAGTATTATTGTCTATATTTCCAACGGTGTATTTTTTTTTTTTTTTTAATCCCTGTGACTTATTTTATAACTGGAAGTTTGTACCTCTTAATCCCTTTTAAGAGAGCTTTCTTACAATGCGTCTAAACACGCCTCTGGCCAATGTGGTAGCCATTAGCTACAAGTGGCTAAGTTATAAACTATTAAACTAATTCAGTTCCTCAGTTGCAATAGCCTTATTTCCAGTGTTGGGTAGTCACATGTGGCTGGGGGCTACCATATGGGACAGCACACAGAGAGAACATCTTTTGAGTATCTGAAATGCAGCTAATCGGATTGTGTGTGACCTGAAGAAGGTACCCAATGTGATTTTTATTATTTTAGTTATGTTGTTTAATAATGTAATTATTAGTCTTAATTTCTAGCAGAGGTCATTTGGAAAAGTAAGGTCTTTCATATCTCTCAAGTCTTTCTTACCAGTCTACATTTCGATGAAACTTTTCTCACTTTATTGGCAGGAAATTTTCAGTGTCATTATACAGTGTTGCTTAGTTAACAGACAAATAGGATTTGCTCCTTTTAAATGGCTTGCCAGAAAAAATTATGGTTGTTTTTTTAGATGTTTATTATATTCCTGATTATAGGAGTAATATATGGTTATTATGGAAAATTAGAACATGTAAAGAGTAAACAATAAAACCTTATAACCACCCAAAGATAATTACTCCTACCATTTTCAGGTTTTGTTTTTGTTTTTGTTTTTTTGCTATTTTCCTAATTTTAATTTTGTCTTTAATATGGTAGCATAAGGATTTTCCTATGATACTGTTAATTTTTTTCTTAAACTTTTAAACAAATGTACTACAATACTGAATTAAGTGGTTTCCATCATAATTTGCTTCACCATGCCCGTTGTTGGACATCATGTTCTGTGTAATAGTGCTCTTTGTTTTGTAGCACTGATTACAAGGGTATGTTCTATAACTTGAATATAATCCTTTAAATTTTGTTTTTTTTTACGCTTTATAATGTGTATTTGGTTTAAGTTTATGACTTCTACTAGAGTATAAACCACTTGAATTTAAGGACTGTGTCTTGATTACCTTAGATCTTTTTTGCAGTAAGACAGGATATAAATAAAGTTATTTTAGTTACATGTGTATTTCCAATTTATAGCACTGTGCTTGGCATGTAGTCACTCATTTATGTTTGACGAATTGAATTTAGATAAGTGGCTCATCCCTTCTCATAGATTTTTGCCTGTAGCTAAGAGTATGTATGAAATTTTAATAAAAGAATAATTCAGTTTTTTGGACACATTCCTTGCCTTTAGGGACTGTAGTCTCATTTGTAATTGTTTTCCTTTTTTCACAGCTCTTTTCATGGGAGAAAGTTTTTGGTTATGCCATTTAAGGAGATGAATAATTTTTCAAGGAATTCATATTTGAGCATATTTGCCTGGCTATATCACTGCCACAATATGGTTTAGCTATTTGAAGAACATCTTTAGTGGCAAACACAAAACAGTGAATCATGGGTGCTGAGATACTGGCCAAATTTAATTATATAGCTTTGTAACTTTTATAAGTTGATTTCAACCGTGTTCTAATAAAAGGAAACATGAAAAGCAAAATTAACGATATGTATAGTTAATATTTTGTTTTTTAAACTTACTGGATTTGATGATATAAAATGTCGAGGATATGAGTCCTTATTTTATGCATGAATATAGTATGCTATATTTTGAAAATTATATTAGTGCCAGCAAATGTAGTCCTTAACCATTCATATGATATTTTAAATAGTACTGTTTCGTAAAAAGCCAGTGTATGCAAAGTCTGAATCAAATTCCTTTATAGAACATGTAGACAAAACACATAGTCAAAATTGGTATAAAGAGAGCAGCAAATCCAAAGGCATTTGTGGTAATTACTACATTGAATGATGAGGAGAGCATCATTGTTATTCTGAAATGCAAATTATTGACTAGATAGTTTTTTCAGAATGTATTTTAGTCAACAGTATACCCTTTTCATATTTATACATTAATACATTTAAGTCTACTTCATTCTTCTTAATATCTCTACAGTATTCCGTTAGATGTATTTTTTTTTTTTTTTTTTAAGTAGGCTTCATCCCCAGTACAGAACTGAACTCAGGGCTTGATCTCACAACCGTGAGATCCAGGCCTGAGCTGAGATCAAGAGTTGGACTCTTAACTGACTGAGCCACCTCATCACCCCTCCATTGGCTGTATTAAAAAAATTTTTTTAGTGTTTATTTATTTTTGAGAGAGAGAGAGAGAGACAGAGCACAAGGGGAGAGGAGCAGAGAGAGAGGGAGACACAAAATCTGAAGCAGGCTCCAGCCTCCAAGCTGTCAGCACAGAGCCCAGTGTGGGGCTCGAACTCACAAACCGCGAGATCATGACCTCAGCTGAAGTCGGGAGCTTAACCAACTGAGCCACCCAGTTGCCCCCCTCCATTGGATGTATTTTAAATTATTTATCCATTACCTGTACTGAAGGAGTTTTGAGTCGTTTTAATTACTTCTAGGTATCAAAAGATATTCTTACAAATACATATTTATGTATTTATGCAGGTAGTAGGAAAAAGCTAGCATTTATTTTTGTTATTTCACACATTTCAATTAGTGTTATATAACCTTACAATAAGAACAAAATAAAATTTATTATAATGAAAAACTTCCTTTAAAAACTTGGTTAAGTATTTGAGGGGAAAAAATGAGAGTATTTTCTCACTTTGTAATATGCACCAAAATAAACTCCAAATAGTCAAAGGGGATAAAGGCAAAATGAAAAACGATAAACAATGGGGCACGTGGCTGGCCTCAGTCAGGCATGTAACCCCTCATCTCAGGGTCACGAGTTCCAGTCCCATGTTGGGCATAGAGCTTACTTTAAAAATAAAATTTAAATAAAGAGCTGTTATCTTAAAAAAAACATAAAATGATTCTGTGTACATGCCCATTTGATTTAAACATAATTGATAAGAAAGCATCTATAGAGAAAAAAAGTTTTTATTTGCTGAAAATGAACAAAACTAAAAAGTTAAAAGATAACAAACTGAGAAAAAACAAATGACTAAAAAGGCAGAACATGCACTGATATTCTTAATATAAAGAACTTCTAGGGGCACCTGGGTGGCTTGTGGGTTAAGCATCTGACTCTTGATATTGGCTTAGGTCATGATCTCATGGTTCCTGAGGTCAAGCCTCAAGTTGGACTCTGTGCTTACAGCATGGAGCCTGCTTAGGATTCTCTCTCTCTCTCTCTCTCTCTCTCTCTCTCTCTCTCTTTCTCTCTCTCCCCTCCTCCTCCTCCTCCTCCCCCTCCCCCTCCCCCTCCTCCGTCTCTCTCTCTCTCTCTCTCTCTCTCTCTATCTATCCCTCCCCTGTGCTCATATGCTCTCGCATGCTCTCTCTCTCTCTCTCTCTCAAAATAAGTAAATAAACTTAAAAAAAAAGAGCTTATATAAATTCACCTTACAACCTTAAATAGCAATAGAAAAATGTTTTAAAGGATTTAGACAGTTCACTAAAGGCCATAGTTGTATCTAATCTGTCTGTTGAATTCTTTCTTTTTTTAATTGAGGTGTTGTTGACATCCAATGCTACCTTAGTTTCAGGTGTGCAGCATAGCGGTTTGGCCACTTTACATGGTACACTGTGCTCAGCCCAAGTCTGGCCACCATCTGTGATCCTAGAAGGCTCTCAAGGTGCCATTAGCTCTGTTCCCTGTGCTGTACCTTTGATCCACGCGACTTAGTCCATACCCACAGAGCCCGTACTTCCCACTCACCTTCACCCCTTTCTACTGAGTCCTTAATTTTCACTCATTTTGTTTTTAAGTTTGAGAGTTTTCAATCATTTGATTATTTGATAAAATACCGGGTTCTCTGCTGAAATTCTCCCATCTCACTTTGAACACATTAGTAGCAACGACTTTGAGGTTTGTGTTAAATTTCTGAATTTCCCGTGGCTCTGATTTTTTAGAAAATTTTCTTCTGGTTTTATGGTATTCTAGTTTTATCTTGTATGACTGCTAATGTTTGCTTGACTGCTGGATATCGTGTGTGGATAAGATGCTTAGATAATTAGGTAATGTTAACTTTGTTTAGGGAGATTTATGTTTTCTGTCGGTCAGGTTTGAGACACACCACCTTCATCTACTCGATGATTGAACAGATTTGAGGTCGATTTTCAATCTTTTGAGGGTTGGTTTGTTTCTGTTTTTTCTTTATTTCTGGGGTGTAGCCCTTTAGCCTGGACTTTTTCTTTGTGAGTCCCCAATTTTAATTTCTGTGTTCCCAATCTGATGAGAGTTCTGGAAGCTTTCTTCAGCTTCTCAATTTCTGAGCTGCAGCGTTGTAGTCAACTTTAGGTTTACAAATACTATTTCTATTGGAAATTAGAATTTGTTTTATAAATTTGGATTTCATTCACCTTCAGAGAACCAGTTTGGTTGTAAGATAGATGGGGTCATGTGTGTAACTTAATTAATGATTATCAAACCATGCCTATTAATACATTTATATGTGTGTGTACACACACATACATAGTTGTTCTTTTTTGTGTTTCATTTTTTGAAGTATTGGGTTGAATTCAGATATGTTATTTAAGAATTTCTTGAAGATAATGTTTTCTGTCTTTGGTATGCAAGAAAGGAAGGTCATCTGTATTATTTGGTGGCATAGGAGAAAAACAAATTTGTCAAATGAGATGTTAGTGATTTGATCACTCCATGTGTGGAAACCATAAGATCATTTTGCAGATTTTTGGGTTATACTTTTTTCTTAAATACAAACCATTTGGTATGTTTTATAATACTGTAAACTAATTGAGATCATTGTGGTTAGTTTAATTATAGTCTCGGTAGTTTCTCGAGGAAATGTGGTAATAAAATCAGAGACCTCAGTTATATATGTCCCTTGGTTTGCACTATGGACTTCCTTTGAATATGAGTTGACTTCCTTCCCTCCCTCCCGGAGAAAACTTGCTTTCTTTGTGTATTTATCGTAGTTTTCAATCAAGTCTGATACAATTAATTCTTGTCTCTCAGCGTTTAGAGCGTTTAGACTGTATTTTCCACGTGCTGTTGGTAAATATTGTTGTCTTCGCTGGCTGCATTCGTACAGCTTGCTTTCTGATGGAAACCCAGTTTGCTCACTAAGCTGCTCAGAGGGGGGACATTAGGTCATTTGTTTATGCTACAGACATATTTATTGAAATGATACTCCAGAGCTATCAAATTAACACTAGAGGTCTTTTTACCTATTTCAGTATACTTGCTGTGATTGAGAAAGTGAACTTATTTTGTAATTGTATCTTAAGTCCTTTGTGTCCCAAGGACTTTGTGTACATTGGGTCTAATAAATATGTGTCTATACCGTGCCAGGTCCTGGATTAGGCCCTGGGAATGCTGCAGTGAACAAAACAAAAAGTCCCTGCCATCAGTTTACATTTTAATGGGCAGTCATATAATAATAGTTTAATTGTATATAAGATAGTGATTTATGATAAGGAAAAAAAAAAGTAAAGCAAGGAGAAAGATGTGAATATATATAGTGTTGACAGTTGAGATAGTAAGGCTTCTCTGAAAACTAAAAACCCAGTGGAAATAGGAGAGTTAGCCATGCAGATACATGGATGTGATCATTTCAGACAGAAATAGCAAATTCAAAGGCTTTGAGTCAAGAACATGCCTTGGTGTGATTTTTTTTTTTTTTTTTTTTTTTGGAAACAATTTTCCAATTTAAGAAAAAGTTTTCAAAACTTTTGTATCACCTTGCTGAGATCCCTCATTCAAGTTTTGTTCATTGCCCAAATAATGTTCTTTAGACCAAAAGGATCTAATCCAGGATCATGCATTATAGCCAACCCTCATGTTTCTTTAATCTCCTTCGATTTGGAACGGTTTCCCAGTCTTTCTTGATTTTCATGCTGTTCACAATTTTGAAGGTTATAAACCGCTCATTTTGTAGAATATCCTGCAATTTGGGTGCATCTAATGTTTTCTGATGATTAGAACCAAGATAGGTATTTTTAGCTGCAATTTCACAGAAATGATGTTGTGTTCTTAATGAATCCTATTTTGTGGTATACAATTTATCCCATTAGGTAATGTTAATAACTTAGATCACTTGATTAAAGGTGATGTCTGCTGGGGCACCTGGGTGGCTCAGTGGGTTAAGCATCTGACTTCAGCTCAGGTCATGATCTCACGGTTTGTGAGTTCAGGCCCCGCTTCGGGCTCTGTGCTGACAGCTCAGAGCCTGGAGCCTGCTTCAGATTCTGTGCCTCCCTCTCTCTCTCTGCTCCTCACCTGCCACAGTCTGTCTGTCTGTCTGTCTGTCTCTCTCAAAAATAAATAAACATTACAAAAAGTTTAAAAAAAAAAAAAAGGTGATGTCTACCAAGTTTCTGTTTACTCCCTCCTTCCTTTGTAACTAATAAGTATTTGTGGGGAGATACTTTGGGACTGTGTAAAATCATGTTTCTGTCTGTTCCTGCTTTCACCCATTGGTTTTAGTATCCATTGAAGTTTCTCACCTAAATTAATTTTTACTGTGAGGATTGCCAAATACTGATATTCTGATTCAATATTTCTTCTACATTTTTTAGTTGGCATTTTACTATAAGAAAAAGAATTCGTATGCATTTATTTATACCAGAAATTCTTTTTTTATTCAATGGGTTATACTTCATTATTATCATCATTTATTTCAATACTCAGATTGTCCCCCATTTGCCACTGGGAGCCCTTTCAGATTGGCTTGCATGCCCTTTTGATGTGATCCAGTCAATCTTTGTGTATTTTTTTTTAATGTTTATTTAATTTTTTTAAATTTTTTTTTTTTTAAGACAGAGACAGAGCATAAGCAGGGGAGGGGCAGAGAGAGGGAGACACAGAATCTGAAGCAGGCTCCAGGCCTCTGAGCTGTCAGCACAGAGCCAAACTCGGGACTGAAACTCATGGACTGTGAGATCATGATCTGAGCTGAAGTCACGCTCAACCGACTGAGCCACCCAGGCACCCGAGGGAGAGAGGGAGAGCGCAACAGGGAGTGAGCACAAGTGGGGCAGGGGCAGAGACGGAGGGAGACACAGAAAGGTAAGCAGGCTCCAGACTCTGAGCTGCCAGCACAGAGCCCGTCGTCGCAGGGCTCGAAGCCAGCAACTGCGAGATCATGACCTAAGCCAAAGTCGGCTGCTTAACTGACTGAGCCACCCAGCCGCCCCAGTGTACTTCTTTACTTTAAACAACAACAGTAACAACTTTAACTTGAAATCATTATAAATTCACAGGAAGCTACAAAAATAATACAGAATGTTCCTTTTTTTGACCCTTTACCCAATTTCCCCCAATGTTTACATCTTCCATAACTACATTATCAAAATTAGGTTATTTGCATTGATAGGATGCATGTATATAGTTTTATGTCATTTTGTCACCTGAACATAGCCTTACTTTTGCCATAAGATGCTAGAGGCTCATTTTATAATTTTCCTGCTCTAGTCCTAGAATCAGTCCTTTCTCTAAGGATCCTTAATTCCTTTTAGAGGAGAGTACTATTTCAAGACCATGCTCTGGGGCATCTTGGTGGCTTAGTCGGTTAAGTGTCTGACTCTTGATTTCGGTTCAGGTCATGATCTCACTGTGAGATCGAGCTCTGAGTCGGGCTGGGCACTGACAGCGTGGAGCCTGCTTGGGATTCTCTCTCTCCCTCTCTCTCTCTCTGCCCTTCCCCCGCTCACACTCACTCGCCCTCTCTCCTCTCTCTCAAAATAAATAAGTAAACTTAAAAAAATTTTTTTTTTAAATCTGTATGTCTCAAGCTCTCCTTATCTTCTCTAGCCACACTGCCCTTTTTAAGGTTTTAAAATCATGACAGAGGTCAAGTCAATGGGAGTGGGGTACGAGGTAGCTCTGGAGCAGCTGGGGCTTTCACAAGAAGGAGTGTGGGAGCCACACCAAAGTCTTAAGAGGAGGGAGCTGGCAACATATGGAAGAACTGAGCAAATTAATAACTTTTAATACTGGGAGAAGGAATGAGCTTTTGCTCTTGGGAGAAGAGGTACAAATATGGGAAAAGACAAAAGCTAGAATGAGCACATGGTATTGGAATGGAAGTGGGGCTATCAGTCTAAATAAACACATGGTTTTCAATAAAGATACATGCAAATAGAGATGTAGATTGAGTGCACACACACACACCTGTGCTTCCTTCATCTGTCCGCCGGAAGAGTCTAAGCACAGAAATACTCCAATAGCAGTGAGCTCACCTGGCACCCAGAACGTGGTTTTGTTGGTTTTTTCTTAAGTTTATTTATTTATTTTGAGAGAGAGAGAGGGAGAGGGAGAGAGCATGCGCACATGTGCAAGCCAGGTTAAGCAAGAGACTCTTGATTGTTAAAATATCACCTTTACTTAGACAAAATCTGTTAATTTTTTTCCAGAAATATCTGCCAGCATACTATTAACAGGTACTTGTTATCATAGACAAGGCCACACGTTGGAGTACTTGTTTTTTTTATAGAAGAAAAACAGTCATTCATCCAGAAGTTCCGTAACTTTTAAAAGTTCATTGTGACCAGATAGCCAGAAAACTTTTGTATGAAACTTTGTCTCACAAAGTATAAAACTCTTTTATACTTTAATGATCTTATTTTTATAAATTTTACAGTGCTGTATGAAACTTTGTCTCACAAAGTATAAAATTCTGTTAACAATCTATTATCGTAAATATTAGTGTTGATGAAATGTTGTGCTACCTTGCCCTCCTAAGGGTTTTTACTTCTTAGTTGTAAAAACTTGTTCTGTGAATGATGCAGTGAATGAATTTCAATTTGTGATGCTACCTACACATGTAGTTCCAGAGGCAGTTTTATATTTCACTTAAAGTATCGCTTGGGTGGCTCAGTCGGTTGAGCGACTGACTTGGGTTCAGGTCATGATCTCATGGTCTGTGAGTTCGAGCCTCGCGTTGGGCTCTGTGCTGACAGCTCAGAGCCTGGAGCCTGCTTCTAATTCTGTGTCTCCCTGTCTCTGCCCCTCCCCCACTCATGTTCTGTCTCTCTCTGTCTCAAAAATAAACAAACATTAAAAAAAATAATAAATAAATAAAAAGTATCAGTGGTTACTATTAACAAAGGTTTTTTTTAACTATTGTTTTCATTAGTTTGCTGTTGAGAATATATTTTCTTTAGTTATATATTTCTTCATTGTAATAGTATCTGACCATTTTATTCATTCATTCATTAAAAGGGTAGTGTTTTATTTATTTTTAATGTTTATTTATTTGTTTTTGAGAGAGTGAGAGAGCTCATGCGCATGAGGGGGAGGGGCAGAGAGAGAGGGGAAGACAGAATCTGAAGCAGGCTCTGTGCTGTCAGTGCTGAGCCCAACATGGGGCTTGAACTCACAAACCGTGAGATCATGACCTGAGCCGAAGTCGGATGCTTAACCGATTGAACCACCCAGGTGTCCCGGTATACAACCATTTTTAAACTGATCAGGCTAGAAAAAGTGAGTACTTTCTTTCAACTGTATAGTAAACCTCTCTTATTGTAGAATTTATTTTGTTACTTATTTCTTCAACATTTCAATTATTTTTTGTTTGTCCTCCAAAGATACCAGCTATCAAGAAAATACACTTTAGTTTTTTACCATACTGTTTTTCATATATTTTAGCCATTAAAAAAAAAACCTTAGTAAGAAGAACTAGTGTTTCCCAGTGGTGTGTGAGTCTTTAAGAAAAATACCTTCTTTTGATGTTAAACTAACAAAACAAAAAAACTGAAACATAAAAGAGGTGTCCAAACATTTATCATTAAGTTTAATGGTAAACTTGGTAAAAAGGAAAATTGGTAAAGTGCCGGAAAGAATTCAGGCATGAGACATTATGCAAAGAATTATAGAGATTTGTTTCTGTATTCTTGTTGTTTAGGTTTTAAATATCTTTCTAGTTGTGGTGGCTTTGGTTTTGTCCAGTCACAGACATGAAATACAAATTCTGAAAAGCTTTGTGTTCTGGAACAATCATGTGCCATAACTAACAAGGTTTAGGAGAAGAAATGGGATAGGATCAGACTGTGTAAAACCTACACAACTTGCAACCAGAACGCTAACAAGAGCAGTAACAATAAATAAATAAATAAATAAATAAATAAATAAATAAATAATAATCAACACTGCATCACAGATATTTGAATTTCTGCAGCCTTAAATCTTGAGGGTTGTGCTGTTTTCTCTGAGATTTAGGCCCACAAAGGCCTTTACTTCCATAACCTTCTTTATCATGTTTTTGTTTTTGTTTCTGTTTTTTTTAACAAAGGAAAAATGTCTTCTCATCTTTTTCATCTGAACTTGTAACCTCCCTTGATAGCTTAATAACATGAACAGTGTAGGGGTCTTTGAAGCTACTGTTTATATTTTAGGAAAGCATTTTGTTATGAATTTTGGCTTTTTTCATAATGTCTTAAATTTCGAAGACTTTCTTTTTAATTTGAGAAAGCTTGCCTGTCATTTAAAAACATTAACAAGCTGGAAAAAATCATGTATTTTACTTAACATTCTAATCATTCCCTTCTGTCTATTTGCATATGAGGTAATTGTTTTAGAAGTTCAGATTATAGCAGAACTATTTATTATATGCTATTAATGGTTATGAATGCAATTTAGTAGGCTTCAGGTAACTTAATTTTAGGGGGGTGATAGGATTAGCTTGCCATCGTTTTTAGCTTTATAATTTGGGCCATAAGAGCTTATATAAGGAGCAGATAAGGGATTAACACTGCCATTTTCTCTTCGTACAATTTGCATTTTAGTATTATCTTAAATCTGTGAATACATGTATTACATTCATCTTCGGGTAGTTTTGTTGAAGTGTGGTCGGTAATAAATTGTACATATTTAAGTTTTACAGTCTGGTAAGCTTTGGCATATGTTTACACCCCAAAATGGATTGTCTTAAATCTCCTTGGAAATCTTTCTACTAGGGAATTTAAAAGAATTTAGTAGGTCATATTTACCTATAATAAGGTAAGATGCATATAAACTGTAGAATTTCACACTTCGGTGAAAGCTAACAAGAGTGCGATGTTACTGAAAACTTCTATATTGAACTTAAAATGTTTTAAGGTTAAATATGCAAAATTGTAATATCGTCTTCCTGCACCTTAGTGGATCATCTTATATATTCCAATTGAGTACATACAGCTAACTTAGGAGATTTCTGAGGTCTGTTGGCATCTTGTGGATACTTGGAAATACGGTACTAGGTCCTGGTATAGATAGTAGATAGAATTATCAGCCATAGAAGTTGATCATTAAAATTAACTCCGTGTGTGTTTGTATTATTACCTTTTCCTTTTGAGTGTAGGAGAAATTATGGTGATTTGTGAGTTCAAGTTAAGGATGTTCAGTGTTTTTAGGTATTTTTTTTTTAAACCAGGGTTACTAACGTGTATCTGAATTGACAAGAAATTCTTATTTGTATTTGGGGTGTTGTTATTGCCAGAAATTGAGCAATATGTAGAGGAGTGATGAATGAAATGATAGTTGATAATCAGCCTTTGTAAACTCTAGATTTGCCTGTATGGTTTTCAGATTGTTTTAGCAATGCGACCTTTTGTCTGCCAAGTAATAATGTATGTACTACCAAAATGTAAAACAGATCAAAAAATAGTATATTAGATTCCCTTAAGACTTGCTCATCTTCTCTTTTATTTATGGGGGAGTGAGTGTAGATACAGTAGATGAGAGAGAGAGAGAGAGAGAAAGAGAGAAGGAGGGAGGAAGGGAGAGGGAGATGGGACAGATACTTAATTTAAAAGGTTAAAATTTTTTTCTAATTGTTGAAGTGTTACTTAAAAAGTCCCCTCAGATGTGGAGAAGAAACATTGCTTCCTAGGTGAGGATGAAATATACCTTGCTTCTGTAGTTCCTGTTGAGAAAAATTTTAAAAAGAAAAAATTTTTTTTTAACATTTATTCATTTTTGAGAGACAGAGACAAGAGACAGAGTGCGAGTGGGGGAGGGGCAGAGAGAGAGGGAGACACAGAATCCGAAGCAGGCTCCGGGCTCCGAGCTGTCGGCACAGAGCCCGACGCGGGGCTCGAACTCAGGAACCGTGAGGTCATGACCTGAGCCGAAGTCGGACGCTCAACCGACTGAGCCACTCAGGCGCCCCTGTTGAGAAGAATATTTTACTTTTTCAGTAAAAGTATGGGGCCACTGAGTCTGCAGAGTTACATATATAATTAGAAGGAAAAGGGTGTATACTTTACAAACACTTTTTAGTTTGCTCTTCTGTGGTAGTAGTTGTATGGGTAGTAGAAATAGCTGCTTCTGGTTAGAACTTCTGCTTCTGTTATGTAGCTAAATGGCTCCGTCCAACAGCTTTTCTCCATTATCTACATTCCTTTTCACAGTGGGGTTTTTTATGAGAATTAAATGAGAAAGAAAGTGACTTCCCTCGGCACAGAGTTGGCGCTCAATGTACATTGATGTCCTAATGTGATTTGTGGGTATATATTTTTGCCCTCTGATTTTCATGAGAGCTTGGTTTGTAAACTTGGTTGTGCCTTCAGAAGTTTATTATTTAGATGTGATTAATATTTGACTGGAAAACTGAGGATATTATATGTGTCAGAATAATGATGTGATTGGAATATTTCCAATGATTGCTTTTATGTGGGATATAAAATGCAAGGTTTAGGGGTGCCTGGGTGACTTAGGTGGTTAAGCGTCCGACTTTGGCTCAGGCCATGATCTCATGGTTCATGAGTTCGAGCCCCACGTCGGGCTCTGTGCTGACAGCTCAGAGCCCGGAGCCTGCATCAGATTCTGTGCCTCCCTCTCTCTCTGGCCCTCACCCGCTAGTGCTCTGTCTCTCTCTCTCTCTCTCTCTCTCTCAAAAATAAATAAACATTAAAAAAATAATAAAATAAATGAGAGATTTAAATGTCTATAGTTTAAAAAAATACTACTAGGAGCTAGTGACATACCAAATTCTAATAATAGGCAAGGATAGTGTTGTGTTTGAAATTCCTTTCATTCCATCTCATTCACCCAGCAGTTCAGTTGTCCACTTCTCATCTAAGTTTAAGAGTTACAGGAAACGTATTTTTCTTCACCTGGGAAATGTGATACAGAGTATAAGGTTATATGACTTCACGTTACCCCTTCCCTGTCAGCATTTCAAACACAAGTAAGAATTTAAAAGTGGAGGATGTCTTTGTAATAGAAAACCTTGGTTGAAATTTAGCAAACTTGAAGAGGAATTACTTACTCATTTTTATCTTATGATGTAATAATTAGCACCTGAGTCAGGATGAGGGGGGTTCTGGAGTATAAAGTTCACCGGCCCCACACCCCTCATTCATGTTTTTCATGAAGTTTATACTACTTTTCTGTACAAGTTTTAAACAGAATTTTAAGGAAATCACATTTGTTTTTAATTACCTAATATGTATTTGAACATTAATTAGTAAGAAATGGGGTATATCAAATATGTTTCATTTGGGAACGTTTAAAATTTTGTTCTCAGGGGTGCCTGGGTGGCTCAGTCGGTTAAGCGTCTGACTTCGGCTCAGGTCAAGATCTCGTAATTCATGGGTTTGAGCCCTGCGTGGAGCTCTATGCTGACAGCTCAGAGCCTGGAGCCTGCTTCGGATTTTGTGTCTCTCTCTCTCTCCGCCCCATCCCCGCTCACGTTCTGTCTCTCAAAAATGAATAAACATTAAAAAAAATTTAAAATTTTTTTCTCAAAGGAGCTCGGTGTCCTTCACATGCCCAACCTAGTTAAATGTGATAATGACCACAAAAATGTAAAATACTTAGGAGGAGACTGGACAAGAAATATATAGAATATATGTAAATAATACTTTATTGTAGGAAATAGAGAATTTAAGTTGATGGAGCAACCCACCTTGCTTTTTGGTTGGAAAGTCCAGTCTTCCCAAATTAATCTGTTAACCACTATAAAAATTCCTGTTCAAGCTTTGGGTAGAAGCAACATTTATTTGAATTCCAGAGAGCCCTCAGGGAGAAAAAGAACATATGATTTGTAGGAGGCAGAACAGTGAAAAGTTTTAGAATTTAAAATAGGACATGTTTCAGTAGAAATAAGGAAAGCTAGAGGTAATAAATGAGTAACTTTTTTGAAATCTAAATTTGTTAAAGTGTGTTCTTTAGTACTTTACATCTTGAACACTTAGTGAACACTTAGATTTTATACTATATTATCAGTTACAAAATGCACCTCAAAAAAATGTTAGAATTTAGGGGAAGAAAAGAACAAAACCACATAACTCCATGATCATATCACATTTCTATACTTTGTTGCATTTCCATTCAAAGTTTTTCATATGCGTACTCCCTTAAGTAGAATGATCATACATTCAATATATTCTGTGCTTTCTTTTAGCATTAATATTTTATATTAGTTTTTACATAATCTTTATAACCATCATTTTTAATGGTTGCTTAACATAGCTCTAACAAGCCTTAATAAAATCTTAGTATTTCTTTACCAAATTTTTAGGTTGCTTTGAATTTCTTGCTATCATAATGTTGCTCCTAACACTTATGTGTTGTAGGTCATCATTTCCTAGATTTTAATTGGCTGAAATAAAATTTCAAGCTGTATAAAGTTGAAGATTGAAAACTACTTGGGAATAAAAAGAGTTTGTTAAGTGGATTACAATATAAGTACATTCATAACAAAAAATAGGTATAGTGACTAGTCATTTTCAGATTTAACCTTTGTTTCACTTGGCTTTATCAACAATACATGATTAGTTATCAGACTAGCCCTGTGATGTAGATGTTGTATTATACTGATGTTGAAAATGAAATTTAAAGAAGTAAAATAGTTTTCTTTATGGAACACATTAAGTTAGTAATGTAACTTTTTTTTAAATGTTTTTTAAATTTATTTTTGAGAGGCAGAGAGAGACAGAGCATGAGTGGGGGAGGGGCAGAGAGAGAGGGAGACACAGAATCTGAAGCAGTCTCTAGGCTCCGAGCTGTCAGCACAGAGCCCACCACGGGGCTCAAACTCATGAACCATGAGATCATGACCTGAGCCGAAGCTGGATGCTTAACCAACTGAGCCACCCAGGCACCTCAGTAATGGAACTGTTTTTGGTTCCGTCTGTTAGTATCAAAGATGTGCTGATAGGCTTAGATGAAAAAGCCAAATATAAAGCACTTTATGCCCCTACATCTCTTGAAAGTAATCTCTAAATGCAAAATATCTATTTGTATGGTATTGAAAATACTGGAAATAAAAATAACTAACATTTATTGAGTGATTGATCGATCAAATGGATAAGGTCTGTTTGGAGATGAAGCTTAAATTTTAATTTCACAACTTGTGGAACTGATCTATATTTAGGTTCTTGGTGGGTGGAAATCATATGGGCAGACTTCTAGTTATAAAATGAAGGAGATGGCTCTGTATAATTAAACAATTGACTGGAAACAGAGATTTGGAGGATTGTTCTTAGTCTTTGAGTGAAAATGTGACTCAAGTTGTTTTACCTTCTAGTAAAGAAGGCACTAGTAAACAAAACTTTACCTTCAAAATTTGAAAACTGCTGGCATAGCTGTATTGTTAGAGTGGCTTGACTCTCTCGCTTTCTCTGTGCATACATCCACAAAGATATAATAAACATTGCTTTGTGTTATTGGCCATTATCATCTCCAACATTTCTATTCTTAATACTAATTATTTTCTTTGTTACCTTGAATGGGCGGAGTTTTTTTAGTGGGGCGTGTCCCAAAGTCTATGTATAGTACTTAATTTTGTGAGTAACAGATACGCAAAATATTTAAGTTTGATTTATCTACAATCAGTATTAGAATAACAACTTTAATTTTATCTGCTAGTAGTTTTTCAACTGAATACCAGTGTTAAATTAGGAATAGGATTCAATCAGATGATGTATTAACTATCATGATAATTAAAAAAAAATTTTTTTTAATGTTTATTAATTTTTGAGAGAGACAGAGCATGAATCGGGGAGGTGCAGAGAGAGAGGGAGACACAGAATCCGAAGCAGGCTCCAGGCTCCGAGCTGTCAGCACAGAGCTGGACATGGGGCTCAAACTCACGAACCATGAGATCATGTCCTGAGCCACAGTCAGCTACTTAACCGACTGAGCCACCCAGGCGCCACAACTTTTCTGATATTTTATAATGAGGAGGAAAGTAACTGATTTTCTGTTTTATTCTATAGGGAGTAGTAAAATACTATATATTCCTTGAGGAGGAAAACTTTATTTTTAGAAGAAAAGATATACAATTTTGATTTATAAACCAAAGTACAGTAATACAAGTACAATTTGATCTTAATTTTATTCATGTGTTTCTGAACAATATACTACGTTATGCATAGTACTTTGATTCATATCTTCCTGTTGATTTAATATTTTTAGAAGAAAAAATTTAGAACTTAGTTAAAATACTAAAAATACTAATAATTACTGGGGCTCCTGGGTAGCTCAGTTGGTTAAGCGGCCTACTCTTGACTTGGGCTCAGGTCATGATCTCATAGTTTGTGAGATCGAGCCCCATGTTGGGCTCCTTGCTGACAACACAGAGCCTGCTTGGGATTCTCTCTCTTCTCTTTCTCTGTCCCTCCTCCGATCCCACTTTTTCTCTTTCTCTCTCAAAATAAATAAACTTAAAAAACAAACAAACTAGTAATTACTTGAAGGAGCATTGAACCCAATCCCAACCCTGCTATTTTCTAACTGTGCGATTCTGACAAGTTCTCTAAGTTTAATTTCTTCAATTAAAAAAAATGATGTTAATAACACCTACTTCTACAGTCTACTTGGAAAATTCAGTGAATTACATGAAGTGATGTTATAGAAAGTGTTTGCCACAGTGTCTGGTACGCAAGCTGTCTGTACACAGCAGCTGCTTTATTAACACGGGCATACTCACCATTAACTCTGCACTTAATATTTCGATTAATTCTTTTTCTAAAGCATTGATCAAATCAACTTATGATTCTTTGCACAGTTTTAAAAAATTAAAATATGAAATTGTTCATGAGTGTCTCAGAGATTTCAGTCTCTTAGCACCAGGGCCGGGGCCAAGCTTAGGCCTGTGAGGCACTTTGCCGTAGGCACAAAACTGAAGCGGGTGCCCCAAACCGACATTAATCAAGATAAATAATGTTTTATCACAGTATTTAAAAAATGTAAAAAAAAAAATGATGAACAAAATATAAACCTCAAAATTGTAAATAAAGTCAGGAACTGGAAGAATGCTGTGCTGAGCCACATTGGTGTGTGAGGGTAAAAAGGGCTCTGGAAATCAGGAACCTGTTCAAATACAGAGACTTTGGAAAGACTTAAGATCCGGGTGCCTGGGTAGCTCAATCAGTTTAATGTCCATTTTTGATTTCTGCTCAGGTCATGAACCTGAGGTTGTGGGACCAAGCTCTGCATTGGGCTCTACGCTGAGCCTGGGGCCTGCTTAGGATTCTCTCTCCTTCTACCCCTCTCCCCATGGCTCATGCGCTTTCTCTCTTTCTTAAATTAAAAAAAAAAAAAAAAAAAAAAAAAAAGGCTTAGTATCAGTGGAAATTGTATTCTTTGTTCAAGGAGGTTCTCCTTCCCCCTACAATTCAGAGTTCAGATTTTAAATACGTTTTTGATATAATTACTCTTTTTTTTTTTTTAATGTTTAGTTTTGAGATACACAGAGAGAGAGGGCACGAGCAGGTGAGGGACAGAGAGAAAGGGAGACATAGAATCTGAAGCAGGCTCCAGGCTCTGAGCTGTCAGCACAGAGCCCATCACAGGGCTCGAACTCACAAACCGTGAGAGCAGGACCTGAGCCAAAGTCTGTCACTTAACCAAATGAGCCACCCAGGCGCCCCATAATTACTCATCTTTAAGTGTTCTAAATATGAATGTTACTGTTAGAAATGTATTACTTCATTAATGTACCATATATATTGTTTTAAGGAAGTAGGGAGTTTTAAGAACTCATTTTATTGTAACTATAGGTAGTTGAAAATATATATAAGCAAATAGGAAAATTTCTCTTATGCTTCATTAAGTTAGCTACTCAAGTTTATATAGTGAAGTTAATTTATAGGATGCAAAATGTGTGTGAGACACTTTCACCCAATACTCTTATTTCTTACTTTCCTCAATGACTTTTTTTCTTTAAAGATTCTTTTTTGTTAGGTGACAGGATACATTTAGTTTATTTAATTTAATTTGACTGACAGATCTTAGACTAAATATTGTAAAATAAGCATTAAGGATTTTACTCATCTGATGTTGATAAATAATAGCAGATATATTAATATGACTTAGATTTTTCTAGGTGAGATAGAGGGTATAGTGTAAAAATAATATGGAGTATACTTAAGTTTCAGAAGTTTCTCCACGTGCATATGGGTGGCTTAAAAATTTATATTTTATTTGCTAAGTTGGATTTCTTTGGTCCCACAGTTTTTAGTTTTGTATTTGTATTTGGAGTTGCAGTAACAGAAGGAGGAAATGTATGAAGAATTCATTTAAATAACATTTCCTGGTTACTTATCTGTATAGCAGATACATAGAAAATATGTTTCCAATTCATTTGTGTTCTTAACTTTAAAACCTGGATGTTGTTCAGTGTTCTATTAGAGGAATAACTTTAATTAAGTTCAGTAATGTTTAAAATATAAATGTATCATAAAATTCTAATACTGTCACTTGTAAACTGTTGGCTTGGGCAGATGTTTTAACCTGCCTTATAACTTTAGTTTCTGTGCCTACTGATGTGGGTATAACTGTAGTAACCTAGCTTATATTTTGTTATCAGGATTAAAATGCTGACTGCATGTAAAAATGCGTTGCACAGTACATGGCGCAAACAAGTCTAGAAAACTTCCTTTTGTTAGTAATAAATACTATATTGACTATGGTCAAGTTGGAATGCTAGGTATTATTTAAGGTCTGTGAGTGTGAACCCAAAATAATGTCTTCAAGAAGGTTTTTGTTTTGTTTTCTAAATGCGAGTACAGCAATCATAGTAAAACAGAAGTAGTAAGAAGGTAATGAATGGTGATTTGAAAATAACAAATTTATAGTTTAAATAGCTCTTATGAAAGTCACTGATGAGCTCCACACTCTAAATTCACAGCCTTAAATAACTATATTTGAAACAAGTCACATTGACTATGTATGTATCACTCTCTCATTCTTGCTACTAAGATAACACAAGTGTAGATTTTCTTCTTCCTTTATTGGTTCCTTCTTAGTCCCCTCTTCTCATTCTCTTAATGTTGGTATATCCCAAGACTCAGTCCCTTGGTCCTTTTTTATTTGTCTCTACTCCTTTAGCGATCTTACCCAGTTAAAAAATACTATCCATATGCTGACAACTCATAATTTTATACAATTTTCAGTTAAAGGATATTTTGGGCTGCATTTAACAATTGAAATTCCTAGCATAGTGTCTCTATCATTTTGCTTATCATTTTAGGCATTCCCAGTTGGTGAAGTCTTTCCAAACTTGTTCCTTTTGGGGGAGTAGAGGGGAGGAATGCATTTTATTTGGATATTTTGTTTTACTTTATTTTATTTTAAAGTTTATTTTGAGAGAGAAAGAGAGCACAAGCAGGAGAGGGGCACAGAGAATCTGAGGCAGGCTCGGTGACAGCAGAGAGCCCAATGAAGGACTTGAACTCACAAACCCTGGGCTGAAAGTGACCTTAGCTGAAAGTCAGACACTTAAGCGACTCAGCCACCCAGGCGCCCCATTTATTTGGATATTTTAAAACAGATATTTAGGGGCAGTTTATAGTGAAAGTGAAATCAAGTCCAGCACTTCATTCTTTCTTGGCATTTAGAATTTTAAAGGCTCTGCATTCAGGAAAAGTTAGGAAAATAAGCCATTACATACATATTTTCCACCATGATCATTATAATGGGAAAAATTGGGTGTTGGCTTGTACCTATTTGTTCAGGAAGGCAGTAGTATAATGCCCTGTTCTCTGCCTTCCTCTGCCTCTGATGTTAACTTTTCACATGTAGATAACCACAGTCCAGTATTGGAGGAGATTCATGTTTTCTCAGCCAGTAATATTAGAGATGTGGAGGATTTAGTAACTGGGCAGGTTTTCAGAGGTTAGCTCAGGACTTGATTGAAAGCTGTATCTGACTTACCTAGTTGTGCAGTTTTGTATAGAACTTGGGCAGTAAGACTTCTTTCAATTTCTTTTGGGGCTGAGATTTTCATTCTAGCTACTGTTTTCCCAGTAGTCAGTCTGGTTTTGGTTCTTTACCACATCAAGGCCCTTTTAATTTTCCGCCATTGGTTTTACTGCTCCCTGCCCTTAAATCTTCTGTATATTTGTGCCTTTAGTTCCTATTCATTATTTGGCATTTTTCTCTTTGGCCCTTGAATATTTTTTGGCAGTGCTAGGTGGTTTTTCTTTTTTGTTTGTTTTGTTTTTGAATGTTCTTTTAAATGTGGTCCTGTCATTTATATGCACTTGGAAGTGATGAAAGGGACAAATAGTGTTAATTTTGTTCATTGCTTTGGAGTTTTGGTAGTAGGCTTTTCTTTCAGTTTTATTCTTTAAAAAAACTTTTTTTTATCTCAGCTTAGTATCACTTTCTACAAAGGGAATCTGTTGAAATCACAGACACTGAAAAAAAAATCTCACTGCCTGGGCTTTATATGAAAGTACGTAACAAGGACGATCATAGACACAGGTTTTTAAGTCCTGAGCTAACCTAGCCATTGGATCTCAGTATTAATTTCATATACTGAAAATACTGGTGTCTTAAAAAATTTCATAATTTGTTTCTTAATAAGTGATACTAAATAGAATACATTTCAGATGTGAAAATTTATAAATATAAAACCTCAAGTATAAATGTACATTTTAAAATATATATTACCCCATACATTTTCTTCGGATATAAATTATTAGCAGATTAAAGTATTCTAGTATTATTCAAAAATAAATGCTATATAAAAAAAAAAACAATGCACAGGTGAGGTATTATTTGATCTTTAAAAATGGCTTAAGAAAACCAAAATGGTATTACTGATGAGTTGAACAACTGCTGAAAAAGCTTTCTGACTCTACCCTGGTAGGATATATTGTGGGAAACATTTATAAGTTATTTCCAGATTTTCTTCTTGACTATTTAATCTTTACATGATGCCATCTTCTTGTGATAACTTGTAGGGAGGATGTGGGATAAGCAGGGATTCAATCCTTTTATTAATGTCAAGCTGTAGCTTTTTTTGTTTTTCCCAAAGGATTTCTTTTTTCATCGTTATGTGTAGATGGAGACTTTAATTTTTTTCTTTAATGTTTATTATTTGAGAGAGACAGACAGACAGACAGACAGCAGGGGGAGGGGCAGAGAGAGAGAGAGGGAGACAGAAGCTGAAGCAGGCTCTGGGCTCTGAGCTGCCAGCACGGAGCCTGACGCTATAACCCACAGACCGCGAGATCATGACCTGAGCTGAAGGCGGCCACCCAACTGACTGAGCCACCCAGGCACCCGAATGTGTAGATGGAGATTTTAATGCAGTTACTTTTATCATATCTGTATAAAGTGTTCATATTCCAAAAGTCTCTGAACCAGAAGAAGACATTTCTTCTTGTAATAGAAGCTTTTGCCTTGTCAGTTAAAATTTTTAATTCTTGTAGAGGTAGGTTGTGGAGGTACAGAAGAAGGCTTTCCAAATAAATGCACCTTTCTTTGATTTAAAGCCATTAATTATGGGTATACCTAAAAAAATAAGTGATTCAGATTTTACATTTTAAACCAATAAATTTATTGCTATTTAACAATATTGCCCAAAAGATATAGCAATAATTTGGTAGTTAAAAATAGCCAAGTATGCTAAAATGCTGGAATCCTTGAAGCAGTTCATCTGTCCTGGAGAGGGAAATTGTGGGTGTATACATGTGTGGGATCTCAAAGTGTGACTTTAATAATCTCAGCTTCACTGGAAGTTGAATATTTATTATTTTTAATGTATTTTTTTTCAGTTCAGGAGAATTAAGATTGTTTTATGTGTCTGCATTGATGATATCAGTGGGTTGGTTATAAAGAATTTTAATTTTGATAAAAGAAATTTTGTAGTTTACTCTTAACACCTGTGCCCTTTCTGTTATTAAATAATATTTTCATAAAATGTGAACAAAATATTTGAAGAATGAAAATTAAAAATATGAAGTATAACTGAATGGTAAATAAACATAGGATGTGCAGTTTCTCTGTAATTAGTAAATTAAAAACTCAAGTTGCCTTTCTAATTTTCCCATTTTCCACCGTACTCACATTCCTAAAAGGCTTTTTAATTGCTGTTTTATTTTTTAGCAATCCTTCAGTTCTTTGAGCTCCTTCTTTACTCTTCCAAGCTCCTCTTGGTGTTAGTCTGGCCATTGAGACTAGGGATGAGTTAAGTGTATTGGACCTTTAAGTTTTAAGTAGTGTTTGCTATGTCATTTCCTAATGGCATGAACTTGGACAAATCAAAGTCACTTACTATCTAAGCCTTAGTTTATATTTTAAAATGAAGAGTACTTCTTCATGCCCTCTTCAGAATTACTTGGGGATGAGACAGTATATGCAATAGTGTTTTAGAAATATTGTTACCTTCGTAGACATATCCTTTGAGTAATTAAAGACTTTGTTTCTTATTAGTTTTTCTTAACCCTCATCAAGTTATATGTATGTACTTTTTCTTATTTTGACTATAAATTTAATGTATGCTTGTAAAAAGTAGAGAAAATATAGAAAACTTGAAAAGAAATCTGAACATTGTGTTTTCCTGTATTTATGTTTTTAGGGGAAATTTACTTTTGAGACTGAGTTCCCTGAGTGTAAGGATAGTTAGTGTCATATTTATTTTTGGATTTTTCTGTTCTGTTCTTTATATGCATTAGGCCAAAAAAAAAAAAAAAAAAAAATCAATGCTTGTTAAGTGAATGGGAACTTCCTTAGGTTGTCTGTCTTTCTTTCTTTCTTTCTTTCTTTCTTTCTTTCTCTCTCTCTCTCTCTCTCTCTCTCTTTTTGTTTTATGGTATAAGTTTTGGGTGTACAGCTTTATAATTGACATCTTGTATATACTACAAAGTGATCACCACCACAAGTCTTGTTACCATTCGTCACCATACAATTGACTCCCTTTACCCATTTTGTTTACCCCCCACCCCTCACCCCCTTCCCTTCTGGTAACTACTGGTCTTCGTTTGTTTTATTTTGTTCATTTGGGTTTTTTTAGATTCCACATATGAGTGAAATCATAGGGTATTTCTCTTTCTCTTTCTGACTTATTTCACTTAGCACAATATCCTCAAAGTCCATCCATGTTATTGCAGATGGCAAAATTTCGTTCATTTTTATAACTGAGTAGTATTCCGTTGTATATACACTATCTTCTTTATCCTAACTATTCATCTGTTGATAAACACTTAGGTTGTTTCCATATCTTGGCTATTGCAAATAATGCTGCAGTTAGCTTAGGGTTGTAAATATTTTTTCAAATTGGTGTTTTCATATTCTTCAGATCAATACTCAGAGGTGGAATATCTGTCTCATATTGTAGTTCTATTCTTAGTTTTTTGAGGAATCTCCATACTGTTTTCCATAGTGGCTGCATCACTTTACAATCTCATCAACAGTGTGCGACGGTTCCCTTTTCTCCACATCTTCTCCAGCATTTGTTACTTTTCTTTGGTAATTCTAGTATGTATTAGGTGAAATCTCATTGTGGTTTTGATTTGTATTTCCTTAATTATTAGTGATGTTGAACTCTTTTCATGTATTATCTGTCTTTGGAGAAATGTCTCTTCAGATCTTCTGCCCATTTTTTAAATCAAATTTTTGGGTTTTTGTTGTTGAGTTGTATGATTTCTTTATATATTTTGAATATTAACCCCATATTAGATATGTGGTCTGCAGATATCTTCTCCCATTCAGTACGTTTTCTTCTCTGTGCAGAAGCTTTTTGGTTTGATGTAGTCTCCTTTATTTTTGTTTCTCTTTCCCTTGCCTTTGGAGTCAGATACATATAAAGATGTCACTGAAACCGTGTTAAAAGGCTTACTGCCTATGTTTTCTTCTAGGAATTTTATGGTTTCAGGTCTTACGTTCAAGTTTTTAATGGATTTCAAGGTAATTTCTGTGTGCGGTATAAGACAGTGGTCTAGTTTCATTCTTTTGCATGTTGCCATCCAGTTTTCCCAACACCATTTATTGAAGAGCCTGTCCTTTCTCCATCATATGTTCTTCCTCCTTTGTCAAAGGTTAATTGTCCATATATGTATTGGTTTATTTCTGGACTTTCCTTTTTATTGATCTGTGTGTCTGTTTTTGTACCAATACCATACTGTTTTGATTTTTATAGCTTTGTGGTATAGTTTGAAATCTGGGAGGATGATCCCTCCAGCTTTGTTCTTCTTAAAATTGCTTTGACTATTTGTTACCTTTTGTGGTTCCATACAGAGTTTACAGTTATTTGTTACAGTTCTGTGAAGTATGCCATTGGAATTTTGATGGGTATTGCATTAGATCTGCAGATTGCTTGGGTAGTATGGACATTTTAACAATATTAACTCTTCTAATCCATAAGTAGGGAATATCTTTCCATTTATTTGTATCTTCTTCAGTTTCTTTCATGAATATCTTACAGTTTCCAGTGTGCAGGTCTTTCACCTCCTTGGTTAAATTGATTCCTAGGTATTTTATTCTTTTTGATGCAGTTGTAAATGGGATTATTTTCTTAATTTCTTTAGTCTGTGTGTATTTCTGTCTCTTTTTCTTATTTGAGAGAGAGAGAGAGAGAGAGAGAATGGGGAACAGAGGCAGAGAGAGAAGGGGAGAGAGGGAAAGAGGGAGAACGGAGGGAGGGAGAGAGAGAGAAAAATTTTAACAGTTCTATGCTCAGCGCAGAGCCCAACATGAGGCTCGATCCCACGACCGTGGGATCATGACCTGAGCCAAAATCAAGTGTCAGATGCTCAACCTACTAAGCCACCCAGGCGCCCCTGTGTGCATTTCTTAAAGTCAAAAAAGCGTGGTGAAATTTTACTGGGCATTTAAAGAGAGAAAGGAAGACATCTGACTAGCAGAAATAATAGTGGGTGCGTATTTTAAGCTGATATTTTTCTACTGGCTAAAATAACAAAGGAAAACATGATACAATCATTCATAATATTCTCTGGCAGAAGTTAGGAAATGAGTTAAAACTGTTGGATATGGAACCATTGGACAATTTCATATCAAAGTAGATTGATATTTATTTAGCAAGAACAACGTATAAAATTTAAAGACTTTTTTTTAATATTTGGAAATTGTAACAACTTTCTTTTTCCTTTTTTTAATTTTTTGTTAAACAGGATGGCTTAAATTCCTTGGTCCTTGATTTGGATTTTCCTGCTTTGAGGAAAAACAAGAATATAGATAATTTCTTAAATAGATGTGAGTAACCTTCATATTTGATCCTATAACTATACTTTTGATAAGAGATTTATGTGTGATTAACATTATAGTCTATAAACTATTTAGTTTGCTAGTTGGTTCACTTAAATGCTGCATTCTTTATTTTTAAAGAAAAACTGCAGATCTAGTTGCAGTATGTTAAAGTTCAAGGTTTTATATAAATTATTCAGACTAAGTTTAGCACAGGTTATTTATGGCAGTTCAAAGAGAACTTTTAAATTAATGCCAACAATTTTAAGACTTAGATTTACACTGCTTAGGAGACTTAATGAGCCTTATGTTTGTATGAATGTAGACATGTCGGTCTAGGTAATGAAAGATAATGCGATAACAATTATTGTCATCTATGCAGTAACTTAATATTTGCCAGCATTGATGTTGGAGTGAAGGTGTAGATGAGGTTGAATTCTAAGAATAAATTCTCAAGATAATCTAATACACACTTTATATCATCGTAGTAAGCTTTTTAAGTTGGAATTGTTAGAGACTGGGCTATTTTCATGATTAAACAATCTTGTCTTTAGATACTATATCTACAATATGTGATTACTACTTCCCAAAGAAGTAGACTATGAAAATTTATTACTAAGATTAGCCTTGCAAGTAATTTCATAGCAGCTCTCGGCTGTGATTCAGAATGCACTGCTAGGACGCGTGGATCCTCATTGTTCAGCTGTCATCTTGTCAAGCAACAGAATAGCTTAATTCTTACTTTTTGGTTGTCAGTACTGTTTGTTTTATATGTGTTAATAAACCATGGAATTTTGGTTCTTTCATGTAAAGTTAATATGTATCTTAGCTTTTTAAATAGCAACCTTTGAAAACTGACAGATTTAGCTAAAAACTAATCCTAGTTTCTTGAAATGAAAATTTGTTTACAAATATGGTGATTATTGTAAAGTATTGTTTATAAATGTAATCTTTTTTATTGCAGATGAGAAAATTGTGAAAAAAATCAGAGGTCTACAGATGAAGGCAGAAGACTATGATGTTGTAAAAGTGATTGGGAGAGGTGCTTTTGGTGAAGTGCAGCTGGTAAGGAAGTATTTGTTTTCTTCTTTTATATTATTTTTAAAGACAGGGTTTTGTGAAATACTACCAACAGCCCCTGAGTCGATGTTATTTTTCTGCCCAGCCATGCCAGAATTAGTTTTGTGAGCTTGGTCAAATCATTCCATCTCCGAAAACCCTCAGTGTCTTCGCCTGTAAAAGGAGGTAATTGTAAACTGATACCCCACATTTCTTGTAACTCTGAAACACTGAGATTTAGAATCAGGCCAGTGTGGTTTCATACATGACCTTTCCAGCAGTTAATATTCCCCAAGAACTATTGTGTTTTTATTTAATATGTTCAGATTAATAACATTTATTCTTCCTTAACAGATTTTATTTAGATAATATGAGAAACATTGTAGTAACTGAAAGACATAATAATAACTGAAAGTACATATGAAATTTATCTTTGCAGATGAAAGTGGTACCAACTGGAAATATAAATGTTTGTAATAAATGTCATTTGTATTAATGAGGAACTGTAACAATACTCCTGTTTTTGTCACTCGAATACGAAATTCCACTTTTTGTCCTTACAAATTATTGTCTTTGATTAAATTATGGGGTCAAATTCTGTCTTTTGCTCAGTAGTGTTCTTCTGTTTTTTGATGGAGCATGAGAAAAACACTGATCACTGTGTGTTAGCATAATTTCTTTAGGAACAAGTCACTTTTGCTTCTCTTTCATTCCTTCTTTTTTTGATAGGTTTATTGAACTTGTAGATCAGGGTAGTATAATAGGTGTGATATATATCTATAAGATATTTGAAAAAGTCTGTTATGCTTAAAGAGGATATGGAGAAATGTCAATGAATAAGCATATGGAAAGACAGTTTTATAATTTAATAGACATATAATTTAATAGACAGCTAATTTAATAGCTGTATCCTAAGGAGACTGAGGAAGGCATGAATTGTACCTTGGACAGAGATCCCCAGGGACAGATTTTAGAGTTCTCTCTTCTCCTATTCACCACTTTATTAATAAGGCATTTATTGTATGGGGGCAGTGGTGACGCGGTGAATAATTTTGCAAATGAGTTAAAACTGAAGTATGAGGATGATTTCAGATGATAAGTCAAAATCCAGAAATCATTAGTTGGGAAGGCCATTGGCCAATAAAAGTGAAATTTAACCAGAATAAAGAACTGTACTTAGATGTGAAGAACTCAAGAAATAGATTCCTTAACAGTAATTATAAATTAAAGAACAATTTTCCTTTAATGTAAACCAAGCAAGAGTCGTTGGTGATGTGGCTGTCCAAAATAGTAGAGGAAGTTTGGATCGCTTTGATATAGGTGTTGTGTTCTCTCTTTTGAGATGATTGGGCCATAATGGAATACTCATTCTCTGTGCACTGTTGCCCTGTCTTAAAAGGCATGTTGGTAGAGGGTACTCAAGGGATGGAACGCTCAGGGACTTGAAATGATGCCATCTGAGGTGTGGTTGAAGGGATTGAGACGTTAATTTGGAGTAGATTTGAGGAGTGGGCTGCCTTGGAAGGTAATGTGCTTTTTGTTTGTTTTGTTTTGAGTCTCTGAAAGTGGTGTAACTTCGGCTGGTAGAGTGCGCTTGGAGGGGGGAGCGGGGGCGGGGGGAGGGTCAGAGATTAGATTACGTGGTAGTTGAGTTGTGACAGGTCCTGCAAGATAGTGGAAAATACAAAGTAGTTGAATCTTATCTCTGCTTTGGCCTAACTCAAAGATTATAGTGAGTACAGACAAGTTTCTCAATCTCTCTGAGTTCCAAACTATAGAATACAGATGATAATACCTGTGTCATGGGTTTGTTATAGGGGATTAAGTGAATTAAAAATAAATAAGCCTGGGGAGCCTGGGGGGGCTCAGTTGGTTAAGTGTCAGACTTTGGCTCTGACACTCACCACTTGTGAGTTCGAGCCCCGCGTCGGGCTCTGTGCTGACAGTTCAGAGCCTGGAGCCTGCTTCAGATTCTGTGTCTCCCTCTTTCTTTGCCCCTCCCCAGCTCATACTCGATCTCTCTCTCCCTCCCTCCCTCTCTCTTTCTCCCTCCCTCTCTCTCTCTTTCTCCCTCCCTCTCTCTCTCTTTCTCTCTCTCTTCCTCCCTCTCTCCTTCCCTCCCTCCCTCCCTCCCTCTCTCCTTCTCCCTCTTTCTCTCTCAAAATAAATACACACTAAATAAAATTAAAAAAAAATAAGCCTAGTTATAGTGTTCCCTGTTAGCCACTATTAAAATTATTGCCTATTTGATACATACATTCATAATACAAGTATTTGAAATAAATACATTGTTTCTTCATAATCAGGATTCAGTGTAGATAAGAGAGAATAGAATTTGGAATTCTGTTTTTGAAGGAAATGTGACAGTTTTTGGCTTGTCATGTTTTTGTGGCAGGGTAGTCATTGTTCTGTGTTAGGTTAGTTTGATAATTCAAATTCAATACGTTCAAGAAAGAAAAGGAAAAGAAGAGGGTTTTATTTTTGTTGTTAACTTTCCATTCCAAATTTTATTTTCTATAAAACAAATTCACATGTTTTTAAAAATGAGAAACACTTTAACATTCCATTAATCTGCTGACCTGACCTAAGAACTTGGAGCATGTTTGTTTTGGCGTTAGCTCTTTGTTCTGTTACCTTTGGCAGGGAGTCTTGAAAAGAAGGATAAGATTCAAAATGAAAAGTCCAAGTGCTTCTTCCATCGTCTTTTAAAGTTGATTTGCATGTGTTAGATAAATTAGTTTGACAGCTGTGTAGGCAGTATTCCACATTTGGCACATCTTTATGATCATGTTTTTCTAGTCATCCAAAGAAAGTTTTACACTAGTAGGTGCAGATTTGTCTTACGGAATACTTTTTTTGGTCAGGTTAAAAATGTATTACCACAGAGGGCCCACTAGTCCGTTTCTACAAAGAAAATTCTCGTTGTAAAAGTAACTTTAGTGTGCCACAGCAACTATACTGAAGTATTTAGGAGCTAGAGTCAGACTGCTTACACTTGACTTCTGACTTGCTGACTAGCTGTCCGTGCAGACACTTAATCACTGCAGACACCGTGCAGTTACTTAATCACTCTCTGCCTCAGTTTCTTATCTGCTAAATGAAGATAACAGTAACATTTAAACCCCATAGCATTAGTGGAAGAAATAGATGTAATTAAATTTGGAACAGTTTCTTAGAATATAGTAAGTGCTTAGTAAATATTAGCAGTTAATTGCCACACATGAAATGGTTCATGTATCCTTCCATCAATGAAGTATTTAATCAGGATCTGTTTTGCTTCAGGAGCTTTGCTAGCTTCTAAAGATGCGATAACATAGCCTCAATCTTTCTAAAAGTGGTACTTCTGTGGAAGAGATAGGAATTTTACTTTAAATAAGTGAAGTATTTTCAAATTATGATAAATACGATGAAGGAAAAGATCTGGATGTCATGAGAGAGAATAACGGAGGGATGTGCTTAATTCAGGTGGGGTTGTTAGGAAAGACCTCACTGTGAGAAAATGACATTTGAGTTAGATGTTAAAGAAGTTAGGCACATGAAGAAGAGGGACTGGGGTGGGAGTCAAAATACAGAGGGAATAGCATGTAAGAATGCCATGAGTCAAGAAAGTACAGGGGTGCCTGGGTGGCTCAGTTGGTTAAGTATCTGACTCTTGAGTTTGGCTCAAGTCGTGATCTCATGGTTCGAACCCTACGTCGGGCTCTGAGCTGACAGTGTGGAACCTGCTTGGGATTCTCTCTCTTCCTCCTCCCCCTCCCCCTCCTCCCTCGCTCACACACACTCTCTCAAAATAAATAAACTTTAATTAAAAAAAAAAAGAGGAGGTGCTCAGTCATTTAATTTATTTGAGCCTAAATTTCTTCACCTGAAAAAGGCATTTATTTATAGATTGAAAAGTTCTATAATTCTAGGTGGGCAGAATTGGTTTAGCTTATTATCTTTTTTCTCCCATCTACAGAGGTGATGTATATTTATGTTTTTATATCATGAAAAGTCTGTAACATGGGTGATCTTACCTGATACCACTATTTTTAGATTCTACTGTTTAGGTCATTTATCACATCTCATTTTTATGGAAAATAATAATATTCTGTATATTAGGTTGATTAAGAGCAATACTTAGGAAGAATAATCAGAGTCAACTACTTTTGTTTCTATTCTATCATGTATAGATTTTCTGTCATCAAAGCTTTAATTTCCTTATCTCGGAGTAGCAGTAATAATAGAACATACAAGAAATTTTTTGAGGACTAAATTAAGCTCTACATGTGTGGTACTTACCAGGGGTCTGGCACATTGTAGGTATTAAGTAAATACTGTCTGTTGTCACTTTTGCCAGTTTCTAAGGATTTATAAATTTAAATGTTTTAATCTTTTAAACTATTTTTTAATGTTTATTTTGGAGGGGGGGGGAGAGAGAGAGAGAGAGAGAGAGCAAGAGTGAGCATGCATGAACTAGTGGGGGTGGTAGTGGTAGTGGCAGAGAGAGAGGGGGTGGAGGAGGGAGGGAGGGAGACCGAGAACCTGAAGCAGGCTCCGTGCTATCAGCACAGAGCCCCACTCGGTGCTCAAACTTATGAATTGTGAGATCATGACCTGAGCCGAAGTCGTATGCTTAACCGACTGAGCCGCCCAGGTGCCCCTAAATGTTTTAATGGTAAATGAATAATCCGAAGTGTTGCTCTAAATTTTATATGTATTTATGTGTGTTGGTTTGCTAGAGCCACTGTAACAAAAAGCACCTACTGTGACTTAACCAACAAAACTTAATTTTCTCACGGTCTGGAGGCTACAAGTTCAACATCAGGGTGTTGGCAGGTTTGGTTTCTCCCGAGGCGCCTCTCCTTGGCGTGTGGATGGCGCTGCCTTGTTGTGTCCTCACATTGTCTTTCCTCTGTGCTTGCTTGTGCCTCCTGTGTCACTGTGTGTCCTAATTGCCTGTTCTTAGAAGGACACCAGTCAGATTGGATTAGGACCCACCCTAATAGCCTCTGTTAACTTACTTGCCTCTCTATAGGCTCTGTCTCCAAATACAGTCACATGCTGAGGTGCTAGAGGTTGGCTTTCAAACTATGGGGGGTCAGAAGGAGACAGCACACAGTTCATCCCATAACAGCATGTGTATGTGTGTTGGGATGAACGTTGCAGTGAAATTACCTTTTTGAACAGGTATGCATGCTTATTTCTTTGTTTACAGTTACATAGGACATAATCTACTTTTCTCTGAAAAAGAAAGGTATGAATTCTAGTCTGGCAAATATCTTCTTAAGGTACATATTTAGTCTTCATCTCTGGTAATAGAATATACATTGTTCTTTAGTATTCCTTTGTTAATTGATTAGTAAATGTTTATTTAATGTCAGGTAACCGTTATAAGCTTTGGCAATACGTCGTATAGGTCAACTACTCAGACAAGGCACCTGCATTCATGGAGCTTTTATTTTGAGCTGGCCACTATTATAGTGTCAAAAAGAAATAGTGGCCTAGCTTCTAAAAGAGAGTTCTAAGTTAACCTTCTTAAATGTAATGCGTGTATCTTAGGAATTGCCTATTTATGATTCTTTATTGGGGAAATGTATAAAAAGTTTTCCTGTTCAATAGTGGAAATACGTTTAGCATTAAAAAAAAATCTTTTATGTTTATTTATTTTCGAGAGAGAGAGCGTGAGTGGGGGAGGGACAGAGAGAGAGGGAGACACAGAATCCCAAGCAGGCTCCAGGCTCCTGGCTCCCAAGGTGTCAGCCCAGCGCCTGATGTGGCACTCGAACCCATGAATTGCGACCTCATGACCTGAACTGAACTTGGCCGTTCAACCAACTGAGTGACCCAGGCGCCCTTAGCATTTTTGTTTTTGAAGTTGTATCTTATTTTGGAGTTTGGGCCACATGTTTAGTTGGGTTTGTGATGTTGCCTACTCACTTTTCTTAAGAAAAGTATTCATTAAATTTTTCCTGTGGTTTTATTTAAAACTACACAACTAATATATGAATGCATTCTTGCTCTCAAAGGTCTAAATTGCTTAGAATTGGGTAGAATAAAATGTGAAAATCTCCTTTTATCATGTCTTCTCTTTATTTCATTTTCAAACGTAAATGTAACTAGCCTCTTGGTATTCTTTTAGTGCTTTGATAGTTGGAAACATTGGGAACTGATACAAAACTAGGACCAAATTGTTTTCAGTGGGTATTTATATTTTATTGTAATTGTTTTCATTCTAGAAAAGTTAAAACCTTTCCCTATTGAGTTATAAAAATTGCATCAATGCCCATTATTCTTCCTTAAAAATAAAAATTCTTTTATTTATGTGACAAATACGTTTCTAGTAGAAGTGAGATAGCATTATGCTTTTTAAAATCACTGATTGTCCCACTACTGAGAGATAACTACTTTTATTACTTTGATGTATGGCTTTCTCACTTCTGTTTCTTCTAAAGATTTGTGTAATGTATGAGTGTCTTATATGTGTGTTAAGGAATCATATACATGGCCTTGTAATTTGTGGTTTTTTAATGTAATATTAAATAATAACACACACTTTTATAGCAGTTACATTCCAGGCAGGCTTCTAAGCAACTTCTGTAGAGTAACCAGTCTTCCTTCACAACACTCCTTCAGATAGATGTTGTTACTATCATGCCCATTTGGCAGAGAGGGAAATTCAGACAGGATGGATAACCTGCTAAAGTTCACATAACTACTAAGTGGCTGAACTGAGACTCGAACCTAGGTAGAGGACTCCAGAGTCTGTTTTCTTTGTCGGATGGTCGTAATCATTTTTCTGTGCCAGAAATAGAGACTTTGTGTAACCTTATTGGTTGCACGGTGTTTTCTCTTACTCAATCTCTCACTAGTATTCTGCTCTCCTTTCTTGAAATACCACTTCTTCCGGTGTTCCTGGCTCTTCCGAAGTTTCCTTAGTGGTTCATTCTCCACCTGACTTGTAAATATCGTAGTTCCAAAGACCAGGCTCTTGTTTCTTTGATCTGCATTCTCTCCTGAGGTGCGTTCATCCTATTCCTGTGACTTTAAATATAGTCCATATGATGTCAAGGCTCAGATTCATAGCTACTCTTCAGAATTTTCTTGTTTGCTGTCCACTCCTATCCGTGGTGGCTTATTTGATATCTCCATTAAGACGTGTCACATGTAAGGGACGCCTGGGTGGCTCAGTCGGTTGGGCATCCGACTTCGGCTCATGATCTCAGTCGTTCGTGGGCTCGAGCCCGCATCGGGCTGTGATGACAGCTCGGAGCCTGGAGCCTGTTTCGGATTCTGTGTCTCCCTCTTCTCTGCCCCGCCCCCTCTTGCTCTGTCTCTGTCTCTCAAAAATGAATAAACGTTAAAAAATAAAAATAAAAAAAGATGTGTCACATCTGAAACATGTAAAATTAGAATGCTTGATTCCCTAACTTTTCCACAAAGTTGTAACCCATCTTAATTAATGACTCCACTATTAATCCAATTGCTCAAGCCAAAAATTGGAAGTCATTGATTTCTCTTTTCTTCATTTTAAGAAATTTAACTTGTTAGTGAGTCCTACTCATAACGTTTCTCCAGCCTAATTTTTTTGGTTCACTGTCATCACTGTCATCCAAGATACCCTTTGATTTCTAGTCAGGTATGAGTATCTCCTTAGTATTTTCTTTGGTTTTCCACTGCTGTAATAATGTTTCCCCATTGTACGGTTGATTTTTGGATTGGCAAGTGCCGATGGAGAAACTATCAAGACCGTGCTTATTAAATCTGTAATTCATGCTGTTCAGGCTCAGCTGGACCCACATTACTATTTGACTGACTGTTTTTTCCCCATTCTTCATATTCTTGTATTTTCATGTATCACTCCTATCTTAACCCCCATTTTGGATATGGGTATAGTAGAATCAGGGGCTTTTCTAACATGTTTTCTGTTTTCTTTCTGAGATACATAAAAGGTGGGAAATACAGATCTGATTTGCCTAATATAAACTGCTGTTAATTTGATCTTTTTAAAATGTATTTATTGTATCTCTCATTTGCGTTTCATGGCTCCCTTAACTACTAAAGGAAGCATGAAGACTTCATCCTGGCCTTCTTGGCCCTTTTTTAAGATGTCACTAATTTTGTTTTTGAAATCTTATTTTCCATTATGCTATTCATCCTGGGCATGCTACTCATTTCAGAGCATGCTCCTTATTTTCTTGTCTCTTTCTTCAATCATGTTTCACTGTCTTTCTCTGTGTTCATTTTGAAAGAAAACTTTTTCCTGTTCTCCTTCTTCCTACCCTTTATCTGAGTGTGATATTTCCTGTGCATCTTTTAATTCCATAAATTTATGTAATTTACCATATTATGCCTTGTGCTGTAGTTTATATGTTTGTTTCTTTGAATCCTTTTATGTGTTGTTTTGAGAGTAGGAATCGTATCTTTCAGATACTTTCGGCATTCCCATCTGGGGCTCATAGCCACTTATATGAAAATAGTTTGCCTATAATCTGGAGAGATTATGTTTAGTCAAGTACACAGTTTAAGAAGAATGTGTGTAGAACAGCAAGGAAAAAGGGAGAGCCCTCACCATGTGGCCATTTGTCAGTTCGGCTGTAGACATTGGTAAGCAATATGTGTGTGCAGCCAGATCATATTTGTGATTGGATTTTTCTTGTCTTTTTATATCCTGTACAACACAGAACCTGAAACATAGAAAGTGTTTATTGAAGTGAATTAATTGTGATCTTTCATGATCCCTGGGCTGAGAGGCTTCCTGGGATCCAGTGTGCTTCAGGGATACGGATGATCAGTGACGGGACTCAAGGCAGATGTGAGATGAGGATCTTCTTTTTTTCCCTTCCCACTGGCTTGCTTTTAATTTAATTGGTTTAAACTAAGCTTTTAAAGTAGAATCAACCAGAAGGAAAGAGTATAAGGGAAATGATTTTCTAACACTTGTCATGTTAACTCAAATTTTTACTTCCTTTTTTGGAGTGAATTTGCTGGTTACAAGGTTATTTCTGAGTTGGCAAGAATTATCTCCTTCCCTCCATGTTTTTGTGATTCCTGTATTCCCTCATCCAGTCTTGGATGCCACAACCAGACCAGACAAAAGCATGAAGACGCTCTTTTTGCGTTTTTAGTGGAAACCTTAGCAACACAAACTAACTGCTCCAGGTCTGTCAAACTGGATTGTCTTATTAAAATAATCTAGTGTAATTTTTGATATATAGATTTTTAAAGTTTATTATTTACTTTGAGGGAGAGAGAATCCCAGGCAAGCTTTGCACTGTCTGTACAGAGCCTGATGTGGGGCTTGAACCCATGTACTGCAAGATCATGACCTTCGCCAAAACCAAGAGTTGAACACTTAACTGACTGAGCCACCCAGGAGCCCCAGTTGTAATTTTTTTATATTAAAAATCAATTTGTGGGGCACCTGAGTGGCTCGGTCGGTTAAGCGACCGACTTCAGCTCAGGTCATGATCTCGCGGTTTGTGAGTTCGAGCCCCACATCAGGCTCTGTGCCGACAGCTCAGAGTCTGGAGCTGCTTCAGATTCTGTGTCTCCCTATCTCTCTACCCCTCCCTTGCTCATGTTCTGTCTCTCTCTGTCTCTCAATAACAAATAAACGCTAAAAAAAAAAAAAAAAAAAAAAATCAATTTGAAAACCTCAAATGAGGCATTTTGTTAAGAATGACTTTTGAGGGGCACCTGGGTGGCTCAGTTGGTTAAGCGTCTGACTTCAGCTCAGGTCATGATCTCACGGTTCGTGGGTCCGAGACCCATGTTGGGCTCTGTACTGACAGCCTGGAGCCTGCTTCAGATTCTGTGTCTCCCTCTCTCTTTCTACCTCTCCCCCACTTATGCTCTGTCTCTCAAAAATGAATAAACATAAAACAAATTTTAAAAACAACAAAACAGAATGACTTTTGAAAGTTTTTGTCGCAAATGTTCCATGAGATCTAGGTCCATTTCAGGATTTTCCAAACATGTCTTGTCTCTAGTACATTTAGGAACGTTTCATCTACCTAAAAGTTTTTTTTTAAGAAGTACATATTTGCTGTAGAAGATACAAATAAGCAAATATAAGAGTATAGAAGTCACCTAGAATTCTATCAGTTGAGATAAAACCAGTGTTCACTCTTTCACCTGTTTTTAGTGTGTTTTATATTATATAGAGAGAGAAAGGGGGGGAAGTGCATGAGAGCGAGAATCATTTAGATAGTGCTTTTGTACTTGTGTACTTTTGAAATTAAAAATGAGGAATATAAACATCATTTCTCTAACAAATAGAAACATTGGAATAAGAGCAACTTTTTTGTCTGTCAGGTAAAGGTTCATAATAGAGTCAACATGGTAGTGTTAGCTAACATTTTTATAGAGTATATTCTATGTGCTAATAAGTATTTCCGTTCATAATCTCATTTTGTCTTTGCAACAGTTCCGTGAGATTCTTACGTAGATGAAGTCATTGAAACTTAGAGGGGTTAAGTAAGTTGGCCACATAGTTCACAAATAGTTAGGATTTTTGCAAAGGTTTGTTGACATCTAAATCCATGCTTTTAAGCAGTACTCTTGTACAGTGTGGCAATGAATGGCTACTATATCTGACTGTTTATCCATCCATATTGAATAGAGAAGGAACAAAGGGGAGTGTACAGAGATGCTGAGGGAGATTATAATAGAATCTTTCAGAAAGAGACATCCTCAGAAGGAAGATCAGTGGAAAGCAGCTTTCCTAAAGTAACAGCGCTTTATTGTAGTTCGCTGTCATACTAGTGCTAATGAATTTTCAAAGTATGAGATAGCTGTTTGGCATGAATACAACTATTGCCTCTTAATGTTTGTTCTATAGATCAAGTCAAAGGCTACAAGCTGGTGGTTCCTGACTCTTGTGTTACGAGCCAGTTAAGTGTTCTATCACAGTAATTTAAATGAAACTCAGGCCTCATTAACTAGAGCATCTAAGCAAAATAGTTTTTATTTATTAAAAATTTTATAGCTTTCAGGGATAGCCTGGGTGGCTCAGTCGGTTGAGCGGCCGACTTCGGCTCAGGTCGTGATCTCGCAGTTTGCGAGTTCGAGCCCCGCACTGGGCTCTGCTGACAGCTCAGAGCCTGGAGCCTGCTTCGGATTCTCAGTTTCCCTCTTTCTTTGCCCCTCCCCCACTCCTGCCCTGTCTCTCTCTCTCTCTCCCTCTCTCAAAAATAAACAAACACTTAAAAATTTTTTGAAAATGTAAAGCTTTCATATAGAAATAGATATAATTTTGTTGAGTTTGCTGAATTGCATATTCAGCATTTTGCCAACCACCAGGCAGCCCCGCAAATGAAAGTTTATACTCTGACTAAAGGAGTTTATGAAGCAGACACGTAACTAGATTGTTGTAAGTGCTGTGGAAGCACAGAGAGGGAATAGTTTTCATAAAGAATCGGCGAAAGTAAAGTGAGTAAGTCTGTTTCTCATCTTCAGAGAATTAGACCTATGTCGTATAAATTTTTGTGTATTTGAATGAATGGTCTTTTGTTCCTGGTTTGTTTTGGTTCAGTATAAAACATTAAAAATATTTAACTATTTTCTATCAGCTGACAAAGAGGTTTTAGTTTCTGGTCATAGCTTTGCTTTACAAAATTTTTAAAACTCTTGTCACGGTACGAGTCCAGCATAAGTAATACCATGGTATAAAGTGATTGCGTGACCCTTAATGTTTAATGGATTACTTTTTCTAATGAAGTTAGGAAGCATTCAAAATCTGATTTGTTCTTAGAATAAACGAAGATTTGAAGAGTGACATAAATATAGAAGGAGTACCTTAGCAATCTCTTTCTAATAATCTTTTATTTTATTTTTTAAATGTTAATTTGCCTATTTTTGAGAGACAGCGAGTGTGGGAGGGTCAGAGAGAGAGAGAGGGAGAGAGAGAATCCCAAGCAGGCTCCACACTGTCAGCTCAGAGCCCAACATGTGGGGCTCGATCCCACCAAATGCGGGATCATGACCTGAGCCCAAATCAAGAGTTGGACGCTTCACCGATTAAGCCACCCAGGTTGCCCACGCTCCTCTAATAATATTGTAAACATTTTTTTTTAAAGCAACATTTAACAGCGTTGTTGGAATTTGCTTTGAGATAGTTTGCTAATCTGATACAAATCAATTAAAAATCTGGTCTATCTGCTGTGGGAGGGATTTCTGGTTTTCAGACGAGGATCCTTTGTGCCCTAATCCCCTGCCCACCGCCCATGTTTTCATATCGCTTTCACGTGTGTTTATTTTCAGCATTCTATAAATGTCCTAACACTCTCAAAAAGAAGGAATTGTGTTTCCAGTTTAGTAATTTAATATAGAAGATAGATATAATGTGTGGCCCTCATCGTAAATTTGACCCTTTGCATATAGGATTCTTTTTATGTGAAATTAAAATATGTCAAGATTCTTCAAATTTTAAAATATTTTAAAATGAGAAGTGATGTAACTTAATATAAAAACCTTTGTAATCGTGACTTTTGATTAAGCAGTGTTCATTCTGGGGTGAATTTCTTTATATCCACAGTGATATTTTGTTTACTTATTATATCGAATATTGAGAGGGGATGTTAAAATTTCCAACCTAAGTTATGGATTTGTCTGTTTCTTTCTTTAGTTCCGTCAGTTTTTGGTTCCTGAATTTTAAAGCTTATTTATTAGATGCATACATATTTAGAATTTTTATGCCTTTCTGGTGAATTATACTCCTTTTATCTGAATTCTTCCCCATTTTTTTCTTTGAAAGTCTTTAATAATAGAATAATAGTATGATCTGTTCACCTTTCTCTCATAAAATTATTTTTGTGTTTTTAAAAAATCTATAGGTTCGTCATAAGGCATCACAGAAGGTTTATGCTATGAAGCTTCTTAGTAAGTTTGAAATGATAAAAAGATCAGATTCTGCTTTTTTCTGGGAAGAGAGAGATATTATGGCCTTTGCCAACAGTCCCTGGGTGGTTCAGGTAAGCCTACAAACTTTTCTAAGTTTATTTCCTTTTTTTGTAAGTGCTTATTATCCAGGAGATGTGATTTTGTATGTTGAAAGTCCTGTATCTCATTCCTATAGTAACAGTGCTGTCATTTTTAATAAGATCTGATTCGATATGCTTGTTTAATGTTCCTAAATAGTATGTCATATAGACATGACATGTAATTCTTAAATTGGTGTGTGAAATCAAGTATTATTTGCAACTTTTTAGAAATTCCTTTATGAACAATTAGATCGGTTACCAGTGTGCCGTTATTCCCTGCCTACACTTTCTCACGATTTACATAATAGGAACAAGAACCAGCCTGTCTCAAAAAAACCCAAAACTTCCTACAGTAAAAATCTTGAAAATCCTCCCAGAGTCCTTTATATATTACCTACTGTGTACGACAGCATTGTGCTTCCTGAGTCAGCCTCTTGTTTGTGAAGTGAGGAATTTATAATTGTATTTTGCCTCCTTTTCAATTTTATCCCTTATTAGCTTTGCTTCTCTAAAGATGTTTTTATATTAATATCTAATTCTGCAACCATTTTGAATGAGTATCACGAGTAAGATTAGGTATGTACGAATGCATGTTCAGAATGCTTGCTAAATGATTTGGGAGTTTGATACCTTGCTTGTGGAAGGCAATTTGCGGGTAAAAAATTTTGCCACATGAATGACGATGTCATTTAAAAGCTCATTACTATTGCTTTTTTAACGGTGTTGAGCTTCAGTGCTTTCTCTCCACTTAATTTCTGTTATTGTAGCTAGTGAATAGAAATTCTTATATGTGTACCTAAAACTAAAATTTTTGTAGCAAACCGTATATCATAATAATTTACTTAAGGAATGATGGTAATAAATTATTCCACTGTTAGCTTTAAATTGCTTTCATAGTAACAGAATCATTGCCGTTTCTAGTTCTGATCTTTAATTTTGCTAAGCGGACCCTTATAAAATGTTCATTGAGATAAAGAGTTAATGGGTCTGTGGACGCCAGTCAGTAGTGAAACATTGTACAATTGAAAAAGTAACATAAGTCTGGCTTTCATTTGTTTATCTCTACGATGAAGGATATTCCATGCACCATTATATGTTTGAAATGTGTGATTTTGTGTGAAAACTTGTAAAAATGACTGACTTATTTCTGTTTATTGATTTAATTTTATTATTCAGTGATTTTCAATATATTTACAGAGTTTCAGTACATTTATAGAACATTTTTGTATCTCAGAAAGAAACCCTGAAACAATTGGCAGTTTTTCCCCAATCCACCCTGACTCTTAACTCCTGGCAACCACTAATCTGCTTTCTAGGTCTGTGATTTGCCTATTTTGGGTGTTTCGTATAAATGAGATTATACAGTATGTGGTCTTTTGTGATATCTTCTTTCACTTAGCATAATGTTTTTAATGTTCATTCATGAATAGCATGTGTCAGCCCTCCGTTTCTTTTTATGGCTGAATAATCATCAATTGTGTGGATATCCCACATTTTATTCACTCATCAGTTAATGGACACTTTGGTTGTTTTTACTTTTTGTCTGTTGTGAATAGTGCTGTTACGAGCTCTTTCATGTGGATTTTGGTACATATGTTCACACATTTCTGTTAGGAACCCACCTTGCAGTAAAATGAATGGGTCATAGCATATACTGTAATCGATTTTAGCAGATTATTTCCCACATCTCAGTGCTTATTTTTTCATGACTATTCAATATTTAATTGTATGAAGGTCCCCATACTTTGTTACTATACTCTTGTTGGAAAGGGCTTTAAGAATTTTTCTTATATAAATTATGATACACCGTATATTTTTGGCCCATCTCTATTTCTTAATATATATTCTTAGTGTGATTTGAATTTAATAGAGGAATATTGGCGTATTGTAAAAAACTTACTCCTTTGCTGATATAGAAGACTTTTTAATGCCATCTCTTATGTACAGTTTACTGTGTTCTTTGCCTGTTTTTCTAATGTCCATATGTTTATGGTGAACACTTCCTTATTTTTCTTTATAGTTTTATACAGCTAAGTAGGTGTGTACCCTTAAATACTTCAGTTTACTTTTAGCTTTTTGAAATTTAAGTTTAGGTATCTCTTTTAAAGTTTCTCAATCTAGGGTTTCCCTCCTCTTCTTTTGTCTCATCAGTTTATTTGTGGAAGAAACCTGGATTTTGCTGCTTTTGTCTTTGTGTAGTTTAACTTTGTAAGTTGGTAATTGGATATAGAGGATCAGAATCAGGTATGATTTTGGAGAGGGTGGCAGGGCAACTTCATGGGTAGTGGTTTTTTTTTTTCCGTTAGGCTAATGTCTGGTTTCTCTCTGTTATTTTACCAGCTACATGTGCTTAATGCCTAGGTCCGTTAATTTATTAAGGATTTCAGAATGGTGATGCTCCAATTCAGTCATGCCTTTTTTTTACCCTCCTAGTCGTTCTTTTTTTACTATATTGACTGGAATAGTTCTATAAAGAAAAATATTCCCCCATTTACTATTTGCTTACCTAGTAGTATAATTTCTGGGTAGAGAAGGACAGGAAGGACAGGATAAATCCTTTATTTTTTTCCTTACATTTACCAGTTTTCAAAATAAAGGATTAGTTTCCTTTTATTCTCTAAAGGTGAACAATTTTGGGGGTGATGTATCAGTTTGAACTCAGTCTTAAAACCTGTTTGATGTTTCAGTCCTTTGAATATCTTTTTGATGCTCAAAGTTTGACACCTTTGGCAAATGATATCCTGTTCAGGTTGGTTCCTGAGTCCTTTTCCATCCCTTTCCATCCCTTTCCATCCCTTTCCATCCCTTTCCAT